>NC_137871.1:41817953-41880453 GCF_963924005.1 Protomyctophum bolini
CTCAGTTTTTAAGGTTTTTTTTTAAAGGTTTTAATAACCTTGGCGTCTGTGTCTGTCTGTTTCTCTCTCCCTCTCCCTCTCCCTCTCCCTCTCTCTCTCTCTCTCTCTCTCTCTCTCCCCAGCATGGAGCCTATGTGAAGGCATTCAGCATCTACACAGATATGCTCAACAACAGACTGACCGGTGAGTAAGTACTTGTCAGGGAGGTTAGGTTAGTGGTACAATGTTAGGCAGTGCTTGAGGACTTGACCCAAAGTAGAAATTGTAACTTAAACCCATTCGGCGCGGGAACCCCTTTTAGTGTTTCAAGCATTAGGTTTATACTTTAGCTATCGAAAAATAGCAGATCTATATATATATATATATATACCAGTATATAATTTCAGAGCAAACGTTTTTAACTAAAATCTTTGCTTCTGGAGAGTCCCTGGAACAACATATTTTCAGATGGGGGGTCGGCGGCCAATTACATATATTTTTGGGGGTCCCTTGAGATGAAAATGTATGACGGCTGACGTACATAGAAACATAGGGTTTTTCAGAAAGCTGTCAGGATTTAGAAGACATTTGGTAGATTGTAGAATCGTCCTCAGGTCAAAATGGGTTAACCCACTCTGAACGGGTGTTAGCATCATGTCATGCTTTAGCTATTGAAAAATAGCAGATCTACAAGCTCATACGCGCTACGAGCTTGTAGGTCTGCTATTTTTTTTTATTTATCGAAGAACGACTGTGACTTTTTAGAATCTGATCTCAGGTCAGAATGGGTTCATCAGACCAGTGTGTGTCCAGTGGAAACCTCGTATGAATCTGATCTCAGGTCAGAATGGGTTAATAAAGCTGCAATCCAGAAAAAAAAGAAGAAAAAAAAACGTATTTTAAATGAATAAAACGTTATTGTATTATATTATATTATGTCTGCTCTCCTCTCCAGGTGATGTTCATCTTTTCAACGCACTGATTGCAGCCGCTCCATTGGTCAGAGAGAAGTACCAGGAGAGATGGGACCTCATTGCCGTAAGACAGAGTGATGAATGATGTCTCTATCAGGGATGGGAAATATTTGGCCGAAACAGAATGCCAAATATAGGAAACAGTTGGCCCCCGAAAACCAAATATGCTTACTGTGTGCACCAAGTGCCACGCTATACGAGCTTGTAGATCTGCTATTCTTCTTAATGTGGCACAAATCTTTGAATATATATATTCTTTCATAGCGAACGTTTTTAACTCAAATCTTTGCTTCTGGTGGGATCCCTGGCTGGAACAACATATTTTCAGATGGGGGGGGTCGGCGGCCAATTACATATACCGGTATGTGTGGGGGTCCTTGACATGATAATGTTAGGGTTGTTCCAACTGACATAGAAACATAGGGTTTTTCAGAAAACTGTTAAGATTTAGAAGACATCTGTTGATCTGTAGAATCGTCCTCAGGTCTAACAATATATGGTTCCTGAAAAATGAACATTGAGTTATGAGGTTTCCCCCCCCCGACAGCAGAGATATATATATATTGTTTTTGTGTGTAGGAGCTGTTGATCCAGATGAAGGAACACAAGGTTCAGCCCAACCTGTTGACCTTCAACGCCATCCTGAAGTCTCAGAGACGCTGTGGCTCTTTGACCAAATCCCTGAGCCTCCAGACCCTGAGTGAGATGAAGGCTCTGGGGATAGGTTGGTACACGCACGCACACACGCACACACACACACACACACACCCTGAGCGAGATGAAGGCTCTGGGGATAGGTTGGTACACGCACGCACGCACACACACACAGACATATACACACACACCCTGAGTGAGATGAAGGCTCTGGGGATAGGTTGGTACACGCACGCACACACGCACACACACACACACACACACACCCTGAGCGAGATGAAGGCTCTGGGGATAGGTTGGTACACGCACGCACGCACACACACACAGACATATACACACACACCCTGAGTGAGATGAAGGCTCTGGGGATAGGTTGGTACACGCACGCACACACACACACACACACACACACATACACACACACGCACACACACACACACACCCTGAGTGAGATGAAGGCTCTGGGGATAGGTTGGTACACGCACGCACGCACACACACACAGACATATACACACACACCCTGAGTGAGATGAAGGCTCTGGGGATAGGTTGGTACACGCACGCACACACACACACACACACACACACACACACACACCCTGAGCGAGATGAAGGCTCTGGGGATAGGTTGGTACACACACACACGCACACACACACACACACACACACACACACACACCCTGAGAGAGATGAAGGCTCTGGGGATAGGTTGGTACACGCACGCACGCACACACACACAGACATATACACACACACCCTGAGTGAGATGAAGGCTCTGGGGATAGGTTGGTACACGCACGCACACACACACACACACACACACACATACACACACACGCACACACACACACACACCCTGAGTGAGATGAAGGCTCTGGGGATAGGTTGGTACACGCACGCACGCACACACACACAGACATATACACACACACCCTGAGTGAGATGAAGGCTCTGGGGATAGGTTGGTACACGCACGCACACACACACACACACACACACACACACACACACCCTGAGCGAGATGAAGGCTCTGGGGATAGGTTGGTACACACACACACGCACACACACACACACACACACACACACACACACCCTGAGAGAGATGAAGGCTCTGGGGATAGGTTGGTACACGCACGCACGCACACACACACACACACACACACACACACACACACACACACACACACACACACCCTGAGTGAGATGAAGGCTCTGGGGATAGGTTGGTACACGCACACGCACACACACACACACACACACACACACACCCTGAGCGAGATGAAGGCTCTGGGGATAGGTTGGTACACACACACACACACACACACACACACCCTGAGCTAAATGAAGGCTGTGGGGATAGGTTGTTACACACACACACACACACACACACACACCCTGAGCTAAATGAAGGCTGTGGGGATAGGTTGGTACACACACACACACACACTTTTTTTTCTTTTCAAATGGGGGTCCGCAGGCTAATAAATGTCGATTTTAGGGGATCCTCCTTGAAATGAAAAAGTTAGAGAACCACTGCTCTAAATGTTCAACAACACAGCGAAGTATCGCTGTGGAAAAAGAACCGGTGCAAATAAGATGTGTTTGTTTGTGCTTGTTTCTCCCTGCAGCTCCCAGCCTGGCAACGTTTGTCCATGTCCTGTCCATCTTCTACAGAGGAGGTCAAAGTAAAGTCAAACTAAAGTTCTACGAGCTTGTAGATCTGCTTTCTCCACTATTATATTATGTAAAATACGTTGTGATTTACGTCCAATAGAGCGTCGCAGTCCCGCCCCCATACCAGGGCCCAGGAAATGATTCCCCGTTCATTTTCCTCATAGACATTTCAAAAAGTATTTATTTAAAGACCTTTTTAAGCGTCGTACAAAGCCAACTCGAGTTGTGAGAAATCATGACATTAAACACTTTTTTTTTGTTGTTTTTATTCTTTATAATTATTTGTTTGGTCCAAAATATTGTGTTTGTTTGTCATGAGTTGTCACAACTCGAGTTGGCTTTGTACGACGCTTATAAGGTCTTTAAATAAATACGTGGCAGCACACCTAAACCTAACCTTAACCCATGTCTAACCAATGACTAGTCTAAACTAAGTATGCACCCTGAACCTAACCTTAACCCATGTCTAACCAATGACTACCGTAGTCTAAACTAAGTATGCACCCCTTTGAAATGTAAATGAGGAAAATGCATTGGGAATGATTTCCTGGGCCCTGTGGCTTTGGGACTGCGACGCCCTATAGTTTATGATGGAGCGATTATGTCCATGCTGACCTTAACCTGACCCCTGACCTTTCAGCCACCCCTGCACACAGCCAGTCCACTGACATTATGCAAGAGACCATGTTGGAGGTGGCGGGAAAGAGCTTCACATGCCAGGACCCTGATGACGGTAATTTGTGTGTGTGTGGGTGTGGGTGTGGGTTTGTGTGTGGGCATGTGTGGGTGTGGGTGTGTGTGGGCGTGCACGTGCATCTTGCACGTCGGTAACATTACAAAACGGTCACTAAAGGACTACATGACTCAAGTGAAGTGAGAATTACGGTAACCCACGGTCTAGAGTGGACACCTACATTCACCCAGTTTAAAGGACAATTCGTTGATGTAAAATATGCAGGACAGGACAGTCGGACCAAAAGAAATAAAGTTTGTGATATTGATCCTGTTCTCTTTTGCTGTCTCTCTTTCATTTTCTCTCCAGTCCTATTCTTCCTCAACGCCATGAGAATAGTAAGTCTGTTTCCCCTCTGAATTCACCTCTATCCATCCGTTGTCTACACACAGACCCCCCCCTCTTCTGAAAACCCCCATACAATTAAATGATGTTTGAATGGCATTTAAATGTATTTTATATTGAATGAATGTCTGTACTGAACTGTGTGTGTGTGTCATCTGTCTGTCAGTGTCTCGACACTAAGGACATGGAGCATGCCTACAGACTGCACAGCCTGCTGGAAGTGGGGGAGAACTGGAGGCTTCTGGGGGATTCCTACCAACAGAGTCTGTACTAGTAAGCATCAACCCTCCCTCCACACTAGTCCATTCATCAACCCTGCACTCGTAAACCTACCTGTAACTGAGGCCTCTTTTAGACGGCGACCATCTCCATATAACACGTCAAAGTCCCATTTTTTTTGGACCATTTACATGAGAACGCACACTTGAATGAACACGCTACAAAGTGCATGCATATATATGCCATGTCGCTAGGTGGCGCGTGTCCTTGTGGGGTCCGTGTGACGCAGCGCTTATATAAACCATAGACATAAGTCACGCATGCGCAGAACTACTTCCGTTCTTCTTCTACACAGAAAGTAAACAAACGTCGCGTCCTCATCACACCTCCAGCAAACCGGACTATCCGACATGGTTGTTGTTGTTCGTTTCCCCTAGCAACTGACGCATGCCTATGACACCATGTAAAAACGTAGGACACGGGGCGAGCCGACCAGAGCTGACGTAAGCCATGATGTCACAAGTTTTTCGGATCCACCGTTTTGCCTGTTTATATGGAGACCATAGGAAACGGCGTTCTAAAAGATTTCCACTCTGGGAGGTGGTTTCACTTCGTTGCGTTTTCACCTCCTGTGAACACGGTTCTCGTCTAAATGACAGCAGCAAACGATACTTTATTTTGCCGTTTTTTATGAACACCATCCTCGTGTAAAGAGCACCTCAAACTAAATTGAAATCAAACATGAATATGTGCGTGACTTTAAAATAGAGTTTCCACAATTTAGGAATTTAGCAGGCATTTAGCAGACGCTCTTAATCCAGAGTGATTTACAGTAAGCAAGAACAACACACGGTAATGCATCAAATGCATAGAAATAGTCATCAAGAATCATAAGCTTAGCTTATACAGTAAGAACCTACTATCTGTCTATCAGTAGATTTTGTGAGGCTATGAGTATACATTCTAGAGTGCTACATAAAATCAAAAATTATAAAACTAAATGACATAAATTGGGCCTTTGCATGATACGCCTGTAAGGTTGGCGAGGCTAGAGGTGGGCTTTCAGACCATGGTGGAGTAGATTGGGAGTGAGTCTGCAGTTCTGATTGCAATGAGGAGTTTGGAGCCAGAAGGAAGAAGAGTCTGGGACGTTTTCACTGTTCTAAAAATAAATACTAGATGGATTGATGGTAGTAGGTATTTTTGTGTCTTTAGTGACTGATGGCAGTTGTAAAATCAACTGTGTCCCCCCCCCCCTCTCTCTCTCTCTCTCTCTCACTCTCACTCTCACTCTCACTCTCACTCTCACTCTCTCTCTCACTCTCACTCTACTCTCTCTCTCTCTGCAGTGGTCGTTTCTTCAGCTTGCTGTGTATGATGGAGCAGATAGACGTGGTGTTGAAGTGGTACCGGCAACTCGTCCCCTCGGTTAGTATACAGCACACTGCTGCCTTGCCCGAGGGTTCAACTCGTCCCCTCGGTCAGTACAGCACACTGCTGCCTTGCCCGAGGGTTCAACTCGTCCCCTCGGTCAGTACAGCACACTGCTGCCTTGCCCGAGGGTTCAACTCGTCCCCTCGGTCAGTACAGCACACTGCTGCCTTGCCCGAGGGTTCAACTCGTCCCCTCGGTCAGTACAGCACACTGCTGCCTTGCCCGAGGGTTCAACTCGTCCCCTCGGTCAGTACAGCACACTGCTGCCTTGCCCGAGGGTTCAACTCGTCCCCTCGGTCAGTACAGCACACTGCTGCCTTGCCCGAGGGTTCAACTCGTCCCCTCGGTCAGTACAGCACACTGCTGCCTTGCCCGAGGGTTCAACGGTGTCCAACCCGCCCCGGGGCATAGAACATAGAACACTCTGTCAGGCAGAATCCACGTAACCTCCTCCACGTTTCAAATCTCCCTACTTTGACGCACAAGAGCGTGTGGCACAGAAGCAGCAACACATAGTGTCGCGACACGACACGAGGGCTTGTAGCTCCGCTATTTCACTGATATTGAACTAATGAAAAGTATTAACAATTAACAATTAAGAACTTGTGACTAAATAATAAATGTATCAGAACATCTTTTTTTTTTCATATCCTGAAAAGTTTTCGGACACAAGGTATCCCACCCGACAGTGACCGTAATTATGCTAATTTCTTTCAGATTCTTTTCTGCCTGTAATGATTTGATAATTCAACGTGTTCAATTCTCTCTGTGTGTGTGTGTGTGTGTGTGTGTGTGTGTGTGTGTGTGTGTGTGTGTGTGTGTGTGTGTGTGTGTGTGTGTGTGTGTGTGTGTGTGTGTGTGTGTGTGTGTGTGTGTGTGTGTGTGTGTGTGTGTGTGTGTGTGTGTGTGTGTGTGTGTGTGTGTGTGTGTGTGTGTGTGTGTGTGTGTGTGTGTGTGTGTGTGTGTGTGTGTGTGTGTGTGTGTGTGCGCGCAGCGCTACTACCCCAGCCCTCAGGGCATGAGGGACCTGCTTCAGGCCGTGGACACAGACGGTCGCCTGGACCTTCTGCCCACCATATGGAAAGGTAACTTAACCCCTTTTGGTGTTTTAAGCATTATGTTATACTTCAGCTATTGAAAAATAACAGATCTACAAGCTACGAGCTTGTATGTCTGCTATTTTTGAAAGATCGTGAAAATGTGGCCCAAAATGTTTGAATATATATTCTTTCAGAGCGAACGTTTTGAACTCAAATCTTTGCTACTGAGAGGGTTCCTGGAACTACATTTTCAGACGGTGGTCGGCGGCCAATGATATATATATATTTGGGGGTTCCTTAGCATGAAAATGTTTGAGAACGAATGAAAACAGAAAATTTAGAAGACATTTGTAGAATCGTCCTCAGGTCTAAATGGGTTTAAACTTCACACACGTATTACGACTCATGATGTCAGTGTTTTGGCTGCTGCTGTTGCACCTTCACGCTGTGCAGTATGATGTACTGTAAGGCATATTAAATTAATAATAACGTACTGGGGGGGGGCGGTTTCAGCTTCACCCAGCTGGTGGCTGCTCAGGTGGTCCTATTGAGCGAAAGAAAGGACAGTGTCGTAAAGAGAAAAGCATCACATTAAAAAATAAAATGTTTATCCAAATCCGATATTAACACAATCTCTCAGGGTGTTAACACAATCTCTCTCTCTCTCTCTCTCTCTCTCTCTCTCTCTCTTAAATCAGTGTTATTGGTATAACATGACAATATGATCTTCCCACTCTCTCCGCCCCTCGAAGTATGCTTTGTTACAGGATGAACGGATATAAAATAATTTCTCAGTAACGTGAAGCAATTCTACTTTCTCACACACAGTACACAGTACCAGTGATATTATGTCATAATCACGAGCAAAGGAGCTTTACAGACATTCACACACACACACACACACACACACACACACACACACACACACACACACACACACACACACACACACACACATTTACACACCTATGGTGGAGGAAACCAATGCAAGCAACCAGCACATCGGGAGCAATCAGGGGTTCAGTGTCTTGGCTCAAGGACACTAACTCTGGGGGAGCCCAGAGGGTTTGAACAGGCAACCTTGCGGTTCCCATCCGGCCACTCTACCCCTGAGCCACAGCCGCCCGTGATATATTCTACTACATGATATGTAGTGATGTATTTTACTACATTACTTTTACTATACTGTTTTTCTTCCTGTGTGTGCTGTCAGGCCCTTGGTCATGTGTTGTTCTCCCTGTGTTCTGTCAGACATCAGGGCCCTTGGTCATGTGTTGTTCTCCCTGTGTTCTGTCAGACATCAGGGCCCTTGGTCATGTGCTGTTCTCCCTGTGTTCTGTCAGACATCAGGGCCCTTGGTCATGTGTTGTTCTCCCTGTGTTCTGTCAGACATCAGGGCCCTTGGTCATGTGTTGTTCTCCCTGTGTTCTATCAGACATCAGGGCCCTTGGTCATGTGTTGTTCTCCCTGTGTTCTATCAGACATCAGGGCCCTTGGTCATGTGTTGTTCTGTCAGACATCAGGGCCCTTGGTCATGTGTTGTTCTCCCTGTGTTCTGTCAGACATCAGGGCCCTTGGTCATGTGTTGTTCTCCCTGTGTTCTGTCAGACATCAGGGCCCTTGGTCATGTGTTGTTCTCCCTGTGTTCTGTCAGACATCAGGGCCCTTGGTCATGTGTTGTTCTCCCTGTGTTCTGTCAGACATCAGGGCCCTTGGTCATGTGTTGTTCTCCCTGTGTTCTGTCAGACATCAGGGCCCTTGGTCATGTGTTGTTCTCCCTGTGTTCTGTCAGACATCAGGGCCCTTGGTCATGTGTTGTTCTCCCTGTGTTCTGTCAGACATCAGGGCCCTTGGTCATGTGTTGTTCTCCCTGTGTTCTGTCAGACATCAGGGCCCTTGGTCATGTGTTGTTCTCCCTGTGTTCTGTCAGACATCAGGGCCCTTGGTCATGTGTTGTTCTCCCTGTGTTCTGTCAGACATCAGGGCCCTTGGTCATGTGTTGTTCTCCCTGTGTTCTGTCAGACATCAGGGCCCTTGGTCATGTGTTGTTCTCCCTGTGTTCTGTCAGACATCAGGGCCCTTGGTCATGTGTTGTTCTCCCTGTGTTCTGTCAGACATCAGGGCCCTTGGTCATGTGTTGTTCTCCCTGTGTTCTGTCAGACATCAGGGCCCTTGGTCATGTGTTGTTCTCCCTGTGTTCTGTCAGACATCAGGGCCCTTGGTCATGTGTTGTTCTCCCTGTGTTCTGTCAGACATCAGGGCCCTTGGTCATGTGTTGTTCTCCCTGTGTTCTGTCAGACATCAGGGCCCTTGGTCATGTGTTGTTCTCCCTGTGTTCTGTCAGACATCAGGGCCCTTGGTCATGTGTTGTCCTTCTCTGTGTTCTGTCAGACATCAGGGCCCTTGGTCATGTGTTGTCCTTCTCTGTGTTCTGTCAGACATCAGGGCCCTTGGTCATGTGTTGTTCTCCCTGTGTTCTGTCAGACATCAGGGCCCTTGGTCATGTGCTGTTCTCCCTGTGTTCTGTCAGACATCAGGGCCCTTGGTCATATGTTGTTCTCCCTGTGTTCTGTCAGACATCAGGGCCCTTGGTCATGTGTTGTTCTCCCTGTGTTCTGTCAGACATCAGGGCCCTTGGTCATGTGCTGTTCTTCTCTGTGTTCTGTCAGACATCAGGGCCCTTGGTCACGACAACAAGTCAGATTTGGTGGAAGAACTGCTGTCCCTGATGGCCAGAGAAAACCACAGTCCTGAGGTGAGTAGGGAAGCCATGAATTTTGACACAGACAGACAGACAGACAGACAGACAGACAGGCACAACGGGTAATGCATAACCTTGTGGGGCACACATTACTGTACCAAGGGGGAAAGTAACACTGTGTGTGTCTCTACAGGTGGACATTAGGGGGGTGTACGAGGGGGAACGTAACACTGTGTGTGTCTCTACAGGTGGACATTAGGGGGGTGTACGAGGGGGAACGTAACACTGTGTGTGTCTCTACAGGTGGACATTAGGGGGGTGTACGAGGGGGAACGTAACACTGTGTGTGTCTCTACAGGTGGACATTAGGGCTGTGTGCGAGGGGGGAACGTAACACTGTGTGTGTCTCTACAGGTGCAGCAGTCCTTCGCAGCCTGTGCCCTGGACATTAGGGCTGTGTACGAGGGGGAAAGGAGCAGACTGGAGTGGAGCAACTCTTCTCTGTCCCACGTCACCGCGCTGCTGCTACGCGCCACCATGACACAACTGGCCTGGTGAGGATGTTTTGAGAGCTTTTGTAGATCGGCTATTTTTTGCTACGACAGTAATATGTATTGTGGGCGGCCCTCCTGGAGTGAGTGTGGAAATATATTGGCCCTCTCCCATCGTCAAAGTTTGCCCACACCCCTGGGATGGACTGTCGATGTTTTTGCCCTAAATCTGTGTTGGTTTCTCCACAGGGGGATGTTGGAGCGTTTCAAGACTAAGAACAGAGTTCCTACGTGAGTATGAACACCATGTCCTCAAGGTGTTCCCTGTGCAGCTAAATGATCCAAATGGACCCTAATATAGATCTTTAAAGGGACACTTCACCCTTTTTGCAAAAACATATATGTTAATGACGTTAAGAAGCTTTAGAACACTTTCCTGGGGGTCTTTATGTGTGTAATATGTGGTTTTAGATATTTTAGATTGTAGCAGTGAGCAGTGTCTCTGATGTCATGGACACTGGGCTCACTTCCTTCCTGGACTACATGTTGTCTCAGTAAGACAGATCTCCCCCTATCCACAAGGAGGAGCAGAGCACCAAATAATTATGGGAATTGTAGTCCAGGAAGGTAGTGAAACCAGTGTCCATGATATCAGAGACACTGTGCTCACTGCTACAATCTAGAATAGCTAAAACCACATATTACACACATAAAGACCCCCAGGAAAGTGTTCTAAAGCTTCTAAACGTCATTAACATATATCTTTTTGCAAAAAGGGTGAAGTGTCCCTTTAACTCTTTGAGTGTAAAATGAAACCAAAGATGGATCCGTGAACGCAGAATAAACACCGCTGACTTCCTTCATGTCTTCTTCTATCTCCACGACGTACAGCGACGCCATGCTGGGGGAGTTTCTGTCGGTGTGCGTCAGCGAGGGCGCCCCCCAGAGGGCGGTGGAGCTGGTGCAGTTCTCCGCGTCCTTCGGCCTCCCGGCCACGCCCACGCTGGCCCAGCGGGCGCTCCGGGAGTTTGACCTGACGCCGGAGCAGAGGTGAGGCCTTTGAACGTCAACCCGCTGAAATCAACTGATCACAAATCATTTAATTTCCCCGAGCGCGGCACGGCTGCAGCTCACCGCTCCCAAGAGACGGGTCAAATGCGGAGAAATAAATGTCACTGCGGCAACGTGTGTGACAAATCGTATGACTTTGACTAGCTCACGATTCCATTCCGACTGTCGGGCGGAATTCACCCTCCGAGTAAAATTATAAAAAAAAGAATATATATATATATATATATCGACAGTTTTGTCAACATAAAAACTAGACTAAAATGTTAGGAAGGGACTGGTGGGCAAGAGATCCAGTACAAGTAATTTTACACTTGGTTGCATGCTGAAAATAGCAGATCTACAAGCTTGTAGATCGGATATTTTCAGCAAGTGTAAAATCAGTCATTACGACGGCCACATACATTTTAAATGAACTGTAGATTTTAGTCGACTAAAATCGTGTGATGTTTTAGTCGACTGAAACTAGACTATAAACACTAAAACATTCCAGGTGACTAAAAAATGTGACAAAAGCTAAATGAAAACAATTCAAGAGACTAATATAATATATAACGACTAAAACTCCTCCCATGCATTCAGGTCCACAGTGTGTGAGCTGGAGAGAGAGCTGACTGCACAGACTACAGACTGAGGAACAACTGGTGTCTTCAACTCCTCCATACAGTATACCCGCTGGTTCCCAACCCTGGGGCCCCCCGGGGCCCCCTTGGTGGATCGCCATCAAAGAGGGGCAGGGGGCTATTTTCTGTTTGTTTGTTTGTTTGGAGGGCACTTGTGGGCAGTCGTTATTATTGTAACAAGAAAAGTCGAAAATATTCAACATGGAAGAAATTAAGTTAAAAAAACAATTCAAAACGTTTTTTTTTTTAAATAGCTAAAATAGCCAATCTACAAGTAGTAGGCTACTTGTACATTGTCTTTTTGTCGCGTGTGTGTGTTCGTTCGTTCGTGCGTGCGTGTGTGCGCGTTTTTCTTTGTTTTGTGTGTGGGGAATAGGTAAATTCTATGCTATTATTCTGTTATTTCATGCATATTTTTTTGTTTTCTAGAACCGTTGTGCTGTACATAAAATGAATAAAGTTGGGTGAGAGAAAAACCTCAGTTGTATTTTCTACTGCATCCCCATCATGCCTACTGTGAGGATTGATACCAACAACGAGAGACAGACAGACAGACAGACAGACAGGCAGGGAACAGGTTTGAGCCCAGGCTTTGGCACTCATTTATTTAAACCAAATGATATTCACAGGGATTGAACTTGGGAAATAATAATAATAATAACTCAGGCTCCAGGGTTGTCAACTTAAAAGTTCAGCTTTCTATAACTCAAAGACTTCTGGGACGTCCTGGCACAGGTGAGCATAAGGCAGCCGCTCTGGGGCTTCGTATAACAGTCTTTGTTTTACTTGCATATCACTTCCATATCCTCCAAGCCATGCACTTTCCAGCCGAGCCCAACGGGGACCCGGATATCAGTATTGAGCCTATGAGGTGAGAAAGATAGAGTCAGTCTGACGTATTTGGATTATATTATATCTGTGAGGGAGTGTGTGTGCTCGCTTACCGCTAGACCGCCCACCAACCTGCCACGGAGAGAGCTAAGAGCGAGTGCGGGGAGATGAAGCCTTCTTGAAGTGTTTGGCTGGGAGCACAGGTGTTCATGCTCATCTGGAGCCCTCCAGCAGGTAATGGTGATACCTGCCTCCTATGACGCAGCCCAGCCTGTTACGCTCTACTCCGCCTCCCCTGCTCTCTCTCAAAATCACACCCGAGTGATGTGGGCGCTCTTATCATCAAATACGTCATCTCGTTCTGGCCAATCACAATTTGCGTCCTCACTTTTGTGTCGTCGAAAAAGTCCAAAAATCAAGGCACGAGGGGGCAGAACACGTTTTGGTTCATTTAACTCGTTTGCCCATAGACTCCAATGTATTCCGTAAATGTCCGGTTCAAGCCTTTGTCACTCTTCACCAGTAGAAAAGCCGCCATTGGACAGCTGGCCCCATGAAGGGAACAGAGTTGTCGTAACTCTCTCATGGGCATATACTTTAATACTAGTGACATCAGGGCAGGGATTTCCAAATATGGACATATGAGGGACACAGACAGGCAGATGCAGTGATCTATATTTCCATATTTGGGCACAAAAGGGACACAGATGTGTCTATGTCACTACACGCTACAGCCAGTACTTAATACTGGATAGCATGGCTATAACGAATGCAGTGAGAGACGGAGCCGGGGCCGAATAACCACAAGGTCTGCATCTTAGACGCCCGAGCAAACAAAGCAAGGCAAAGCGAAGTGATCCAAGGGTCCCGCTGACATTACGACCTTTATTGCACGACTTCTATCGACCAACCAACTGCTCCCTTTCACTGCAGGGAAGAAGCTTCATAATGGTGGACGCCGGCGCCCACAGGTCTGGTCATTGATGCTGGAGGAATACCACCCGTCGGAACCTCTCTGACATGGCCATGACTCTGAGCGGCCGGGTGCTCGTCGCAGTCACCAGATCCAGAGGAGCACTGCTGCCGCACTTCGCAGAGAATCTGCAGCTCTGCAGGAGGAGAGGCCATCTCTCTACGTCTCTCTCCTCTAAAGCTTACGTAGCGTGTGTAGAATGCACCAGCCATGTGTGCTCCTCGCACCCAGCCAGGCCCTCGTCCCGTCCCTACCACCTAAAGACCCTCCAGCACACCCGCTGGCCTCCACCTCCTCAAAGCCCCACCCTCATGCTGACCCGCTCCATACACAGCTCCAGCGCTTGGTTCCACGATGCCAGACCTTCAGGCGAACAGCCTCCGGAGCTCAAGTCTCCTTCTCCAGAGCCTAAGTCTCCTCCTTCCTCCTCTCCACCCGAGGCTCTGGATCGCCCTCCGGCGGCGGTGGCGAAAAGGCCTCTGTACCGGAGGGTGGTGGACGAGCTGAAGCACTACTACCACGGCTTCCGGCTCCTGGCCATCGACACCCGGGTGGCCGGGGCCATGGTGTGGCAGCTGCTGCAGGGAGACGCCCTCACGCGCCGGGAGAAGAGGCGGCTGCTGAGGACGTGCGCCGACCTCTTCCGCCTCGTGCCCTTCGTGCCCTTCCTCGTCGTCCCCTTCATGGAGTTCCTGCTGCCCGTCTTCATCAAGCTCTTCCCCAGCATGCTGCCCTCCACCTTCGAGACGGCCTCGGACAAGGAGCGGAAGCGGGCTCAGGCCGCGGCCGTGAAGGGCGAGCTCGCCAGCTTCCTCCGGGAGACCATCCAGCAGGAACCGCCGGCCGGCAGGAACGGCGACGGCGGCCACCACCACGGAGCGGGCGGAGAGGAGACGGAGACTCTGACCCTGGAGAACCTGGAGCGGCCGCAGCTGGTGGCCCTGTGCCGGATGCTGGAGGTGCAGCCCATCGGCACCAACAACCTGCTGCGTGCGCGGCTGCTGGCGGAGCTGGCGTCCATCCGGGCGGACGACCAGGTGATCGTGGCGGAGGGCGGCCCCGCGGCCCTGGATGCGTCGGAGCTGCAGGCGGCGTGCCACCACCGCGGCATGCCCTCCGTGGGGCTGACCACGGAGCAGCTGCACACGCAGCTGCAGCGCTGGCTGGACCTGCACCTGAACGAGAACGTGCCGTCGCCCCTGCTGCTGCTCTCCAGGGCCCTGTACCTGACGGAGCTCAAGCCCAGAGTCCCCGTCATCCCCCTGGTGCCCAAGCTGAGGAACGGCGGTCACCCTCCTCCTCTCGCCGGGAGAACGGAGGCGAGCGGCGACGCACATTCTGCCTCTGCTGCTGCTGCTGCTGACGTGTTGTTGGCCGACCCCGCCTCCAACATCGTAGACAGATCGGAGGAGGAGGCGCTGAGGGACAGATCGGAGGAGGAGGCGCTGAGGGACAGGGCTCCTTCGCTGGCGGACGACAAACCTCTGTCTCCTGCCGAGGTACTCGTGGCCAAGGAGGCGACGGACACGGCCCAGAAGAACAAGAGCAATTCCAACGGCGTGTAAATGGTGCATTTATTTATACAGCCCCTTTATCCAAGGTGCTTCACATATAGATTGTGCATTACATTAACCTGCACATTCACACACCGATGGCGGAGGAAACCATGCAAGGCACCAACAACCTGCTCATCTGGAGCAATTAGGGGTTCAGTGTCTTGCTCAAGGACACTTCGACACTAACTCTGGGGGAGCCCACAGGGTTCGAACTGGCAAGTGGCAACCTTGCGGTAGCCATTCGGCCGCTCTACCCCTGAGCCACCACAGGCGTGTGAAAGTGTGGGGTGGAGCAAGTTAGACTCCACGGTGGAGCAAGTTAGACTCCATGGTGGAGCAAGTTAGACTCCATGGCTCCATGACTCCTATGGACCAGATATTGGGCTTCAACTATCGCTTATTTTTGTAGTGATTCTATACTCTCGATGCCTTTCGCAATTGATCGAATAATCGAGAAGCTGGGAAGCGGGAACAATGCAAGTTAGAAATGCCCCCTATCCAACCGACTCGATGCTATCGGTTGGTCGAATGGTTCTACTGATAATGTAAACTAGAGATGCGCACGTACACACACACACACACACACTACACACGTTCAAATGTTGGAGCAGCTAGCTCAAACATCGCTCGAGAATGTTGAATTGATTATTTGAGGGCCGCTAGCCGCGCTCCAGTGACTGGCTTTCAGACATGATGTCATGTGGCAGCCAGCCAAGTCTATGGACTTTTAATGTGTGTGTCATTCATGTGCCCCCAGAAATCACACTTGTGTGAAGTGAGGGGCATCCACTGTATTTATATCGGCCACATGATGTCTCACGTCATCATTTTATTTTTTTCTCAATTTTTTTTATTAAGCCCATTCTGAACGGGAACCCGTTTTGGTGTTAGCATCATGTTATGCTTTAGCTATTGAAAAATAGAAGATCTACAAGCTCATAGCGCGCCACCGAGTGGCGCGCTACGAGCTTGTAGGTCTGCTATTTTTGAAAAATAGAAGAACGACTGACATTTTTAGAATCTGATCTCAGGTCAGAATGGGTTAATCAGACCAGTGTGTGTCCAGTGGAAACCTCGTATGAATCTGATCTCAGGTCAGAATGGGTTAAGCAGATACAGGCTATGAGAAAAATACATTCAAAGAGCCTATCAATGACCTGCAGCTACTCAGTCAGGGGTACAGTACAGTGCCTTCTGAAAGTATTCACACCCCTTCACTTTTACCACATTTTGTTTTTTTATACAGCCTCATTTCAAAATGGATTAAATTCGTTTTTTTCCCTCCTCAATCTACACACAATACCCCATAATGATGAAGTGAAAAATGTTTTTTCAAATATTTTGTTAATTTATTAAAAAAAATAAGAAACTGAAAAACACATGTACATAAGTATTCACACTCTTGACTTAGTACTACGTTGAGGCACCGTTGGCAGCAATTACAGCCTTAATACTTTTTGGGAATGATCCTCCTACAAGCTTGGCACACTTGAATTTGGGGTATTTTCCCCCTTCTTCTCTGCAGAAGATTGTCGATTTTTTTGGCCACTTTACAATTAAAAGTAAATTCACAACACCACTGTGAAGTTTTCCTTCTATCATTCAGTGACTGTTTTACATCTCCTCCACCAGGGGGCGAAAGACATTAAAGCAACAGTGTCTGGAACACGTTGATCCGGAAACCCCCGGAAGTAGAGCGTGTCTTTATTTATTTTAATTCACAAGTTTCACAACAAAGAAACGTTTTTTGTTGGTGTTGCGTGTGAACACAGAGCGTGGTGAAAACCGTCGCAGAAAGGAGGTCTGTGAAAATGGAGTCTGTACGGCTGAAGATAAATGAACACATGACGTCGGTGGGAGAGGAGATATTGTGTGTTTTAGAAAAACAACAAAGTGTTGATGTTGTTTGTTCTGTGAAGCTTGAGGTCAGAGTGTTTGTGTTGGAGCGCCTCACTGCTGCCGCGAGCTTCATGTGCAACCTGTTCCAGAGAGAGATAGAGACTCTACACAACATCAAACTACACACTGCAGGTAGGCTATGGGCCGATTCATAGTCCTATTTTACCCGCTGTTTCGGCGCTGTAGTGCCGAAATGATTTCGGCTCGTCGGAAATTTTCAGTAGCACCGAAGTGCCGACTTTAGGACGGTACTACTACTAGCCCCACAAGCAGAACCCAATGGTAGTAAAGTTTCTGACATTTTTAAGACTTTATACCATGGGGTCCTGTTCCGGCGCCGGCTGCCACCTGGTATGCACACATAAATACAATGTAAACACGTTCGGAGAAATGAATCTGCGCAGTTTTACGACGTTTTTTCCTGTGATGGCTTCTGAATGTGCGAACTATAAGTACCTATACATACCTCTGAGAATATCTCCTGTGTCGCGGAAGCCGTTAAGTATTTTTAATCTATGTTTGATTAAAAATGTCGCTTCTTCCTACCTTGTTTATTGACACCTCATTGTACCGCCTGTCTGGCTAGCTAGTGGCGCTATAGCTATGACGGAGCAGATCAGAGGCAGGGACGTAGCCGGCAAAGCCAACCGCACATCGGGAGGCGGTACAATAAACGGTAAATAAACAAGAAGAATCAAAGCGACATTTTTAATCAAACATGGATTAAAAATACTTAACGGCTTCCGCGACACAGGAGATATTCTCAGAGGTATGTATAGGTACTTATAGTTCGCACATTCAGAAGCCATCACAAGAAAAAAAATCGTTAGAGTGCGCAGATCGACTTAATGCGGAGTTTGTTTATGTCCGCGTTCCAACATCCGCATTCGAAAATGTAGTAATGTCCAGGAACCCTACGTAAAGCTTAAAGTCTAAATTTCATAAAAGCTTTATGGAGGGTTCCGAGAGGGGCTAGGGCGGTACCCGCCCCACCGAACCTCGAATGACGTCGCATTGTAGGCTCTACAGCGCCGAACCGACTTCTATTCGGCTCTAATCGGCCCTATGTCTGTTACACACACACACACACACACACACACACACACACACACACACACACACACACTGATGAATTGAACAAGGTGGACCCTCTTGCAAACAAGTGTAATGTTTATTGGGTCGTCCACTCACAGTTAACAGTCTTTGTATTGAGTTGGGCTTGAAATGTACTGTAATTCTGCAAACTGTTACTTAATACATATTTCAATCAATCAAACACACACACACACACACACACATACACTGATATACACACACTCACACCCCAAACTACACATTGCAGGTATGTCTAATCTGTTATCGACTTCTCCTCTGTATGGTGTAGTATTTAGATGGTTCTGTTATGACTTCTCCTCTGCATGCTGTAGTGTTTAGAATCTACACACACACACACACACACACACACTTGTGTGTGTTAGGCAAATTCGAAGTGTTAGGCAAATTCTTTGTTGCATAATTTGCACACAACTGCCTGTGTGTGTGTGTGTGTGTGCGTGGGGGGGGGGCAATAAGGGCTTTTGTGGGGGGCCAATAAGGGCTTATGTGGGGGACAATAAGGGCTTGTGGGGGGCAATAAGGGCTTATGTGGGGGACAATAAGGGCTTGTGGGGGGCAATAAGGGCTTATGTGGGGGACAATAAGGGCTTGTGGGGGGCAATAAGGGCTTATGTGGGGGACAATAAGGGCTTTCAAGACGAACATTTGACAAGTAATGATAATTCCCCTATCATATTCACAATTATACTTTTAATGTGCTGGCTGCCATCAGTCAGTTTTAGTTTCAGACTAATGAGAACCTATTGCTTCTTTTACTGTCCAATGACATGAAATGGCACAAGGGACCACCCCCAAAATGTGCCCTTTTTTGTGTGGTTTGAGCTCTCTACACGGCCCTGCTCCCCGCAGTGGAGTGGAACGTGTGTGTCGAATTTGAAGTCGGTGGGCGCGAGCGGTTCAGTGAGTTACGTGGATTACACACGGACAGACAGACAGACAGACAGACAGACAGACAGACAGACAGACAGACAGACGGACAGAGACATGGTGCATTTGATCGTGACAAAACAAATAGACGTCATCTAATGAGAAAAGCACTTTGAGTTGTTCTGCTGATGCTATACCCTCTTCTCTCCTCCTGTCTGTGTGTAAAGAGGTTTCATCTGAATATGACTATGAGGAGTGGAGATCCAGTCTGGTCCAGGAGGAGAAACGACCTCCACAGAATAAAGAGGAACAGGAAGAGGAGGATGGTGAGTCAACTTTGACCCTACTATGTAGGAAGGTGTGGTGCAATCCTCTCTCGGGTAAAACAAAATTGCATTTCTTTTAGTATTATTCTAACAAGACTAAATTAAGGCCATTCAAGCACAGCAACTGTAACAATATAGTTTTCAAAATAGTTAACTTATGTGTGTGTCAGAGCCCACACCACAAATATAACAAAGACATTAGACTATGGGTTTTAAAATGGTGGTCTGCCAATTATCTACTGTACATAAAAACGTGTTTCATACACAACGAAACAAATCTCGTTATTAACAAAAGCCAGATGTAGGCCTATTTCACAGTGCAGAAACATAATTGCCTTGATGCATAATGAGTGTCAGCTGAATACAGGGGCACACCACACACACACACACACACACACACACACACACACACACACACACACACACACACACACACACACACTCAAAGTGCTGCGGTGGTAGGCAAATTCTTTGTTGCATAATTTGCACACAACTGCCTTTTTGTCCACGCTTCCATCCGCTCGCTTTTCAAATCTAAAATCTTTCCCATCAACAGGGCCAAACAACACGTGCTTGTCTGGTTCTTCTGGGGATGTGTGATGTGGGGGGCCAATAAGGGCTTGTGTGGGGGCGGGGGGCCAATAAGGGCTTGTGTGGGGGGGCCAATAAGGGCTTGTGTGGGGGGCCAATAAGAGCTTGTGTGGGGGGCCAATAAGGGCTTGTGTGGGGGGCCAATAAGAGCTTGTGTGGGGGGCCAAAATAAGGGCTTGTGTGGGGGCGGGGGGCCAATAAGGGCTTGTGTGGGGGGGCCAATAAGGGCCTGTGTGGGGGGCCAATAAGAGCTTGTGTGGGGGGCCAATAAGGGCTTGTGTGGGGGGCCAATAAGAGCTTGTGTGGGGGGCCAAAATAAGGGCTTGTGTGGGGGCGGGGGGCCAATAAGGGCTTGTGTGGTGATATTCGAATATACACTGTTTGTCTCCACCACCAGCCGCTCAAATAGCTCCTCGGTGAAGAGATGTAAAAATACCTGACCTGGCGTTGCTTTGTCAGGAAAATCTACATTCACACCCTTATATCCTGTTTATAAGGTTTATAAACAGGATATACACTGTGTGTCGGGTATAGTTATTAGTTTTCCAGCTCCTAAAAGGAATTCAAAACCAAAACCAAACTTGTGTGTGCAACTCCCAACAAAACAAAGTACAACTACAAACCAATTTCAATCAAAACCTGATTTTGTTTTACAATCAAACTGACCTTAAGGACGAGCCCCCATTTTGACACACTGTCAAAATTCATCTATGTTTGGAACAAGTTTGTTGAAACTTCCAACAACCTGTATGAGTGTTTGTGTCAATTATTGTTTTCATATTTCTTGTACTGTTCTTTTGTCATAACCGTCTGTTGAACACAATCACACATGTGAAGTGAGGGGCGCTCTTGTCATCATACATCATCACATTCCGGCCAATCACAATTAGCGTCCTCACTTTTCTGTCACTTTTTGAGGTGCGCTAGCCCCTCCTATATTCGGCTATTAGTGTAGATTTTCGTCCCACAAAGTCTCCCTGCTTCTCCGCTCCCTCCATTGGCTCCTGGTCACTGCCCGCAAAGAATACAAAACTTTGACGCTGGCATTCAAAGCAATCAAAGGCATGGCTCCCCCATATCTTGCAAGTCTGATCGAACCCTACAATCCCTCCGGCGCACTCGGATCAGCCAACGCAGGGAAGCTGGAAGTACCTTCACTAAAAACGCCAGGACAATGCTCCACACGTCCCAAACTCTTCTCCCTTCTGACTCCAAAACTATTGAATGCCCTTCCCATTACAATCAGAACTGCAGTGCAGACTCACTCCCAATCTTCCGCCGTAGTCTGAAAACCCACCTCTTCAGACTCCATCTTGGCCCGTAGCACTTGCCCTAGCCCCGACGACCTTACAGGCGTATGCAAAGGCTCAACTCATGTAACTTAGATAGCATTTTATGTAGACATAGTACTATATAGTACTATCTCTCTTTTTTTCCCCCTTCTAGACGTCCTGCACCTGGAGGTTTTTACTGAACAGCAGGAGAGGAGCTCCAGTCAGGTCCAGGAGGAAACACAACCTCCACAGAATAATGAGGAACAGCAGGAGAGGAGCTCCACAGATCCACAGATTAAAGAGGAACATGAGGATCTACTTCAAAGACCAGAGGAGGCTGATGGGTCAACGTTGACGTTACTAGCAGTGACAAGTGAAGATGATCATGATGATGAAAACGGAGAGACAGAGCCTGTAGCCAGCACCTCAACTCAACTCGTGAAAACACAAGCTTATATAGAGTACTGGGTACGATCACAACCAACTGGTGACAACCAGCTCCTCTCTTCACACTGTCCTGAATCCGACACTGAAGACAGTGATGATTGGGAGGAGACCAGTGAAGATCAGTCAACCTTAAACACACAGAAATCACACAAGGCACAACATGTGGAAGGACAAAGCTCGTCTTTGAGCAACAAGCTGTCCAAGGACCTGAAATCATCAAAACAAACTCACTCCATGACGAGTCACACAGGGAAGAAAGGTTTTAGTTGCACAGAGTGTGGAAAATGTTTTAATCGGAAAACGCATCTGACAAAGCACACAATGACTCATACAGGGGAAAAGCCCTTTACTTGTAACGTGTGTGGTAAAGGCTTTACTCATAGTAATAACCTAAAAACACACATGAGGACTCATACAGGGGAAAAGCCCTTTATTTGTAACGTGTGTGGTAAAGGCTGTGCTGAGAGTCGTAGTCTAAAAATGCACATGATGTCTCATACAGGGGAAAAGCCCTTTACTTGTAACGTGTGTGGTAAAGGCTGTATTCAAAATGGTGATCTAAAATTACACATGAGGACTCATACAGGGGAAAAGCCTTTTACTTGTAACGTGTGTGGTAAAGGCTGTAGTCGTAATAGTCAGCTAAAAATACACATGAGGACTCATACAGGGGAAAAGCTCTTTATGTGTAACGTGTGTGGTAAACACTTTGCTCATAGTGGTAATCTGACAAAACACATGAGGACTCATACAGGGGAAAAGCCCTTTACTTGTAACGTGTGTGGTAAAGGCTGTCGTGAAACGGGTCATCTAAAAGCACACATGAGGACCCATACGGGGGAAAAACCATTTACTTGTAACGTGTGTGGTAAAGGCTCTAGTAGCAGTACTAATCTAAAAACACACATGATGACTCATACAGGGGAAAAGCCCTTTACTTGTAACGTGTGTGGAAAAGGCTGTAGTCATAGTAGTGTCCTAAAAATACACATGATGACTCATACAGGGGACAAGCCCTTTACTTGTAACGTGTGTGGAAAAGGCTATGTTCATAGTAGTGTCCTAAAAACACACATGAGAACTCATACAGGGGAAAAGCCCTTTACTTGTAACGTGTGTGGAAAAGGCTATAATCATAGTAGTGGCCTAAAAATACACATGAGAACTCATACAGGGGAAAAGCCCTTTACTTGTAATGTGTGTGGTAAAAGCTATGCTCATAGTAGTGTCCTAAAAATACACATGAGAACTCATACAGGGGAAAAGCCCTTTACTTGTAACGTGTGTGGTAAAGGCTGTGCTGAGAGTCGTACTCTAAAAACACACATGAGAACACATACAGGGGCAAAGCCCTTTACTTGTAACGTGTGTGGCAAAGGCTATAATCATAGTAGTGGCCTAAAAACACACATGAAGACTCATGCAGGGGAAAGGCCATTTACTTGTAGCGTGTGTGGTAAAGAATATACTCATAGTAGTGTCCTACAAATACACATGAGGACTCATGCAGGGGAAAGGCCATATACTTGTAATGTGTGTGGTAAAGGCTGTAGTCAAAGTAGTGGCCTAAAAACACACATGAGGACTCATACAGGGGAAAAGCCCTTTACTTGTAGTGTGTGTGGTAAAGGCTGTGCTGTGAGTCGTACTCTAAAAATTCACATGAGGACCCATACGGGGGAAAAGCCATTTACTTGTAACGTGTGTGGTAAAGGCTGTAGTCAAAGTTGTGGCCTAAAAGCACACATGATGACTCATACAGGGGAAAGGCCCTTTACTTGTAGCGTGTGTCGTAAAGGCTATGCTCAACATAGTGAGCTAAAGATACACATGAGGACTCATACAGGGGAAAAGCCTTTTACTTGTAAAGTGTGTGGTAAAGGCTTTGCTAGGAGTGGCTATCTAAAGACACACATGAGGACTCATACAGGGGAAAAGCCTGTTACTTGTGACGTGTGTGGTAAAGGCTGTAGTCAAAATAGTGAGCTAAAGATACACATGAGGACTCATACAGGGGAAAAGCCTTTTACTTGTACAGTGTGTGGTAAAGGCTTTGCTAGGAGTGCCTATCTAAAAACACACATGAGGACTCATACAGGGGAAAAGCCCATAGACACATGAGTACTCACAAGTAAGACGCGCAAACGTGGGAAGCGAACGCAGCTCGTATATATTTGGGTTTTTTTTAAGATTTTTTTTTAAGTTACGTTTTTGTGTGTGTGATTTTTGTGTGTGATACAGCTGCGCCCTCTGGTGGCGGGCAGGTGGTGTTACAGCGTGACAGACACACAGACAGACGGACATGTTCTGCTAGGTCTCATAGTTAGTGCTCACTGCGTTCGCAATAAAAGGGATAAGCCCATAGACACATGTTTGGCAGATCTTTTTTTCTCCCACTGAACCGAACACATGTTTGTGCACCCCCCAATTTAGATGCAAACAGCAAACCTATGAGCACAAAATATGCTTGCTGAAGTTAAATGCTTTTAACAGTGGCGGTGTTTGGCTGGGTTCGGGGCCGGGAGCCAGAATGAGACTGGCCTGTCTCCGGTTGTCCCTCCGGTGACCTGTCTCCGGTTGTCCCTCCGGTGACCTGTCTCCGGTTGTCCCTCCGGTGACCTGTCTCCGGTTGTCCCTCCGGTGACCTGTCTCCGGTTGTCCCTCCGGTGACCTGTCTCCGGTTGTCCCTCCGGTGACCTGCCTCCGGTTGTCCCTCCGGTGACCTGTCTCCGGTTGTCCCTCTGGTGACCTGTCTCCGGTTGTCCCTCCGGTGACCTGTCTCCGGTTGTCCCTCTGGTGACCTGTCTCCGGTTGTCCCTCCGTTGACCTGTCTCCGGTTGTCCCTCCGGTGACCTGTCTCCGGTTGTCCCTCCGGTGACCTTCCTCCGGTTGTCCCAGTCTTTCTGGAGCTGCAGCGAAATTGATGTCGTTGTTTTGTTGGACACGGTCTGCTACATAGGCCTCCTGGGCATCGGGGAATAAATCCCAACAAGTCGCGTATCAAAGCTCTAATGTGAGGTTGATACTCCGGCCAGGATCTGCACCCGCGGCGGCTCCACCCGGGCCCACGGCGGCTCCACCCGGGCCCACGGCGGCTCCACCCGCGCCCGCGCCCTAAGGCTTCCGCGCCACCGCGGCGGCCCTCCTACTCGGCGCGGCATTCCGTGGCCACCGACGGCCGGGTATGGGCCAGCGATGGCTCCAGCGCCATCCATTTTCAGGGCTAGTTGATTCGGCAGGTGAGTTGTTACACACTCCTTAGCGGATTCCAACTTCCATGGCCACCGTCCTGCTGTCTATATCAACCAACACCTATATTGTGTCTCCGGCCTGTTTCCCTCTCGTGGCACAGAGGGACCAGGCCTGACATCGTCTGCTGGGGCCGGAGGAGGGATCACAAACGGATCGGGGGCTGGGTTTGCCCCTTCTGGGTGCGAGAGGTCCCTGGTTCAGATCCCGGACGATCCCCCATGTTATGACCTGGCTCTTAGGCCATAACAAAAGGACTAAGGAGGCTGCTGCTCTCATGGAAGGAGAGAGAGAGAGTGAGGCCGGGCCAACTCCCAGCTCTTTATAGAGCACACTGGGCCAGGTGCTCCCAATGCACTGATTGGCTCCCCAATTACCCAACCTGTAGGGCTTGTGAAGGCAAAGACAGTAGGCAGCGCAGACCCTGGTAGGCCAGGCTACAGGGGGCTGTGACAACTCATATAGGGGTGAAACCCTTTAGCCTTTTGCCCCCAAAGGTTTAAATGACAAACTATTACTAAATGCAATGTTGTGATCTTTCCGTCTTTTGCTTTATGCCTCTGGTTATTATTATTGTTTTAATATACCCATTTTTTTGTCCTGTATTTGTAGCGTGCCGTTTGTGACACTGGTGTATTTATAAGTTATACCCTTACACCTGTAATCCAAATACATGTATTGGATATTATGCCCCCTTAGTTTGTATTTGTTACTGTGTCCATGTCTATATTCTGCCTCACTCGGTAGACCCTAGATGTATATTATTCATGATTGTAATACCTTTTTAATTCCTACTGACTCATTTCATTGTATCTTTGAAGCAACATTTGTCATGTTCTTTAAGGATATTCCTTTTACTGTGGAGAAAATGTACAGTATGGGCCGGCCCTCTCCATGGTAACGGATTGGCTTGTGGCTTTTGATTGGCCCTCGGCTCTCTGAGAGTTGCCATAATTATTATATATGTACTGGCTGTGCGCCAGCTGCCTCTTTATGCCTGGTGAAGGTCTGAGTGACTGAAACATTATCTTCAACATAAATAAAACAAATTGTAAGTGAAGACATTGTGTGGGACTCCTTCCTCCCTCTTCTCCTATTTCTACTACTATCCAGATCTACAAGCTCACCACATGGATGTGACAGATTGTCATCTTGTAGATCTGATGTTTTTGCAAATGTGTTGTGTTGCGCTCACTTATCTGTGCTTCATTCATAAATAGTCCAGAGAAACGAACACCTGCTCTGAAGAGTTCCACTCAAGCATTGAGGTATGGATGATTATCCGTGCAGGAATGAATGCAGTCCACTAGGGGGCACTATCACACAGTATGTAGAGCAGAGCTGTGAACACAACAGTAAATAGAAAGCAGGATTTATACAGTGCAAAACTACCTAGATTATAGGTGGGTGATTATATGGTATAGGTACCCTCACAAAAATCATGCAGTAATCCTGGTCTCTAAACTACCTCCCCCTGGGAGGTAGTGCGTAATGAAGTCATCACCTACTCCTACTGTATACACATAATTCACATTCTTTTGACGCTTTCAGGAGATTTAATTTGATACCAGACCAATAAGGAATACATTCATTATTACTTAGTAGTACTGTGTACTGTGACATTTGTTAAAATTTTAAAAAAAAACTAAAACTAAAAACAACAACAACATGGCTGCCAAGTCATAGACTGGGAATATTACACCAATCTTGGAAGAAATTACAGAGAAATGTCTTCACTATTTTTGTTTGAAAATGTGTCTGGCAAAAATAATAATGAATCCAAGTCCCCTATAGGGCAGTCTAGAGATATAGTTTAGTTCTGACCCCCCCAACCAGCGCTAGTTATGTGCAGTGTGTGCATTTACAGTGAATGTGACTGTTTGGTTCTGGCTCTGTGTTAGACCTAGAATGCCTGTGATCATTTATTTATACTTCGTGAATTTTCATGTATCACAGGCATAGATCGCTTGCACCAGGTGCTGGTAGAAATGAAAGATGTGCGGCATAAATGTGATAAATGCTCCGTTTGTACTCACCCCTTAAATAATTCCAAAGACGTGGAGTGAAATATGGTCCTCTAGTTTTATAACCATGTGAAAGTTCTGGCACAAAACGTGTATTTAGTCACATGGATATAAAACTAGAGGACCATTTTTCTCTCCACGTCTTTGGAATTATTTAATGGGTGAGTACAAACGGAGCATTTATCACATTTAGGCCGTTAAAGTTCTACCAGAAATCAAGGAGGGAGATCTATGGCTCTGTATGTGAAATACTGTATATACTGTATGAAACAACAAGAGCCATTCCAGGGCTAGCTCTGTGTTGTTTGAGTTTGTGGCCACCAGGGGTCATCATGGAGTCAGTGTGAAGTGATGCACCAGTGATGTACTCCTCTGTCTCACAAGGATGATCCAAACTGACTGACCAGCAGCTCCAAAAGGGACACCAACAGGTGACTCAAGGTTATTTTTGATTGATTGATTGATTGATTGAACAGTTTGCAGATTGGGTACAGTTCAAGGAAAGTACAGTTCAATACAAAATCTGCTTAAGAGGATGAGACCAGAAAAAGCACACAAGACTTGTTTACGGTGAGAAGTGAGAAGGCCAAATGAGACACAGAGTGAGAAGGCCAATGAGACACAGAGTGAGAAGGCCAATGAGACACAGAGTGAGAAGGCCAAATGAGACACAGAGTGAGAAGGCCAAATGAGACACAGAGTGAGAAGGCCAAATGAGACACAGAGTGAGAAGGCCAATGAGACACAGAGTGAGAAGGCCAATTTTTTTTTTGTTGTCCCCTTCAATGCATTGATAGCATTCAAAGCAGGAGGCACTACTAAGGGCTAAGGAGGAGTCTGACCTCTTTACACTGGTGGGTATAGTTTCTGTCCTAGTTCCACTAAAGTGAAGTATTTCTGCATTTTCGCTTGCCTTGCATTTGTTAGTTTTTTAACCATTTCTGCATTTTCAGGGTGCTTCCTCTTTTGGTATTTGTCAACTCAGGTTATTTCTTAGGAGCCAGTTGAGCTGTGGTCAAATGGACTTCATTCCTGAGTAAAACACTGGAAGAATGGTTGTTGTCACCGACGTTTAGAAAGGTAGGATATAATTCCTTCATCCTGGAAAGTACTGTTCATTGTGACTTTTCTGTGTTATATTCATATACGCTAATGCACAGGCTGTACGATATGTAGTTTGTAGGCTAAGTGTATCCAGGTTTTTGGTACCTGAATTTCCCCCACACGATCAATAAAGGTCTTTTTGACAATATACGACAATTTTAAACCAAAACCACTAATTACCCTAGTAGGCTACAAGCCATTCAAAATATCACATTCATATAAAAAATTATCATTGTGGTGATCTCCCTCCTGATTGGATGAAATTGGTGATGGTGACCCACCTAAAATTTATTTTCTCTTTGCCTTTATTTGCTATTTATGTATTTCTGGCTAAAATATGTCTTAATATATTCCAGTAGCAGTTGTTGCTATAGAGAGTAAGAGGGGGAAAAAAGTGAAAATTTCAACTGAAGAGGGGGGCTTTTAACGATAGGCCTACAGTGCAATATAACTATTTAATAACTATATAATAAATTTTTTTTAAATGGAAGAATGACTGACATAGAAACAGCTTTTTCAGAAAACTGTCAGGATTCAGAAGACAATTTTAGAATCTGATCAAAATGGGTTAAAGGGAACATGAGACATGGAATATACTGATGATCTAGAACAAATCAAAGGGTGCATGTGTACTGTAACTGTTTTACTGTTGTCTCCTCTTTAGATCATCAGTTCTGAACACTGTTGTCACCAAACAGGGTCCACAGCAGAGTTTCTCCACCAAAAGTACCTGACAGTTTGACCCTGAAGACAGCCATGATGCTACAGACAGGGAGCTGCCATCGTTTCTCCTTCTCCTTATTTCTGTTGTTCACGCTTCCTCTTAGTCCCACACTGGCTTACATCCTGAAAGACTGCACTGTTCTTTACTCCTACAATGTCAATGTCACTGCTGGTGTTTCATTGGGTTGTTCTGGTCTAGTTAGAATACCAGATGACATTCCCAGAGACGTTGTATCACTGACAATATGGGGCAAAATCCAAACGATACACAGGACAGATTTTTACAATATGTCAAATCTCACATATTTGAACATAAAGAGGGGTGTATTAACTCATGTAGATGACGGGGCTTTTGTCCCTTTGGTGCAACTTAAAGTGCTCAATATGGACAATAACAAACTGACAACACTGACAGAGAACATGTTTCAGGGACTGTCTAACCTCTTGGTACTGAGCTTAAATGGTAATAATATCACATCCATCCACTCCGCTGCCTTCCAGTCACTCACCAGCTTGCAGGAACTATATCTGAGTCTGAAATCCAATGAAATTACAGATATCATCCCCATTTTACAACTAACAGTCTTACCGGTGCTGAACATCAACATGCATGAGTTAGAGTCTTTTCAGTCCAAAGATCTGCCATTAAACATGTCCTCTGAACTCAGGGAGTTGATAGTGACGTCTAGGTCGATAAAACGGTTTAGCATCACAACAGCTGTATTTCCACATCTTAAGACAATCAACCTGTTAAACTGTTGTGACGATACTGGATGGGAGTGGGACGTACCAGACAAGTATTTTCTAAAGAATATAACTGCGGTGTATTTTACTGGCTCTACTGTGTCTTTTAACACCATCAGAAAGACTCTACCGAGCCTTGAGTCCCTGGAGTACCTACAGCTGGTGATGTGGAGGGATGTGTGGATAGACAGAGATCTCTTAAATATCGTCTGCAACGTAACCACACTGAGGACACTCAGCCTGCGTGGTGGCATCAATGACAGCCTCAGTGAAACACTGTCACCTTGTACTCAGCTAACCAACCTGGATCTATCACTTAATACGCTGACTGAACTGCATTCAATAAAACAAATGAACCAACTCAGTCACCTGGACCTTTCCACAAACCTCCTTTCCAAAGTACCAGATGATGTTAAAAATCTTTCCGTGCTTCAAATCCTAAACTTACGTAACAATCAGATTCGTGATTTAAGCTGCTCGGACTTCTTAAATGTAACCAGACTCACACACCTTCTCCTAGATTACAACCACATAACCGAACTCAAACCGTGTGTTTTTCAACATCTTAATGAGTTAAAGGTTCTAACTCTTTCTAACAATTTAATTTATACGTATGGCGACACGTTCAAGATTGGCCTACACAAACTAGAATTATTGGAATTTAATCGTGAAGATATATACCGGCTCAGCAAAGGGGAATTTATGAGTCTGAAATCACTCAAGCACTTAACAATTGAATCTCATAATATGTTTTCGAAACCATGGAACAACAACTTTTTGGAAGGACTAGATCAACTTGAAACACTTAGTCTACATACTGGCAACCTCTTAAAAATGTCATCTTCACCGCCCCATGAGTTACAATGGAAAAACAATAATAGGCCTACCACTTCACTGAACAGACTTAAGAGATTAACAATATTCGGTTCAGAGTCAGACTACTGGAATAAACTATCAGACATGCTCTCAGATATGGAACATTTGGAACATTTGGATGTGCATGGTAAACAACCGGACAGAGACTCATTTAAATATGTACCACAGCTTAAGACTCTTTACGTAATTAACAGTAATCTGAAGTCCCTGGATTTCCTGACACAAGCCAACCTGACTAGACTCTCCTGGCTGGACCTGAGACAGAATGAGTTGACAGTGATCAATGTCTCTGTGTTCAATTTCCTCCCTGCTCTCAGATATGTTAACATGGATGACAACCCTTTAGCTTGTGATTGTTCTAATGCAGACTTTCTGCAGTGGATGCAGAACAACAATCAAACACAGGTGGTTGATGCTCACCTCTACACTTGTGGCTTTCCTCTGGATAAAAAGGGAACCAGGTTTCTGGACTTTGACATCCATTCCTGTTTGGTGGACGTTGGCTTCATCTGCTACATTTCCTCCACTTGTGTGATTGTGCTAACTCTGCTCATATCCTTCACCTACCACTTCCTGCGTTTGCATCTTTTCTATGCCTACTACCTCTTCCTGGCCTTCCTTTATGATGCCAAGGAAAGAAAGAAGGGGTCTCCTCAGCGCTACGATGCCTTCATCTCCTACAACGTTCACGATGAGCTCTGGGTTCTCAGAGAAATGCTTCCAGTGCTGGAGGGAGAGCAGGGCTGGAAACTCTGTCTGCACCACCGAGACTTCCCACCAGGTACAAACCTCTCTCTATCTCTAAGTAATACTGTGTCTGTCTCTTTGTGTCACTAATGGTTGTTAAGCAGTTAGGGAGGGACCTCTCTCTGTCTGTGTTGCCTATAGTAGCATTATAATTATTACACTCTGTAATACTGGTCTGCCTCTCTGCCTGCCTGCCTGCCAACTGTCAAGAAGTGACATAGTTTTGAGTGTGGTGTGAATAATGTGTGTTTTGTTTCCAGGTAAACCCATCATAGAGAACATTACAGATGCCATCTATGGCAGCAGAAAGATAATCTGTGTGATCAGCCATCATTACCTGGAGAGTGAATGGTGCTCTAGAGAGATCCAGATGGCCAGGTGGGGGCAGTAATGCTGATGTCATAGCCAATGATTAATTGGCTTGTTTGTATTCATTTGACCCCTTTATTTGCATTTTAGACTACTATTGCTTGTGTTATGAAATGAAGTAGGCTGTGTGTTATTATACAAAGTGTATACTGTGTGTATACAGTATTATACTCTGCCCTGTGGCTCTTGGTCATTATAAATAAAACTGTCCGTACAACTTGACTGAGTGTAAATGTCCTCTGGTCTCCTGTGTGCAGCTACCGTCTGTTTGATGAACAGAAGGACGTGTTGATCCTGGTGTTTCTGGAGGACATTCCAGCCCACCAGTTGTCTCCCTACTATCACATGAAGAGGCTGGTGAAGAGACACACCTACCTGAGCTGGTCCCGGGCTAGACAGCACCCTGGACTGTTCTGGCAGAACCTACGCAGAGCTCTGCAGGACACACCTCACGCTGACCTGCCCTCCTGAGCCACAGATTACAACTTGTCCAAAATGCAGCAGCCAGAGTTTTAACTATAGAACTAAGATGAGAGAACATATTACTCCAGTTTTGGCTTCACTGCACTGGCTTCCGGTTGTTTTTAGGATTGATGACTGCCTGCCTAAATATGTCCCAAACCGCCCCCTAAGGTCTTCCACTGCTGGCCTGCTCGCTTTGCCTAAAAAAAATGGCATCCAAAAAATACGCGGAAGCAGCTTTTTGCTTCTACGGGCTGACGGCATGGAACAAGCTCCCACTGTACCTTCGACAGGCAGCCTCTGTAGACATTTTTAAAGCACATGCTCAAGACCCACTTCAACAACATTGCTTTTAATTGATCTTTTATTTTTTGTTATTCATGTCCTCACTGTATTGCATTAATGCTTGTTTTTTTTAATGTCGTTGCCTTGCTTTTCTTTTTTTTTCTCCATTGCTCTGTAAAGCACTTTGAGCTGCATTTCATGTCATGAAAGGTGCTATACAAATAAAGTTTTATTATTATTATTATTATTATTATTATTATAAGAACCCAGCATGCCTGTTCTGGGAAATGGACCTATAATCTATTCAAATGAATGTTTTGTATTATTACTTTTTGCTGTTTAATTAGTTTGTATAGTGTTATATATACTGTCTGTGTATGGTCTGAAAGAACAATGAGATGCACTGCATTGAGGAAGACAATAGGTGGTGAACACATAGCCGGGGGCAGCGTTCCTTTTTGGGTTTATGATCCGGTCGGGAGCACACGCGCACACACACACAAACACACACACACATGCGCACGCACGCGCACGCACGCACACACACACACACACACACACACACACACAAGTTAAACGATACTCAGACACAACGGCCAGATATGAAAATAGTTATTTATTACTTCTTCTACTGAACTACATGGAAGCAATTTGTGTTTTGTTTTGTTGTTTTTGTCCAGACAGACAGACAGACAGACAGACAGACAGACAGACAGACACGTGTACCTATTTGTGTGATGTTTGAAAAATAAATCTATAATATTAAAAATGTACCAGCCATATCGGCCATAAGAATGCCATATCGGTATCGTACCAATCTAAAAATAATCCAGACAATTTTCACAGATATTGATGACGCAATAACAATGTGAGACACATTGTGAGCTTGTAGATCTGCCTATATATTTATTTTAATTAACATTTGAAAACTTGAAATGGGACATTCTGCACAATTTCACGTACATTTTCATGCCAATTGATTGATTGATTGAAATATGTATTAACAGTTTGCAGAATTACAGTACATTTCAAGCACGAACTCAATACAAAGACTGTTAACGACCCAATTAAGCATTACACTTGATCACACTTGATGCCAATACTTTTGTACTTAGGCCTACTCAAAGTACATTTTGCATTCTGGACTTCTACTTGTAACAGAGTATTTCTATATTGCAGTATTGAGTAGCCTACTTTTTCACCACTGCATAAGGTCAAGTACAAACTATGCATTGGAATCGGCTTCATAACACTGCATAGTTAAGTTAAATAAGCATTCAATTATCACACGTCAGTGGACAAATTGGCTCATTTATTGGCATATAACTTAGGCAATAGGCAGAGTTACATTTTTCTGTTTCTGACAAAACGATCGAGCTGAAAACGATAACAAAGTGTTTCGACACTTTTATTTAACATGCAACCATATGGATCATGGAGACACAAAATACAGTCAAAGTTTCAGTCAAACCAAACGTCATCACTCTTCTCTCTCTCTGCGCACGAGCACAATTGCACACAACCACAGGAAGTGGACGCACGCTACCTCCAAATTAACAGTGCACACACGTTATCCATTTTATTATTAAATGCGACTGATTTCTAGAATTTAGACAGCATGAAAGGTATTCAGTTATCACCAAAACATGTAAATATATTCGTGTATTGTTCTTACTCTGCCATTATTACTCTTGGGTCCGTTTTTTTATTCTAATTGATTCGCCATCGTAAATGGGTGTGTACGCAGAGCTTTTATTGTGAAGTGCCCCGTGTCTCGGTATAGGTTGACGGACAGCAGTGTGTTGGAATGTGAAGACATCAGGGTTGCCATGTCCGCTTATTGTAAGCGACTTTGGGCTTTTTTTTCTCCTGTGAAGTTTCTTATTGGTAGTTTTTGGTAGATTTTGGGGTCTTGTTTCTAAAGTGTAGTTGTTTATTTGGACTTGTTTCTAAAGTGTAGTTGTTTATTTGGTCTTGTTTCTAAAGTGTAGTTGTTTTTTTGGACTTGTTTCTAAAGTGTAGTTGTTTATTTTGGTCTTGTTTCCAAAGTGTAGTTGTTTATTTGGACTTGTTTCCAAAGTGTAATTGTTTATTTTGGCTTGTTTCTAAAGTGTAGTTGTTTATGTGGGCTTGTTTCTAAAGTGTAGTTGTTTATTAAGCTTGTATCTGCTTATTTGGGCCCAAATAGTGACTATACTTTAGAAACGTTTCTAAAGTATAGTCACTTATTTGGGCTGGTGTCCTAATGTGATTCTCACACAGTTTCATGTATTTGTACATGGACCCTCCAACATCTCAAAATGGACCATTTTCAAATATCCTTTAGTATATCATTATTGGGCAGCGGCTCGTTTGCTTTCACAGACCCTGCCAGCTTGCTTATTTCTCTCCCACAATCTGGCAACACTGGGAGTAGAAACTTCTCCCTGAACATTCTTCCACATTGTCTCTCTCTCACTCTCTCTCTTTCCTCCTAAAACTAAAACTAATTTAAAACAACAGCTAAGAAGACGAGGCAGGAGGATCGATAAAGCGTGTGGATCTAAAACAGGTAAAGACAACAAAACTGTTCTACAAAGTCGTTAAGTTTGTTTATATTTGAGGAACAAAGTGAACTTTTAGTTGTGTATATAAAATGGAGTCTGAAGCAAGGCGCTGTCCAGCGTTCATTTCAGCACCACGGCTAACAACCAACACAACACAACTCCGCCCGACCGAGGAAAAACACGCTAAAACGCGCACTTTGGGACACTTTAAAGTGATCAACGTGCGTGTGGTTTCGACTAAACGTTAGTTTAAGACGGGAGTTTTAAGTTTTTTACGTGTTTTTCCTCCTCTGCGGGAGTCAGAAGTTTAGTATCGGCCTTTCTTTGCTGCTTCCGGAAAATAACTTTTCTCACCCTGTAAGTTTGGTGGGTGTTACGCCGAGGCTGGTGTCCGAGCAGAAAGCTGAAACCGCAGAGGTCGCGTTTTCGCTTTCGATAGTTTTCACACCTCGACTTTGTGGCAATCTGGTGGCATTTATTTATCCGATGTAAATATAAAACATTTAGAGTCATACAAGTGATTAGTGAACCTGATCATGTTCTTATCTATCAACATAAGAGAGAAACCTCTTAATTGTTGTCACTACTAGGCCAGGCTTTCTGAATTATTGGACCTGTGCTCCTTGCATTAGAATATATAATTTTCCATGAAAAATCTTATATTACAGCAGTTATATATCTATGGCAGCGAAAGGATGCGACGCATTGTGAGCTTGTAGATCTGCTATTTTCAAATGATTGTTATACATTTGAAGACGTGCGTGTGTGTGTGCGCAAGAGAGAGAGAGTGAGAGTGAGTGAGAGAGACTTTAAGCATGTTTGTAACCCGATACTCGACTCGATGGATCCGAATTCTCCATGTCACTGGTTTGGGTGTAACCAGGCCTCTAGTCCAGCCTCGTGCTGGACAGCGACTGCTGTCCGATTTATGTTAGATTTAAACTTTCACCTCTAAACTGTACTGATGATAATGAAGGGAGCGTTTTCACACAGAGACGAACACGAAGTGAGCTTTTTTTTATGAATTCAACCGTTTTTATTATTTATTTAAATCACAACACAAACAGCCAAAGACGATTGAATTCAGTTGTTTTTCAGCATGAATTACATTACAAAGGATTGGGCATACGAAAGCAAACTATTTCACTAGATGTTGCGACTTTTCTTTTCTTTAACATAACATAACATACCGGTACACATTCCTTTTGCATTTAGAATGCCGACAGGACAGACTGCCTTTATTGTGCGTGCGTCCGTGTTTATTTCTATCTTTGTTGTTGCTGTTTATGATCGTGTGCGAGAAATGCGAATTTGTACACTCTCAGAGTTCCAGACCTGTAAGGGTCAATTTTGTTCCATGTGTACACTCTCAGTCTCAGAGTTACAGACCTGTAAGGGTCCATTTTCCATGTGTACACTCACACAGACCTAGTGTTACGGTCCATGCAGAGCCGTATCCAGGACTTCACAGATGGGGGGGGGGGTCCAATCGGTACTGGTGCGAGAGAGAGAGTCAGACGAGTAAAATCATGCCGAATCCGAAACGTATGGGGGGTGCTGAAAAGCAGAGGGCGAAGAAGGCAAAGCAATTAATGCAGGACGCCAACTCCTGTTTTAAAATAAACTGTAAAATGTTTAAGTTTAACCACTTATTTGACCCCCTTTTTCTCATAGATGCAGATGGCATCTACAATCTATACACTTGCCAGCTGTCATTTATATGCTTGTAGATCGGCTCTTTCGGGGCGATTTGCTGCAGTGTTGGTTGGGTCAGACTTGCTCCCCCGTTGCATTAGTTCGGCCTATAGTGTCAATTGGATGTTTTGGTACTCGGGTCAGAGTATCGGGGGGCCCGTTCCGAGTACAAGTACTTGAGGGTGGTATCGCCCCCCGAGTAACCGATACCCACCCGATCCCACCCATTTTGGGTGGGATCCCATTTTGGTCATCATGCTATGCTTTAGCTATTGAAAAATAGCAGATCTACAAGCTCATAGCGCGCCACCGAGTGGCGCGCTACGAGCTTGTAGGTCTGCTATTTTTTTTAAATCAAAGAACGACTGACATAGAAACATAGCTTTTTCAGGATGTAGAAGACTTTTTTAGAAAATGGTCAGAATGGGTTAATAACGATAGGCTGTGTGTGTGTGTGTGTGTGTGTGTGTGTGTGTGTGTGTGTGTGTGTGTGTTGTGTTGCAGCGGAGTGGCAGAGTTCCAGGGCATGTCCACCATGTCCGCTCAGACCGTGCTGTCGTCGGTGGGCATGTTTTCCCCCTGCGTGGGGGGGCCGATGGGGGGCCTGGGGGACCCCCACAACGAGCTGCACCCCCCCGCCGCCCCGCAGCTGGTGATGCTGGCCAACGTGGCCGTGGTGGGGGCGGACGGCGCCGGAGGAGGAGGGGGCGGAGCCGAGAAGGAGATGATGGAGCTGAAGACGGTGCAGGGGTGTGGCTACTCTGACGAGGACGAGGACGAAGGGATCATCCGGTACGTTTTCATCTAGCTATGCCAGAGGGTCCCAAAGTGGACCCCCAGGGACCCCCAGGGGTCCTTGAGGGAGTTCCAGGGGGTCCGGGGTAGGGCTGACCTTCGATTCCGTATTTGATGATCGATCATGATCGATTCCTTTGTTTCGATCGTCGACGCTTCGAAACCCAACGGGGGGGGGGGGGGTTGCTTTTTACAAAAGTTGTGGGGCATCTTATAAACTGGGTGGGGGGGCGCGAGACGAGCAGTGACGCTGACGCACAATGAATTTGGCTTAAAATAAAACAGCGATATAGCTGCAGAAGATAGACAGGAGCGCATATTGGATTGGTCTTTTATTTAACAATTAAACGGCGCCTGAAACAGGCATTACCTCTCCATCAAATAAAAAAATATATAATCCAAACTCCTCTGTCAATTGTAAACGAACGGTAACATGAATGAACTCTTCAAGACACTTGTCAGAAATAAAATCAACCACGGTTGATTTGATTGATCATAAAGTTAATGTGTATGGGAAAAAATATATAAACTTCACAGATTATAGATCACTTGGAATTATAACAATCTGTTGAGTATTGCCTGAATAATGCCACAAGTGAAATCCCATTTTTTATCGACATGCGATGCCGATGGAGAAATCCCACATAGTTAAATTACCTCATAGTCATGCTGCATGCACTGTTGGTCGATGAAGAATTATAATCCAAGGTTTGTCAATCATATTATGGTTTATGGTTGAACATAAACCATAATAAGTAAACTTTAAGAAGAGATCTGCAGTCATTGTGCTGCAGACTGCAGTGCAGAGTGCATGAGAGCAGCTCCGCTTGCTAATTGAGTTGACATTTGCGCAACTTCACTGCATGGCATTACAGTAATTAGTTATTTGCCAGCACCTGCTCCAATATAGGCCTAAATCAAACTTTATTTATATAGCACATTTAAAACAATAAAAGCTGACCAAAGTGCTGTAGGCCTACAGGCTGAAACAAGTGGAGCATCACCATCAGCGCACAAATAAAAGCATAATTAAAAGAAAAAACACAGGCAAATAGTATAGGCTACATAATTACAATAATACGATCAGGTGCAATTAAATGCCAAAGAGAAAAGGTGTGTTTTCAGTAGAGATTTGGTCTGGGTCTGTAGCTGCTCTGCTGCATGGGACTTCACAGTGACGGAACAGGTCAGTCTTCAGACGAGAAAAAAAAAAAGATATCGCTGGCAACGGCAAAATCAATTCTCTGCATCGCCAAAATAAATCTATAGGCCTAGTTTCATTCGTGGCATTATACTCAGCCAATATGCACAATGCAGCGCATGAGATTGCAGATCTTAGAATTTTCAGTGCGCGCACTGAGCGCACTCACCATGTGAATCCAAGCAGGTCCTCACAAGTATAATGTACACCGCCAGGCTCCACAAGGTTCTCAGCGCAATGGCGCATCGATAAAAGTTGGGATTTTATAGTGGCATTATTCAGGCAATACTCAACAGATTGTTATAATTCCAAGTGATCTATAATCTGTGAAGTTTATATTTTCATTTGGGTGTAAGTAATGTTTTTATATGACTTATCAAACATGGTAGCCTATATTTAATGTCCACTGAGCTGTGGTGCGCTTGCCTACACTCTCTCAATTAGGGATTTTCCCAGCAGTCATTTTCACTCTCGTGTAGCCTACAACCTTTATTCAAATAGGGTATTTTAAAATGCAACCACACTTTCGATTTATTTTTCCTGGCTCCTGGGACTGCAGCTGCACTTGTTCAGTTGACTTCCTTGTTGTTCACACGGGGAAAGAGGAGGCGTTGCGAGGTGCAAGCGTGGCTTGCGGACCAAATGGGGCCGTCTCGCGGACCAAAAGCGGCCGCTTTTTTTTTAATGACTATTCGTAGCGCGCCACCAAGTGGCGCGCTACGAGCTTGTAGGTCTGCTATTTTTTGAAAAATCGAAGAACGACTGAAATAGAAACTAGAAAACTGTCAGGATGTAGAAGAACATTTTTAGAATCTGATCTCAGGTCGAAATGGGTTAAATTCTCCATCCATTGTCAAATGTAATTGTAATTGTGTAGGACAAAGTCTGTGAACATAACACTAAAAGCTGGATATAGGAGGGGCTAGAAAGAACCCCTCGAAAATAATTATAAAACCCGTTTAAAGGTACAGCTACGACGACCACAACCAGCGCGAGGTGTGCATCGTGGAGTACCCAGAATCCCCGGCTCCCCACCACGAGACGCGCGGCGTCTTCCCGGCCGCCGCGAACGGCTCCTCTCGGAGAGACCGTGAGGAAGAGGAGGAGGATGAGGAGGAGGAGGAGGAGGAGGATGAAGATGAAGAGCAGCTCAGAGCCCAGGATCTGTCCAGAGCCTCCCGATACCAACCCCGACAACCTGGTCAGTAGTAGGGCTTGTAGATCTGCCCTTTGAAAATGTGCTAATTGGAAAGTTTGTGCAAATCTTTTTTTTCATATATGGGGGACAAGGGGAGAGCAACGGACTTGAACTCATGCTTCCTTCATGCCTGAGTGTCCAAGTTGCTCCTTTACACCTGACAGGGGGGAGTTTCCCTGGTTGGACGTATAGCGCGTGGAAGGAACACGTTATTCCAACCAGTTCCTTTCCCCTCCATCAGGCGCCCCGGCTGGCCAGGGGGAGGCAGTTTGTAAATACATTTTTAACCCATCTCGGGGGGTTTGAAATGGGGATAGACTCCCACACCCTGGGGCTGATACCGGCAATAAGCCTCTCTGACTTACTTACTACAACATTGTAACAACATTACCCCCCCCCCCCTTCCTCCAGCAGCAGTAACAACAACAACAACAACAACGACAACAGCAACAAACACAACATCGGGTTCGGGACCCAAACCAGAGCAGCAGAGAGTGTCCGTGGTGCGTACCGTCCACCACCACCCGGGGGCACCACTGGGAGGCGCCGCAGCCAAGAAGAAGAAGCCCTTCTACTGCAAGCCCTGTGCCTTCCAGGTATATTTATAGATCTGTACGATACGATTATGAATCTCTACGATACGATTTATGAATCTCTACGATACGATTATGAATCTCTACGATACGATTATGAATCTCTACGATACGATTTATGAATCTCTACGATACGATTATGAATCTCTACGATACTATTATGAATCTCTACGATACGATTTATGAATCTCTACGATACTATTATGAATCTCTACGATACGATTTATGAATCTCTACGATACGATTCATGAATCTCTACGATACTATTATGAATCTCTACGATACTATTATCAATATCTAGATACTATTATGAATAACATGGAAATTTGGAACAACAACATGGAACAACATATTTTCAGATGGGGGTCGGCGACCAAATACATAATAATTTTTCGGGTCCTTGACATGAAATATTGAGAAACCACTGACATAGAAACGGACATTCTTTTAAAATTTCTAAAAGGCCAGTATCGCCCGAATCCGATGTGATGACCGATTCATTGCCCATCCCTGCTTTTTCCCACCACTGATTGTCTACCCCCCCCTCCTCCTTCCCAGGCCCACACGGAGCAGCAGTTCGTCGACCACATCGGAACGCACAGCTCCAACAAGCTGGTGCTGTACAGCCGGGCGGAGGTGAGGGGGGGCGGGGGCACCAAGGCCAAGGGCCTGGAGGGCGGGGGGGGTCCGGGGGAGGAGGGGGCCGAGGGGGCCGACGCAGCCAACCAGGAGAACAACAAGGGCATGATACGCTGCCAGCGCTGTGGCTACAACACCAACCGCTACGACCACTACATCGCTCACCTGAAGCACCACAGCAAGGAGGGCGAGGACCACAGGTACCCTAACTGTTTTAACTTAACCCATTCTGACCTGAGATCAGATTCATACGAGGTTTCCACTGGACACACACTGGTCTGATTAACCCATTCTGACCTGAGATCAGATTCTAAAAATGTCAGTCGTTCTTCGATTTTTCAAAAATAGCAGACCTACAAGCTCGTAGCGCGCCACTCGGTGGCGCGCTATGAGCTTGTAGATCTGCTATTTTTCAATAGCTAAAGCATAACATGATGCTAACATCAAAATGGGTTCCCGTTCAGAATGGGTTAACACTGCTCTTGCTTGCCTCTTGAAGAGGGCGGTCGTCTTACACACATCCGCCTTACAACATCTAATTCTGGGGGTCCTTGACATGAATTAGTCTGAGAACCACTGACATAGAAACATGGGTTTTTCAGAACACTCATGCTTTAGAAGATATTAAATGAACTCCCTACAACGGTGTCGCTCAAAATCGTCGGGACCCTCAGTTTTTCAGAGAACTGTATAGAAATTAATTGTTAGACTCGCCCTCAGCCCTAAATGGGTTAAGACACGCAAAATCGGGCCAATTACATAGGGTGTGACAGGGTATATCGTGTCTGTGTTTTCCTGCTACAGGGTGTGACAGGGTATATCGTGTCTGTGTTTTCCTGCTACAGGGTGTGACGGGGTATATTGTGTCTGTGTTTTCCTGCTACAGGGTGTTTAAGTGCACGTTGTGTCCATACACGACGGTCAGCCAATACCACTGGAGGAAACACCTGAGGAACCACTTCCCCTCCAAGCTGCACACCTGTGACCAATGTAGTTACTTTACTGACCGCAAGAGTAACTATGTCCAGCACGTGCGCACGCACACTGGTATGTACGCACGCACGCACGCAATGTGCATTTGTTACCATGTATCCATTGTAGCCTTTGTATACAGGTGTTACCTGTTGTACAGGTGTGTTAAGTATTGTTGTTGTTGTTGTTGTACAGGTGTGCGTCCGTTCCAGTGTTCGTACTGCAACTATTCCAGCTCCCAGAAGACCCACCTGACCCGACACATGAGAACCCACTCTGGTCAGTATGACAGTATATGATCAGAAGCCAAACACATAACTCTACCTCCCAATGTATGAATGAATGAACCATTGTAAAGCGCTTTGAGTAGGCACGTAGTGCATAGAAAAGCGCTATAAAATGCAATTCCAATTTTCGGGCTCCATCCCTAACTCTAAGCGTCCATGTTGGTTGTACTAGATTAGTGCTGTAAAACATGGACTCTTACGCGTCCACGTTTACATTTTTCAGAGTCTTATGAACACTAGATAGCAGCAGTAGTATTAGATGTCAGGCTAACACGATTAACACCTCTTGAGCTTTAGATTAGAGTGTGTGCGTGTGTGTGTGTGTGTGTCCTAACCCTGCGTCTCATTAAACATGTCATTCTTGTGTCCTCTGTTGCACTCGGGAGCAGCTGTGCTGGTAAGTCTGGTAAAGTGGTCTGCTGTAGGTCTATGTGTGTGTGTGTGTGTGTGTGATGATCAGCCACATCAAGGCTTCTGTCATTATTAGTAGTATTATTTAGTGTGCTGTGATCATTGTCCAGATGTGTGGTTCAATGTTTGCGTGTTATTTCGATGCATGAGAGGCCTGTTTATTATTACTGTAATACTGTTGCATAAACCTCACCGTTTCCATGTTGAAAAAACTTTCACGTAAGCTCTCAACGCGAGATCAGCTATTTCCACTATTATCAATATTAGCCTGGGCACTGTTCCATTTCGGGTTCATGAACCGGTCGGGAGCAGATAATTATCGCTACGTCATGTCGTCAATTACAGGCTTCATTTTACGTCCATGTTAGACCCGGGGAACGCTTTGTCCATATTTTTTTCGGTCTATGGTATTACCATGTGTTGTTGTTGCTTACTATAAGTCGCTCTGGATTAAGAGCGTGTGCTTAAATGCCTACATTGTAAATTGACCGACCCCCTTCCCCCCTTCGTCATCCAGGCGAGCGTCCCTTCAAGTGCGAGACGTGCAACTACCTGGCGGCCAACCAGCACGAGGTGACGCGCCACGCGCGCCAGGTGCACAACGGGCCCAAGCCGCTGGCGTGTCCGTACTGCTGCTACAAGACGGCCGACCGCTCCAACTACAAGAAGCACGTGGAGCTGCACGTCAACCCGCGCCAGTTCCTCTGCCCGCTCTGCAAGTACGCCGCCTCCAAGAAGTGCAACCTGCAGTACCACATCAAGTCCCGCCACAGCGGCTGCAACGCCAGCATCGACGTGTCCAAGGTAAGGGATTTGAGCTCGAGCTCGATAACCGATATATCCCCGAGAAATATCCGATAACCAGCTTATCGAGTACCCGGTATCGATGAAGCTATGGGTGCTTATTAACCCATTCTGACCTGAGATCAGATTCATACGAGGTTTCCACTGGACACACACTGGTCTGATTAACCCATTCTGACCTGAGATCAGATTCTAAAAATGTCAGTCGTTCTTCGATTTTTCAAAAATAGCAGACCTACAAGCTCGTAGCGCGCCACTCGGTGGCGCGCTATGAGCTTGTAGATCTGCTATTTTTCAATAGCTAAAGCATAACATGATGCTAACACGAAAATGGGTTCCCGGTCAGAATGGGTTAAGCCTGTTATCGAGCATATAGCGGCCCATGACGTCATGTTTAAACAAATCAAGACAAGAAGCGATCAAGAATGTAAGCACCCACGCTGGCACAAACATGTCGGTCTAAAAGTATTTTGATGCGTGCCAACCAGCGCTGTACGGGTAAACACAGTTACGTGTTAAAGTGACAGTACACATATTAAATAGTTAACAGTTTCTTTAATATTATTTTCTTGGTAAAAAGGTCAATTGCCTTCCGTCTGTTAAACTACTGTATTTGAAGGCCATAGTAAAAGATACTGGTTCTGTTCAGAAGGTATTGTCTCGCGTCATTCCACAAAATAATAGAAGATGCTCGATAAGAAGCCGGCTCGATAAGCCTGATCGATAAACTGCTCGTTATCAATAAAAATGAACGAGCTCCATCCCTAGTCAAAGAGTCAAAGCTTGTAGATCGGCTATTTTTGCTATATTTGAATTGAAATCTTGAATGATTTTTTTTGCTATTTTTAAATTGGAATCCTGAAATTTTAAATTTTTACGTAATTTCAAATACCTTTAATTATACTTTACGTTGAGCAATGAGCTACTAATTTAGACTGAAGTAATTAAAGCAGGTCATGTTTGCATGTTGTGGAATTGTAAACAGCTGAAACCAATATTATATCAGCGTTCTGACATTAACCTGAGGGCCACATTAAGTGAAGGTGGGGGCCGCCAGTTGCCCACCCCCTGGTCTAAACGGTGTAGCTCCGAGTGGAGCCACCATGTGGCGGTTAGACAGAATGCATAAACAGCAACAGTAGTTTATAACAAAAAACGAAATTAAAAACTTGATCACATTGTTTTTTACAAACTTACAGTCAAACATTCCCCATAAGGGATAGCACCAAAAAGAAAAGTACAAACACCTCAAAATCGTAGTCGAGTACATGTACTTAAGTTCCTTTCCGCCCGTGTCAAAGGTCGTGCTGAAGAAGAAGCCGGTGAGGAAGTCCGACGCGGAGGACGATGAGGAAGAGGAGGAGTCTAGCGGCAGTGAGGTCACAGATGGAGGCGTGGCCAGCGATGGAGGCGTGGCCAAGTCTGACGAGTCGTCATCCGAGAACTTCGGAGAGGAAGACCTGATGGATGACCTGATGGAGGTAGGGAGGGGTCCCGATAATGACCTGATGGAGGTAGGGAGGGGTCCCGATAATGACCTGATGGAGGTAGGGAGGGGTCCTGATAATGACCTGATGGAGGTAGGGAGGGGTCCTGATGGATGACCTGATGGAGGTAGGGAGGGGTCCCGATAATGACCTGATGGAGGTAGGGAGGGGTCCCGATAATGACCTGATGGAGGTAGGGAGGGGTCCTGATAATGACCTGATGGAGGTAGGGAGGGGTCCTGATGGATGACCTGATGGAGGTAGGGAGGGGTCCCGATAATGACCTGATGGAGGTAGGGAGGGGTCCCGATAATGACCTGATGGAGGTAGGGAGGGGTCCCGATAAGCCAAGATCACGCTAACCCATTTAGACCTGACGCTGGTTACGTTTTCTAAAAGAAATTAAATTAAACTTCAAATATTAAAAAGGACTGGCGAGGGGGGGGGGGGGGGGGGGGGCTTCATACATCAACACAAAAGTCCTATCTGATTGACAGCCAATACATCCAAACAGAAAAGTCCTATCTGATTGACAGCCAATACATCCAAACAGAAATGTCCTATCTGATTGACAGCCCATACATCCAAACAGAAACGTCCTATCTGATTGACAGCCCATACATCCACACAGAAAAGTCCTATCTGATTGACAGTCCATACATCCACACAGAAAAGTCCTATCTGATTGACAGCCCATACATCCACACAGATAAGTCCTATATCTGATTGACAGCCCCATACATCCACACAGAAAAGTCCTATCTGATTGACAGTCCATACATCCACACAGAAAAGTCCTATCTGATTGACAGCCCATACATCCACACAGATAAGTCCTATATCTGATTGACAGCCCATACATCCACACAGATAAGTCCTATATCTGATTGACAGCCCATACATTCAAACAGAACTGATTGCATTAAACAACGTTAACCCATTTTGGGCGGGAACCACTTTTGGTATTTTAAACATTATGTTATAATTTAGCTATTGAAAAATAGCAGATCTACAAGCTCATAGCGCGCCACCGAGTGGCGTGCTATGAGCTTGTAGGTCTGCTATTTTTGAAAAGTCGTAAAAATGTGGCGCAAATCTTTGAATATATATTCTTTCAAAGTGAATGTTTTTAAATCGGGTCTAAATAGGTTAAACTCACTTTGCCACTCACCGTATGCATGCGCATACCCTCTATAGAATAATAGTATCTAATCTTCATTTTGGTCACTTTTCCACATCCCATCCTCCAGGTGGACGAGGCTGATGAAGAGGACGACACTCCGGAGAAACAGCCCATCAATCTGTCCACCAAGCAGAGCAGCAAACCGACCAATGACAAGACGGCACAGAGCAGCAAACCGACCAATGAGCTGGCCCCGGAGACCGCGCAGAGCGGCTGCACTCCCGTCGTCGTCGAGCAGAAACCCGACAAGGCCGCCGACAAGAGCGCGGAGAAAAAGAGGCCGAGACAGAAGAGGACTGTCGTCGAGAAGAAGCAGAAGACGACGGCGGTCGCTGCCGAAGTCACGCCGAAAGACGAGGGCGTCGCCGAGGCGGTCGAAAACACCGCGGACAAGAAGACGGGAACAACGAGGAGTTCCAGGAAGACGGCTGCTGCGGCCAAGAGAGTTAAGACCGAGGACAAGATGGACGCCACCACGGAACAACCTGCCAGAAGCACCCCACAGGCCAGACGACAGGCCTCGGACAGGGAGAGAGCTGAGGAGGAGGAGAGAGTGCAGAAGAAACTAGAGGAGGAGGAGGAGGAGAAGAAGAAGGAGGAAGAAGCAGCGGAGAAGAAGGAGAGAGAATGTCAGAAGAACGAAAACAACGGTGCAAAGAACAAACAAGGCCCCAAAAAGGCGAGGAAGAAAGCAGAGAAAGTTAGAGAAAGCGTGGAGGACAGTCCTGCTGTAAAGGGCTCTGCTAAAGACCCTGCTGTAGCCGGTCCTGATAAAGACGGCCCTGGTAAAAGCCTGCCTAAGAAGCCCACGGTGAGGAAGACTAAGGCGGTGAAGAGAAAAGCAGCAGAGGCTCTGGACCTGTCCACCACCAAACCCTGCGACGAGGCGGTGTGTGTGGCCCAAAACACCGGCACCACCGAGACGAGCAGCGGCAGCGGCCGCTCTGAGATGCCAACGTCTGCTCCGTGTCCGCCCGTCGACACGGAGACCTCTCTTCCTCCTCCGCTCAAACTGAAGAAGACCAGGAAGAGCAACAGGAAAAGCCCCGGCGAGGAGTTGGAGGCTCCTCCGGTTCAGACCGACCAGAGCCACTCCGTCACAGAGCTGCTGCCGGAGGCCCGGCAGAGCAACCCCACGGCGGTCATCGCCGATGTCGAGCAGACGACCGCCGTAGAGCCCAGGGCCCAGAAGAACAGCTCCATCGTGGAGCCCAGGGCCCAGAAGAACAGCTCCATCGTGGAGCCCAGGGCCCAGAAGAACAGCTCCATCGTGGAGCCCAGGGCCCAGAAGAACAGCTCCATCGTGGAGCCCAGGGCCCAGAAGAACAGCTCTACCGTGGAGCCCCGGGCCCAAAAGAACAGCTCTACCGTGAAGCCCCGGGCCCAGAAGAACAGCTCCATCGTGGAGCCCAGGGCCCAGAAGAACAGCTCTACCGTGGAGCCCAGGGCCCAGAAGAACAGCTCTACCGTGGAGCCCCGGGCCCAGAAGAACAGCTCCATCGTGGAGCCCAGGGCCCAGAAGAACAGCTCTACCGTGGAGCCCCGGGCTCAGAAGAACAGCTCTACTGTGGAGCCCAGGGCTCAGAAGAACAGCTCTACCGTGGAGCCCCGGGCCCAGAAGAACAGCTCTACCGTGGAGCCCAGGGCCCAGAAGAACAGCTCTACCGTGGAGCCCAGGGCCCTGAAGAACAGCTCTACCGTGGAGCCCCGGGCTCAGAAGAACAGCTCTACCGTGGAGCCCCGGGCCCAGAAGAACAGCTCTACCGTGGAGCCAGCGTCCTCCACACCGACACCAAGCCAGGCCAAGGACAGCACGGAGCCGAAGGCTCCGGCGGCCATCTTCAAGTGTCCCTCTCCCTCCCTGAAGCTTCTCCCCCACCGCCGCCCTTCCACCTCCTCCTCCTCCTCCTCGGCCCGTCCAACGACCGACGCAGAGGAAGACGAGGGCATCCACAGCAGCCACGAGGCCAGCAGCGACGTCAGCGACAGCGCGTCGGAAGGCAGCGACGACTCCGGCCTGAACAACAACAACAACGGTAACAACGCCCCCGGCGCCCCCGGTGGCGGCTCGGGCAAGGCGGCCAACGACCCCGAGAGCCCGACGGACGAGATCCCCACGCCCACCGAGATGAAGTGCCACACCTGCATCTTCTGCGACCGCACCTTCCCTCTGGAGGGAGAGTACCGCCGGCACCTGAACCGCCACCTGGTCAATGTCTACTACATGGACAACCCCTGAAGCTCCTCATATATGGACATGAACGACCCCTGAAGCTCCTTATATGGTCATTAATTAACACCTAAACCGGCACCTAGTCATCAATGTCTGCTTCTCTGGACAACCAATCAGCGGGCCAAGACACTGACTGGACAGCCAACCAGTGGCCAAGACACTGACTGGGGCAGCCAACCAGCGGCCAAGACACTAAGTGGGCTTCTTTTCTTTTTTAAATCGATTTAAATGCGTCGTCTTCTTTCTTTAAATCGATTTGAAATACGTCAACGTACTCTTATTTACTGTGTAATGGTTTCGTATAAAACATTGACTGTTTTTTTTCCCCTTATTTTTCTTAAATCGATTGAAATACGTCAACCATACTCTATCTCTACTATGTAATGGTTTTGTATAAAACATTGACTATTTTTTCCCCCTTCTACCATGGCAATGATTATGAAAAATCTATATTCAATTTATGACGGGATGTCTAGAGTTATTTTCACCATTTCTTCCCTTTTGGGATGTCCTTGCTTTTAACTAAACTTAATCAATTGTGACCAGATTTGACTGAGAGCCTGCCATCGAGCAAACTCCAGCTTTTCACCAGAGGGGAAAACCTTTTTTTATATCTCTTATTTTATTTTTTATCCAAAATGAGTTAATAGCACAGGCATACTCTTATACTAGAGCATGTCTGAAATAAGTGTCAGAGCTGAAATCGACATAAATGCTTAAACATGTGTAATGTTAGAGACCACAGAAGTGAACCCTTCAAGCCTGTTTTCTGCAAGACATTACTCTATAAGCCATATCTCCTAAACTGGTGGGTCAAATTGAACAACCAATATGTCAATTTGAAGCTATGATTCTCTGCTTTCATATGACGTGAAAAAACTAAAATTTAAAAATATCCAATGGCAGCCCCTCAGTCAAATGTAGTCACAATTGATATTTGTAAAGTGATTGATTTGCTGTATTGAATTATGACAATACAATAAACTAACGAAACTAAAATAACTCTTTAACAGACATGGGACTATTTGGGATGTTCTTTGTTTCATTTATTTTTTTCTTCATTAAATGCGATCGCACCGGTGTTGTCTAGGTTCGTGGTTCCCAAACATGATCGTGACCCAAAGAGAGATTAGAACGTTTGCCCGGCACTCAAACTTGTGAAAATAGCAGATCTACAAGCTTGTAGATCTGCTCTTTTCACTACTTATTCTTTTCACTACTTACTTTTCACTGCTTCTTTTCACTACTTAAAACAAACAAAAACGGTGAGGTCGTCACAGATGTCGACTCGAGGCGGTCATATCGCATCCAAAGATTGATTTCCACAATAAGCAACTTGGCGTGTTTTCATTTAGGCTATTGTCTGTGCCTTTGACAATCATTTTGTATTTTTGGTTGTTGTACTTGTTGCACTTATGTAAATTCTTTTGCGTTTGTGTTGAAATGTTTTCTCTAGCGGTTAGGTTACCTTGTGTTGAAATGTTTTCTAGTTGGAACAATTTTTTTAATGTTTTTCAAAATAGTAAGAAAGGCAGAGAAGTTTAGGGATACGTTTTTGTCAGGCTACACTATTTTATCTATTCGAAAATGATTTTTTTTTCTTAAAAAATTCAAAATAGTTTAGTGATAAGGGGTTTAGCATGGACGAAATAGGGCCCTGAGTGTCTGAATTTAAGACACAAATATTGGATTTGACTTAGATTTGCCTAGAATTAGGGGGAATGGAAGGGCGGAAAAAAAATTACTTGTTGATGTGTAGTTTGTAAAACGTTGATACAGCCCGAGCTCAAATCACAAAGCCTCTCTACCGTAAGGGCTGTTGAGTTACTCCACAACAGCGGGAGAAAATATCTGATCTACATGGTCTTCATGTCGCCACAGGCACACAGATCTTCCCCTGTTCATGGATGTTGGAGATCCGTTGTAAATGTATATATATATATATATATCTGCTTCCCTGGTAGAAACGATCTGTGCAATATTTTACCTTTTTCTTTCTTGTTTTAAAATCGCGATGCCAAAGTTAATGTCGAGCTAATAAAATAGGGGCTCTAGAACAGCCGACAGGACCGTCGTGGGTTTTTTCTGTTTCGCGTGTGTTTTCGTTAGTATAGTGGTTTACTGTAATGGGACTTGTTAAAGGTTTAAACGGCGGCGCCCACTTTTTAGCGACAAAGTGCCAAGCGTGCAAACGTGCCTGTGAACCGTTCGTTCCCTCTCCTCCCCCTGGGTCCTAAAGAACTGGTGTCGATGTTTAGAGTTTAACCAAACCAAGCACACCACGCCAGAGAAATTGTGTTTGTTGACGTGTCACTGTTGTGCAGCCACACACACACACACACACACACACACACACACACACACACACACAGTAGGTCTACAGTACCACTCACTTCAGACTGGGCTGATTTTTTTTTCATTTTTAATATCTATGGCGCTTGGTTCATGATAAAATCGACATTATGTCGACCGTTGTGCGAATGAATATAGTGTGTTTCCATTAGTAACCATGTCAACAACACATCATGTCCGTTCGGCTGTTGAATCGTGATTGAGTTTAAGGAAGACAACGGACACTTTATTTCAAAATGAGTTGTTGCATCTATTCAATGATAGCTACATATTTTAGCTTGATTAACTGCTTGTACTGCCATTGTTTGTTTAGAAGTAGTAGAAAGATAGACTAATGTAGGGTTGTTTTAACCAATAAACAATTTGGAGGAAAAAAAAGATTAATGTTTCACGACACAAAACACTTGTATCATTTCATACTGTCCACTGTACATTTTTTAAATAAAGCTGGGAAAACTCCAGAACACTGGTGTGTGTGTGTGGTTCTTTTTCTTTATTTTTTTTCAGTGGCGTTTAAAGCAGGGATGGTCAACTTTGATGATGGAGAGGGCCACTATAGTTCCACACTCACTGCAGAGGGCCACTATAGTTCCACACTCACTGCAGAGGGCCACTATAGTTCCACACTCACTGCAGAGGGCCACTATAGTTCCACACTCACTCCAGAGGGCCACTATAGTTCCACACTCACTCCAGAGGGGCCACTATAGTTCCACACTCACTGCAGAGGGCCACTATAGTTCCACACTCACTGCAGAGGGCCACTATAGTTCCACACTCACTGCAGAGGGCCACTATAGTTCCACACTCACTGCAGAGGGCCACTATAGTTCCACACTCACTGCAGAGGGCCACTATAGTTCCACACTCACTGCAGAGGGCCACTATATTTTCCAGAAAAAAATGAAATAAAAAAAGCCCATGATAGGCTATCACTATGGCCTGGTTGCACTTACACTGACCTGCCACACGGTGACACTGTTTGGTCAAGGAAGTTAATAATCTATTTGAAAGAAAAAAGGGTAACTGATAGCCTACCAATTAATGGAAGGCTGTATAAGGATGTTCACTATTAGAATAATTGAGCCAAATAAGGACTATATGTGTCCTGGACACACTAATAGGCTAAAACTAGAGACTGATGGTAATATGTTCTACAAACTATTATGGTTGAATGATCCTGTCTACTCTTTTGTTTTGTTTCACAAAGTAATGTAATGGGTATGATTTTGATGTAAAATTACTATAGTGTACTATTAATTGGGCTTTTAGACTAAAAATCCAAGGGCCGCGAGCTAAAACTGTCAGTAGGCCTATTTCTTTTTTGAAGTTTACAATTTTATATTGTAACAAATACACGACTAGACTAAAAATTAAGGAAACACACCCTACAAAGCCACATTTCCGTCTACAAGGCCAAACCTCAATGAACACAAATATTGTGACTAATGAAGTTACAAAAAGAATGAAGCTTCATTCTAGGGCCTGACTCACACCTTTACAACAGACTGATGTATGCTTGTTGTATGAGATGTATAGCTGATGCAAGCTTGCAATGCATTTCTAATGGGAGTCACATGGTTTGACACAACATTTGTGTTGTATGAGGGGGTGGGGGGGGGGGGGGGGGGGGGCAGTCGAAACACAGCCGAAAGCCGTACAACACAAATGTATTGTGTCAAACCATGTGACTTCCATTGGAAATGCATTGGATCAAGATGTATCACACCCTTTGTATACAACTAGCATGCATCAATGTTGTATGCAGCTAGATGGTGTGAGTCGGGCCGGCCTCACTCACACCTTCGCAAAAGACTGATGTATGCTTGTTAAACAAAGGGTGTGACACCTTGCCCCATGCATTTCCATTGGAAATGGACTCCCGACTCCTTGGACTGAGACTTAAGAAAATATTTTTTATTTTATTTTATCATGCGCATAAAGTGCTCTGTGCTCAAAGTGCAATTAAAAAGACCTTTGCCAGTGCTATGATAGCACTGATTAAATAGCAAACGTTTCGGTCCTAAGACCTTTGTCAGTGCTATGATAGCACTGATTAAAAAGCGAGTCTTTCTCTGTCAAAGTTTCCCTTGTGTTTTTGAGACCACCTCTACCGTAGTCAAGTTTGGAAGAAAAAAAGGACGAAGAAATTGGCGCAACAGTTTTCTCAGTGCTTCAAAAATAAATGTGCCATTTTTTTCAAAAGGGCACATTGCTGTCCAGAGCAGACCCCTATAGTGTCTATCTGTGCACGCCACTGCACACACACACACACACACACACACACACACACACACACACACACACACACACACACACACACACACACACACACACACACACACACACACACTCTTAAGAGTAGGAAGTAATGCAAAGTTTAAGACTTTATTAAGACTTGTATATTGTTTTGTTCTTGTGAAGCAATTGTTTTGGTCCTTTCTTTTATTGTCTCCACCAGGCCGAAGGCATGGGGAGAGATATATGTTTTGCACTCAACCAAATGTTGATATATCCCACCCTTTTCACATTGGCCTGTTATAGCGCCACCAACAAGTGTTTTTTTGCTAAACACATTTTTGGAACAAAATGCCTCAAATCATCCAATTGCCATCAAAGGCATAAGAAGAAATGGCACCTTTTTCACATTGGCTTATTATAGGCCACGATCGACCTGCCCTGGTGGAGACCTGTGCCTTTTTCTAGTTGTATGTTAATTTGTTTGAGAGAGAGAGAGAGAGAGAGTCAGAGAGAGAGAGAGAGAGAGAGAGAGGGGAAGAGGGGGAGGAGTGATAGATTTCACAACATTATAAAAGACAATTATAATATACATTTGGGGAACTAATAATCTCTTAACTTGGGCCAGTTCAGCTTGTTTAAGGTAGATGGGAGTTTTAAAAATATACATTCACGAACCAGAACAGCTCCTGTGTGGTTTTAAAGTAAGTTATTAATTTTATATTATATTATATTTTTGGACACATGGCTCTGTACCCCATGACACCCCCCCCACCCCCCTTCCCGGAAGAGCAGACAGCTGCGTCAGACGCTGATTGGTCAAAATGTCACACAGCTGGCGAAGCACAGCCGGAAGACAGACTCTACAACACAATAAAATCATAGCTTTAAAATAAATATTTATAATACCCCCATAATCGGATAACCCATCGTAAAAAGAAAAAGGAAAAAGAACGCCCTCTTTTCCTTGAATAAACAATGTGTCTCAAATTCGAGAGACTCTATAACACCCCCACGTAATGTTTAAAAGCATTCTTATTGTGAAGTGTGAGCGGAAGTGCGGTGTGTACACACCGTGTGTGTTGTTGACTCACACTTGGAAGTTGGCCTGAAGCCAAACAGCCAGAGGACGAAGACAAGAGAACAACCAGAACAGGAGGAAAGTTTTTAGTTTCCTTCTTTTTTTTTTTTTTTTAAACAAACCTCTATAATTTTCCACAGCTCATGTCAGCATTTTTTTTGTTTTACATTAACAACAACCGTATAATAACGGCGAGGTTTCTTTAACGTGCCTTTTTTGTTAACCGTTAACTTTATCAGTTTAGTACTTTTCTTCTTTTTTTTTTAACCGTTACATCTCCAGCACTGCCGTTGGTTCAGGTTAACTTGCTGGTTGAGTTCCGTAGCAACGATTAGCTTTAACGTTAGCTTTTAAAAAAAAGAAAAAACGACTTCTAAGAAGAAAAAACCCGAGAAACGAAGCAACTATAGCAACAGGAAACAGAGACAACCACATCAATAAATAATATTAATAATAATAATCATCGTTGTTGTTGGACTGGACTGGACTGGATGATGATGTGGACATTATGGACTCTGTCTTTTCGGGGGAGTTATTGAATATTATTATCTGTTGTTGGGTAAAACAACGATCGAAGCGACCCAAGTTCAGGAAGAGGAAAGTAACGGACGTTAATACAAAACAAATAAACGTTTAATTTCCACCATTCGAGCGGATGTTTTTGACATTTTAACTTAGTTTTTTTATGCGTGTTACATGGACACAATAATAAGACATTTATACGAGGTGATTTGAAGCATTTATTTGGGGGGGTCAACATCATGCCGGTGGGTGGTGGTGGTGGTGGTGGGGGAGACTTCAGTCTGATCCACAGGACGTGTAAGCTGGTGGTGCTCCTCTGTTTCCTCCACATCTCCGTCACCCTGGTCTTCTACGTCAAGTCTCTGGACATCAGGTTCGCCTTCGTGCCCAACTCCGGGTCCCCTCACACCTCCAAGCCTCCCTCCTCCAACCATGGACCCCCTCAGAACCTCAGCGCCACCAAAGACATTAAAACACCACCACCACCACCACAGCAACAGCACCACCAAAGTGTTCTTAGTTCGAGCCAAGGAGAAGAAGATACCAAAAAGGAGGAGAAGAGCTCTCAACAGAGTGTGGTGGCGGTGAACACCTTGCCTCTTGAGAAATGTCCAGAGAACTCTCCTCTCCTGGGTGAGTGTTATTGCTGTACAACAGTCACACACACACACACACACACACACACACACACACACACACACACACACACACACACACACACACACATATATATATATATATATATATATATATATATATATATATATATATATATAGTGTACAGTACACAGTGTTCTATATCTGTCTGTCTGACTGACTCTCAGGGCTGCCGACATTGGACTGTGTGAACACAGCAGATTTCTTTTTTTGAGGGGTGTGGGGAGACTCCCCAAGCTTTTGATTGATTGATTGAAATAAATGTATTAACAGTTTGCAGAATTACAGTACATTTCGAGCACAAACTCAATACAAAGACTGTTAACTGTGAGTGGACGACCCAATTAAGCATTACACTTGTTTACAACGGGGTCCACCATGTTCAATTCATCAAAACATTTAGAGACGTACAAATCGACACTTCTATATAGTTAAAGTACAGAACAGGAATTCATCATAAAGTAAGCAAAAAGGGAAAAGAAAAATATACAGTGAGGGGAAAAAGGGGGGGCGGTGGGGGACTCCCCAAGCTGGGGGTCTCGAGTCCACTGGACCCTGGAACCCTGTGTTCTGGTGGGAGTTTGATACTTTTTTTTGCTTCTGATCAAGCAAGTTGCTTGATCATCATTGATTGAAAATCATTGATGGCGTGTACAGTTGTCATTTGATGACATTAAAGCCTCTCAGACCCAGCAAAACTAAAGGATATTTTGTTTTCAATGACACACAATTCCTAGCTCTGGTCCATAGCTCTAATGCGTTGCGGATTAGAGCTATGGACCAGAGCTACCGGGCTGACTACAGAGTTTAAAAAAGAAAGTGTGGTTGAAGTTGTTTGGGGGTAGAGTATTGATTTGTTAAGTCAAAGCACACAGTCAAATCAATAACTCAATAACAAGAGTGCAGGTGTAAATGTAACCAAATGGACCAGTAAGGGTTCAAGTGGACGAATTAAATACACATGCCGGTTCTTTTTTTCTTTCTTTCTTTCTTTCTTTCTTTCTAGCAGTTGCCCACTGAAAGTGTGATGTGTGAGGAAATGCCGTTTGAGGAAATAGAAGTGCTGACTGACTGATTTGTATGTATTAAATGGAAAGTGTTTTTCCATGCACTACTAGTGGCAGACAGTATTTATGTACATAATACATCATTGTTGGTCTGGTCTTGCCGGTCTTGCCACCATGTCTGGGTCACTAATCACTGTAGTGTAACTAAGTGTAGTGTGATGGAAACAAACGACATGTAAATATGGCGGTGGCATTCCTGATGTCATGCGGCCAGCTGTCTAGTCTGGTACAGAGCGGCCATAGAGTAAGACAGGGTTTTACCACAACTCCGTTCACTTCAGGGGGCCGGTCCAATGTCTTCTACATAGACTTCTATTGGCGAATAGGGACGCCGGGAGTTTAGGGCATGCATTGGAGTCTATGGGCTTGCGGGGGTACGTGAGCCACGTGACCGGGCTGTTCTCTGCCCCCTCAATGTCGTAACTCTGTCTATACTCTATGGCTGTGGTCTGGTGGTGCTCAACCTGAAGACCTGTCTGTCTGTCTGTCTTCTTCTGCCAAACATTTGCAGTGCTGGTAATACGAAGCCAGATTCACACACACTCACACAGGTTGCATGAGAGTAGGTCACCGTATGTGCTATGCAAACCTTTGCACAGATTTGATCTTTGGTTTTACAGCATTGGTGCTGACAGCATCTTGGGTGTGACAGACATGATGTCAGGTGGTATGTTCAGATCACATGACGCACCATGCCGTGTATAATCCATACTCTGTTACATCTGATAATCAACACAGTGGCTCAGGAGGTAGAGCTTGCGCTTTAGGAAGAACTGTGAGGTTCCCGGTTCGATCCCTGTGGGCTCCCCCAGAGTCGGTGTCGAAGTGTCCTCGAGCAAGACTCTGAACCCCTAATTGCTCCCGATGTCTAGGTTGGTGCCTTGCATGGTTTACTTTCCTCCACCGTCTATTGGCAAGGCCGGTTCTAAGGGGGGGCAAGGGTGCCCACCCAATCAAAGATTATGGAGTGTGTGTGTGTGTGTGTGTGTGTGTGTGTGTACAAACTACTGTAATGAAGTAATTGTTATTTTATTAACTGTCCTACGTCAAACTGTGAATATCAGTGCATGGTCAAAGGACGGCAGTGAAGCAAGACTTTTATTGCAGTGAATGGAATGAAGTTGGCACGGACGACCATCTTTTAGGGAAATGATACTGCATAAACAATGTAAAAGTATAAAGGACACTGTACTTTAATCATCTGCAATAAAAGCCTTTTGACCGCTGCTATTCACAGTTTGACGTAAGACAGTCATTAAATTGAAATGAACAAATACTTGATTACAGTATTCCATAATGCATTTGTTTTGGCCTTGCATTAACTTTATATGAGGCCACTGAGGCGCTGGACAGACTCTCAATTCAATTTATACACAGTATATTCTTTCCTTTTTCTTCTTTTTTCTCCATTCATTTATGATTTCTCACTTTTAATCAATGCTAAATATCTCTGTATTCCAATATTCCGGTAATCATTGCCATAGTGTGTTTATTTCAGTAGCAGGGGCCAGGGGCCTCCCAGTCTCCTGGTTCTGGAGGGGACAGGGGTGTGTTTATTTCAGTAGCAGGGGCCTCCCAGTCTCTCCACCTCCATTAGGGCTGGTTCTAAGGGGACAGGGGTGTGTTTATTTCAGTAGCAGGGGCCTCCCAGTCTCCCCACCTCCACTATAGTGCTGGTTCTGGAGGGGACAGGGGTGTGCAGACCCCACTGAAATGTGCGGTGCCCACCCAATCAAAAGTTATGGAGAATATTTATTTGTAGCCAATATGAAACAACAAAATAACAAAATATCAGTACCATTTATCAGTTCTGATTGGGTGGGCAGCATTTTTAGAGAAATTGAACCCATCTGAACACCGTTTGCCATAAGTGCTGTTAACCGACAGGAAGTGGCGTGCGACACTGGGTGGTGCTTAGTATAGAGCACCTGCCCTTTTGCCCTCTGGACAGCAATGTGCCCTTTTGAATGTTCGTTTTTTTTGTTTTGTACAGTATGTGGCCCATGATGACATTGATCAATTCTGGATTAAAAGCTTCCAATATATTATTTATGCCCCAAAATCTATAAATCTCACACACTATTAAGGCAACCGGTGGTTCCACGCGCTCCACAAGGTGCCCTTTTTTTTCTTCACTTGAGCACCTGCCCCTCCAAATGTCTGTGCACGCCACTGCCAACAGGGTGCGGATGGAAATTGGGTTACTATTGGTCAAAGAAGGAGAAGATAGATAGATAGATAGATAGATAATCTGAGATGATAGCATAGTTTTCTATGCATTTCGGGGGATTATTATGCTATGCGGTGTGTGCGGGATGCACCCCCATATATTCGTCCTGCAAGGCTACAGCCGGCCCTGTCTCCATCGGTGTATGAATGATCAGTCAGTCAGCACTTCTATTTCCTCAAACGGCATTTCCTCACACATCACACTTTCAGTGGGCAACTGCTAGAAAGAAAGAAAGAAAGAATGAAAGAACCGATGAAATGTGTATTTAATTTGTCCACTTGAGTGTGTGAATGGGTGGATGTAATGCACAATCTGTGATTCTGCGTGCGTGCGTGTGAATGTAATGCAGAATGCTATGTAAAGTGCCTTTATATAAGGCACTTATATAAATGCACCAATTACAAAACCAGGCGTTGTGAGCCCCTGTAGTAACTCTGTTAAATACTGCACACAACATTCTGGTGTAGCACCCGTCTATAGAGCGCCGCTGTCCCGCCCCCTCGAGAGACCCGGAAAAGAAATCCCTGTTCATTTTCCTCATAGACTTTTCAGAAAGTATTTATTTAAAGACGTTTACGCCGCGGACAAAGCCAACTCTTGTCGTGACCAATCATGACAACAAACACAATTCTTCGGGCCAAACAAAGAATTAGAAAGTAGGAAAAAAAAACGGCAGGTTACAACACTTTTTGTTGTTGTTTTTCCTTCTTTGTAATTATTTGTTTGGTCCAAAATATTGTGTGTGTTGTCATGATTTGTCACGACAAGAGTTGACTTCGTACGACGCTTTTAAAAGGTCTTTATATAAATAAGTTTTGAAAAGCCTGTGGAGAAAATGAACGGAGAATCATTTCCTGGGACACTCGTCGTTCTGAAAGGGGGAGGGACTGCGACGCTCTATATACTAGAGACTTCTGCAGCTGGGTTGGCTTCATTCAGGGTCCAGCATTCACTGCCGTACAGGAGAACAGACTGTACCGTTGCATTGGAGTCAGAAGCTGAGTTTGGCTTGACGGGGGGAGGTTGGAGTTCCATACGCCGGCCATTCACTCCCAGTGAACGGTAATGATTCAGTATTTGGCTAAGCCAGTTCTTCTCTCCTCCAGTAAACACACACGCAGTCGCAGATGGCTCCTTATCTTCCCTGTTTACGTTCCCTGCTATGGGAACCGCATTCAGACATAATCATAACTGTGGGGGCGGCAGTGGCTTAGGGATAGAGCGGTCGATGGGAAACGGAACGGTTCCCAGTTTGATCCCTGTGGGCTCCCCCAGAGTTAGTGCAGTCCAAGTGTCCTTGAGCAAGACTCTAATTGCTCCCGATGTGCAGGTTGTATGAATGTCAGTGTGTGAATGGGTGAATGTATGTAATGCACAATCTATGTAAAACGCAGCTATATATATATGCACCATTTACCATTACCCCCGTGACGTGCATATCTGCTAATTTCAGAGCATTTCGTGGACGAACATTTTTTGTCCTGGTTTAGTTTTTTTTATAGTTTAGTTTTCACAGTTTGTAGTTACATCCAGTATTGCATACTTTAACTTTACAAAGTGTGCTCCGGGGACCCCCAGGGGTCCCTGAAGGAGTTCCAGGGGGGTCCCCAGCTAAATGATAGTTTGGAACCAAATGGACCCTTATAGGTCTGTAACAATTTGGTTCCATTTGTACACTCTCAGAGTTACATTAAGTTTGATTTTTACAATATGTATTGGGGGTCCCAGAGATAGAAATGGCATTAAATACTGGGGCCGTAGCCTAATTCAGGTCAAACAGGGGGGCCCTAGAGCCTTATAAATCTTCTCTCATGGGGGTCCTTGGCATGTATTTACAAATGGGGGTCCGTGGGCTAATTAGTGTCATTTTGGGGGTCCTTGCCATGAAAAGGTTTGGGAACCACTGATGTATACAGTATAGTTGACATACTTTAGTTACATACACTACAGTATAGAGAATAGTTGTACATACATACATACATACATACATACTTGTCAGACACAGCAGATGTAAATCATGGATAAAGGAACCAACCAACGCCTCCTATAGCATCTAGTATCATAGCTGACACTGAGCTGGGCCTTGATAACTAACGTTTGTCCCAGCTCCTTTTGGAGAGGCCGGCCATTTATAGGCCCCTCAAAACCAACTGGTGCACATGCCCTAGGCTGTAGACCCCTCACAACCAACTGGTGCACATGCCCTCTAGGCTGTAGACCCCTCAAAACTAACTGGTGCACATGCCCTCTAGGCTGTAGGCCCCTCAAAACTAACTGGTGCACATGCCCTCTAGGCTGTAGGCCCCTCAAAACTAACTGGTGCACATGCCCTCTAGGCTGTAGGCCCCTCAAAACTAACTGGTGCACATGCCCTCTAGGCTGTAGGCCCCTCAAAACTAACTGGTGCACATGCCCTCTAGGCTGTAGGCCCCTCAAAACTAACTGGTGCACATGCCCTCTAGGCTGTAGGCCCCTCAAAACTAACTGGTGCACATGCCCTCTAGGCTGTAGGCCCCTCAAAACTAACTGGTGCACATGCCCTCTAGGCTGTAGGCCCCTCACAACTAACTGGTGCACATGCCCTAGGCTGTAGGCCCCTCACAACTAACTGGTGCACATGCCCTAGGCTGTAGGCCCCTCACAACTAACTGGTGCACATGCCCTAGGCTGCAAAAAAAACAACTAATAGTTTAACATCTGTAGTGTAGCTCAGTGAGATGGTCTGTTCTAGTTGTTGATATTTCAGCATTTTGGTTAGAAAGGCTTCCTCCAGGCTGTAGTCAAAAGGTACAGTCGACCTCCAGAGTGAACACCTCCTCTATGGTTTTCATTTTCCACAAAGACATCAGGGCTGTTAGCTGAAACGTTAGAGAACAAACACACTGTCATCACTGCACGCACGCACGCACGCACACACACACACACACACACACACGCACGGGGGGGGGGGGGCTTTAGACCGCCCCAGAGCGCTGAGTGAGAGACGGGGGAGGCTGGAAGTGACAAACCGGTCAGACTGGAACTTAACTGTAGTTCTGCCTGCTGCAACAACTGTTGCGATGTTTGGGTTTTTTATCTCTGAATAACAGGGGTCTTCATCAGGGAGTCTGGCACAGACGTCATCAATGTGTCCCCACGTGTCTGTGGCAAAGAGTAACCTCGCCTCACCAGGCTTTCCACCGCCTCGGAGGAAAGCCTGGTCTCTGTTTCAAAAGTCCGTATGATCCGAGCTGGGGCCGGATGATGTGGTTACGTCATGTTGTAGTATTGTTTTGTAGTCGCCAGACAGGATGAACAGACGGCGACAACTTCCTTTTCCCTCTCAATAAAAGCTCTCGCTTACGAGAGCTTTTATTGCTTTTATTCAAACAGGAAGCAACAAACAGCTTCCTGTTTGTTGTAGGCAAACCATTGCCTACAACATGACGTAAGCATATCATCCGGCTCCAGCCCGGATCATATACCGAAATGAAATGGTGCCCAGGCTAGGCAAAGAGTATAGGGGCCCTATCCCCGACCCCTTGCCTTTTTTACTATTTTGCTAAACATTTTCGAAGAGTTAAAATGGCCAGTCTACAAGCTCACAACGTGTCAATGTAGATTGGCTAGGTGATCTATTAAAAAATGTTTTTCAAAATAGTAAAAATATAATAATAAGGGTTAATAAGTTTAGCGGTGACGGAAATGGAGCCCTATTTTTTGTCAGTTGCTAAATCCCTTATCCCTAAACTTTTTTGCCTTTTTTGCTATTTTGGAAAACAGTTTAAACTAGAAAGGTTTTAATCGGATAGGTCCGGAGATTGTGGGCCAATTTTTACAAGCTCTACAAGCTCGTAGCGCGGCACCGAGTGCCGCGCTACGAGCTTGTAGATCTGCTATTTTTTGAAAAATCCTGAAAATGTGTCGCAAAT
>NC_137871.1:41885453-41992953 GCF_963924005.1 Protomyctophum bolini
TCTAAATTACATAAGTTTAGCCTTTGCATTGGCCTGTAAGGTCGTTGAGGCCTGGGAAATGACTAAGACAGAGTTACGAAACTTACGACATTGAGGGTGCTCGGACGCTGTTCATGCAGCCTGGAGAGGGACACGCTGGAGTTGGAAATACTTTGTTTTCAACGAGGGCGGTGCAAATGAGAGCAATTTTAGGCATGACATGACAACTGTTTTAAAGTATTGTACAGTAACAACTAAAGTCTCTGTAATGTTTATGTTGTAGTATTACTAAAAATAACAACCTAAAATAAAGGGATTTAAGATCATTAAAGCTGGGCTGTTTTGCCTGAGTCCAATGCATTTCTGCCAACTCCCGCTCCAGGACTTGTCCCTGTTCACAAAGCTCTTCGCCAATAGAAGTCTATCTAGAAGAGCCACCATTGGACTGAAGCCCCATGAAGTGAACAGAGTTGTCGTAACTCTGTCTTACTCTATGGCTCTGGAATCGGGTCCGTTGTTGGTCTTTCACACACGTAGCGACGGGAGAATGTCCGTACGGGCCCAGGACCGGGGTCGGGGCTCCAGTCCCTGGCCCACACAGACCCTGTGAATGTCTGTACGGGCCCAGGACTGGGGCCGGGCTACAGAACCCGTTTATATTAGGTTGGTTTTAATCATGCAGTGAGTTTCACCCAGCCGTCCCTGGAGCGCTGTGGGCATGTCTGGGCACGTCCGCTTCCTGCTGTCGCTGCGCAGTCACGTGACAACAACACCGTGCACGCACGCTCGCACGCACACACACACACACACACACACACACACACACACACACACACATGCTTCCTGCTGCCGCTGCATAATCGCGTGATAACAACACCACACACACACATGCACATGCAGTTCAGTCTAAGGCCTGACTCACACCTTTCGATCTAGCATACAACATTGATGCATGCTAGATGTAAACAAAGGGTAAGTGTCAATGCATTTCCAATGGAAGTCACATGGTTTGACACAATTATTTTGTCGTACGGCTTTCGGCTGTGCTTCGACTTAGGTCACAAATAACACAAATGTTGTGTCAAACCATGTGACTCCCATTGGAAATGCATTGCGAGCTTGCATCAGTCAATAAGTCTCATGCATCAGCTATACAGCAATATGTTGTGGAGGGAGTAAGTCCGACGGAGGGAGAGAGAGAGAGAGATGCTCAGCAGCGCGCACATGCATGCTGGGTAGAGAGAGAGAGAGACTGCATGTTAAAAACCAAATATACTCATCGTTGTGTTCTGTTTCACGTTATTGCTGAGTGAGTGACGCTGACAGGGGAAAGCAACAAGGGGGTTAGAAGCGAAAATGTCCATTGTGGGGTAAAGGAACTCGATCCACGCATGCACTTCTCAGAGTGATTAGCCTACTAATGATTGATGCGACCATGGTTTTACCTCAGTAAAACTATACCTAAACCTAACCCTAACCTCAGTAAAACTATACCTAAACCTAACCTCAGTAAACTATACCTAAACCTAACCTTAACCTCAGTAAAACTATACCTAAACCTAACCTCAGTAAACTATACCTAAACCTAACCTCAGTAAAACTAACGCAGTGGCTGGGGGGCGTTTCCAAGAACCCGAAGCCGAATTGGAGAGAGTGAGACTGCCTCTATGGTGCTTGTCCAGTGCATGTTTTTTTTTTTGACCAGGCATTTTAATACCGCCCGCATCGCCAACATTTAGCCTACATTGGGTCTTGCAGCCCTGGCGACCGACCGTCGAACTTACCGACCGCCTCGTCGGATCACCGACCGACGTTGGGTCGTTGGGTCCCGCGGCCGCCGCGGGCTCCCGTTCCCGTTGCAGCCCTGGCGACCGTCCGTCGAACTTACGCCACGTCTGTTGGGTCAAATGGATTTCGCCCTTACTGCTGTTGTGAAGGTGTGAGTCAGGCCTAAAGGTGTGTGTGAGGACAAACATCAGTCATCACATGACACACCGCGTAGCGTTTGTCTTCATGTTTGTCTATATATTTACATCCTGAGCACACACACTATCATGACATACTGCTAAACAAACACGCACACACACACACGCACGCACACACACACAATGACACACCGCTGAACAGAACACACACAGTGACACAATCGGCAAACATCACAGCTCCTCTGCAGGGCAGGTGTATAGCAGAGTGGCAGGTGTAGCAGAGTGGCTCACAGTCTCACCCTGAGAAAACATAATGTTTACATTGTGTCACAATATAATAAACAGTTGAGAATGGGTGAGTATATACAGTTGGAGGGGGTAGAGCATTGAGTAAACGGAGCTATATCTCACATTGCATCGTTATAAAGCTTTTTGGAAACAAATGGCAGCAATTGTTGCAGTCACTTTGGGACAAATAGCAGCATTTTTATTCTCAATACTATTTAAATAGTATACAAAAACACCCCAGATTTAAGAACGTGTAAAGGTAGCAGCTCTGTTTACATGTGCAGCAGGTCTACTTGGTACAGATAGTACAGTCCTAAGGGTGGGTGGATTCCATTGGCTAACCTTCTTTTGTCACAACAGTTCATGTTCTACTCAATAATGCATTCAGTCAACCTCCTCGACATCCCCAACACAAAGAAACCAACCCGGGCTGCACTATGGAACTCACTCCCAGCTCACATATACAATTTACAATTTAGGCATTTATCAGACGCTGAGAAACTAACATCTGTCTAATAGTAGAATATCTGTACAATGAAACGATGGTGTGATGCGTATAGACTCTAGTGCTATGTCTAGTTGTCTAAACATGCTATCTAAATTATACTGTAAGTTCAGCCTTTGCCCAGGGCAAGGTCGTCGAGGCTAGGGCAAGTGCAACGGGCTAAGATGGAGTCTGAAGAGGTGGTTTTTCAGACTACGGCGGGTAGATTGGGAGTGCGTTTGCAGTTCTGATTACAATGAGGAGTTCATTCCATAGTTCTGGAGCCAGACCCAGTGTTTTTAGTGAAGGTTCTGCCAGCCTCCCTGTGTTTGTTGGCTGATCTGAGATCAGTGCGGGAGGGTTTGTAGGGTCAGCCCTTGAAGATATGGGCGTGCCGGCTCACAACACGTCACAAATCGCTTTTTAGATTGAATTATATTCTGCCTTATTTGCAGAGTATAGTCTTGTAGTCCGGCAGCCTTCTTTTGTTTAAAGTGGGAAATGTGGTATATAGTCTTTATTTTTTTGTCTTCAAATATTGTCTGTAAACATACATTCGTGAATCCACTTGCTGACCGGCTGTTAGTATTGGGCAATTTATTTTTTCATTAACATCCTATGGCAGGCAAAATTGTCAACAATGTCAAACTTTCCCTTTACTTTAAGTAGCATGTCAAACTATGGGTTTTTCATGGTTCTGAATCCATTCCAAGCATTAGTTTTGCACAAAAAACACTCCTTGGGCTAAAAAGGCCATAGACGTCATGACAAATGTGACGAGGTCAGCACAAATGTGATGAGGTCAGCACATTTTGGGCAAGTGGCTATGGCTGTTTTTAGCCCAAGTAGTGTATTTTGTGCAAAACTAATGCTTGTAATGGAGTTTTGCCTGCCATAGGATGTTAATAATAGGGTCACAAGAAACCCCTATACAAAAAGGCCCAATAGTGACAGCCGGTCAGCAAGTGGATTCATGAATATATGATATGTATATAGACAATATTTTAGGCCAATAAAAAAAGACTATATACCAAATTTCCCACCCGTCCACCTCGACTGCCGGACTATAGCGCTATCTATCTATCTAGCGTTTGTGTAAACGCTACAGATTATCGTGCCTCTTCCATTTCAAGTACCAGGAAATAATGAGACATGGTTTATTATTCCTGTCGGCCTGCAGTGCCCAGTGGGAGAGAAGGAAGACATGGTTTATTATTCCTGTCGAGAATACGACACGGACACAACAGGCTGGCTGTTGTGAAACAACCTCATCTCTATCTTTAACCCATTCTGACCTGAGGACGATTCTACGAATGCCTTCTACATGCTAACCGTTTTCTGAAAAACTCGTGTTTCTATACGTCAGTGGTGCTCAAACCTTTGTCAAGGACCTCCAAAAATATATATGTAATTGCCCACCGACCCCCATCTGAAAATATGTCGGTCCAGGGACTCCCCCAAAAGCAAATATTTGAGTTAAAAACTGTTGCTCTGAAAGCAATATATTTTCAAATATTTGCGTCACATTTTCTCGATTTTTCAAAAATAGCAGACTTACAAGCTCATAGTGCAGCACTCGGTGCTGCGCTATGCACTTGTAGATCTGCTACTTTTCAATAGCTAAAGCATAATACATAATGCTTGAAAGACTAAAAGGGGTTCCCGTACAGCATGGGTTAAAACGAAGCTTTTCGTACAGTTTTTATTGTAATCACATGGTCATTACTGAACCATCAGGTTCAGCACAACATGAAAATCCTGGTTTTACAAAACTAGGAAAGCATTTTATTATAGATTTAGGGCTAAACCCCTTATCCCTAAACTTCTTTACCTTTCTTTTTACTATTTTGAAAAACATTTCAACTAGCCAATCTATCTACATCGACGTGTTGTGAGCTTGTAGACTTTAGCCATTTTAACTATTCAAAAATGTTTTTCAAAATAGTAAAAAAAAAAGGCAAAGAAGTTTAGGGATAAGGGGACGAAAATGGAGCCCTTGGGGTCCTATTTCCGTCCATGCTAAACCCCTTATCCCCTAAACTCAGGGATTTTCAACATGTGGTCCGTGGACCACTGGTGGTCAGTGAAGGTATTGCATGTGGTCCCTGACCATGCATTTTGTATTGTAGGAAAGTGAATATTTTGTATTTTCTTCCACGGAACAATGCACTACTTTTGGCGGACGTGGAAGTGCATACATGTCATCAGTTACTGGGAAGTAACTGCTAACAGTTAGTTCTCAAGAAGGGTGCAGTCTACCAGCCTACCTGATTGAGTCATCATTATTAGGAAATGTGCCCATTTGTCTACTGTATCAGTTAACCTGAGTTTAATGGGAGGATGGATAAAGTAAGAGAAGTGTAACCGTGGGATAGGAATAGATCAGTGGTTCTCAAAAGATATATCTTTTGGCTCTGGACCACTCGTATATTTCAGTTAAATAATGCCTTAATCGGCTCGATACAATTTGTTGCACGTAGTATCGTGCAATTAATTAAATCAAGCCCTTAACAGTCATGATTTCATTTTAATAGCTTTTTATTAGCTATAAATTCAAATATTTTCTTACATTTGATGTTTAATTTCAATATTTTTATTAGCTATCGATTCAAATACTTTCTTACATTATTAGCTATAGATTCAAATATTTTCTTACATTTGATGGACTTTTGAAATACTGTATTATTTAAACATATTTTAATACATCTAACAAAGACATTTTATTTATATTTTAAAACATTTTCCCATGGATCACCTGCAGGCCTATTATGCCATGGACCACTAGTAGTCCGTGCAGGACCATCTGTTAACCCATTCTGACCTGAGATCAGATTCACACGAGGTTTCCACCGGACACACACTGGTCTGATTAACCCATTCTGACCTGAGATCAGATTCTAAAAAATGTCAGTCGTTCTTCGATTTTTCAAAAATAGCAGACCTACAAGCTCGTAGCGCGCCACTCGGTGGCGCGCTATGAGCTTGTAGATCTGCTATTTTTCAATAGCTAAAGCATAACATGATGCTAACACCAGAATGGGTTCCCGATCAAAATGGGTTAAGAAACAGTGGTATGTATGTATATTGCATAGCATTAGCTATGTTATGAAAGCGCTAAGCTTAGCCCATATACCCTCCCTAGTCCCTACACAACAGTGGTCCCTATAGCTTGATTCTTATAGTCAGGGTGGTGGTCCCTGGTTCACAATCAGTTGAAAACCCCTTATCCCGGGCCTAAACTATCCCTGAACTTACAATACAGGCCATACAGTATATCATTCTGGGGGTCCGGGGCCATACAGTATATCATTCTGGGATACAGTAAATCATTTTGGGGGTCCTTGACACCAACAAAGTTTGAGAACCACTGATTTAGAAGGAATGTGATTAGAGTTCATCTCTACCGCTGGTCGAGTCACCCCGACAGACCAACCGCTGGCAGCTTTGTCTGCTCTGTGTGTGTGTGTGTGTGTGTGTGTGTGTGTGTGTGTGTGTGTGTGTGTGTGTGTGTGTGTGTGTGTGTGTGTGTGTGTGTGTGTGTGTGTGTGTGTGTGTGTGTGTGTAATGTTTGTGTGTACATGTGTGGGGGGATTGTTTTTAAATTCCATGGATTAGCCTGCCCTGCAGCTGTTGGATTTAAAGGGATATTTCACATGTTTGGGGTAATTGTATTATCTCCTCTAGCTAGCTGAACTGCCCGTCCCTGTAGCGTTGTCTGTCCACACTTCTCACAGGAAGCCTGTCAGTAAATCAATGACGTGTGACACATCTTTAGCATTAAGTCTTCTAAATGATGACCATTTTCTGAAAAACCTCATGTTTCTGTATCAGTGGTGCTCAATATTTCATGTCAAGGACCACAAAAATTATATGTAATTGGCCTCCGACCCCCATTTGGAAATTCCAGGGACCCCCCCAGAAGCAAAGATTTGCTCCGCGTAGAGTGCCGCGCTACGAGCTTTTAGATCTGCTATTTTTCAACAGATAAAGCATAACATAATGCTTAAAACACCAACAGGGGCTCCCGTCCAGAATGGGTTGATACAGAGCGACTTACAGTAAGCAAGAACAACACATACATAATAATACATAGTATATAATAATACATCAAATACATAGAAATAGCCATCAAGGATCATAAGTAAACCGAGAACCTAATATCCGTCTAACAGTTGAATATCTATACAATGAAACTATGTGAACACAATAGAGCGTTTGCAGTCCCGCCCCCTACCAGGACCCAGTCCCGCCCCCTAGCAGGGCCCAGTCCCTACCAGGACCCAGTCCCGCCCCCTACCAGGGCCCAGTCCCGCCCCCTAGCAGGGCCCAGTCCCTACCAGGACCCAGTCCCGCCCCCTAGCAGGGCCCAGTCCCTACCAGGACCCAGTCCCGCCCCCTAGCAGGGTCCAGGAAATTATTCCCCGTTCATTTTCCTCATAGACATTTCATAAAGTATTTTTTTAAAGACCTTTTAAGCCTCGTACAAAGCCAACTGGAGTTGTGACAAATCATGACAACAAACACAATTTTTCGGGCCGAACAAATAATTAGAAATAAGAAGAAAACGGAAGCCTCATAACTCCAAAATGTTCATTTTTTTCCGGAAATGTTTGCAGTTCAGTTCTGACTGCAATGGGGAGTTCCTTCCATAGTTTGGGAGTTACGTGACCAAAGTAACCCAACCGTTGCTGTTCACATGCGAGAGTGAACGGTTTAACTTTACTTTGAAACGCTCCTGGAAACTCAAACAGACGTCAGTGTGTTTTTCGGATGCAAACAACCACTGATCCCGCCTGTGGTTTTTTTTTATGTACACAAGGTTATCAGATAAGCTGGTGTAATAATACTAATATAAAACACATCTGCATGATGTGTGGTCATCATGTTCTTAAAGGTAGAGTAAGTGATTTCCTCTCTACTATAGAGTGTGCTGACCATATAAGGAGTTCCTCCCTGTCCCCAGTTAACCCCTGGGGGTCAAAAAACCTTAGGTTTCGTTACTGACTCTCTATCCTGATTGGACGAAGGCATAGGTCCCACAGCCAAAAACGAAACCTAAGGTTTTTTTTTAGTGAAATCACTTACTCTACCTTTAAATGTCAACTGTCTGACTGTCCAAAACTACTTTTCTGTATGTCTGTCTGGCTGGCCAACATGAACTGTCTGGCTAACTGGCTGGACGGCCAACATGAACTGTCTGTCTGACTGACTGTCTGACTGACTGACTGACTGACTGACTGACTGACTGACTGACCAACATGAGTTGATGTAGTCGTCTTTAACTTTAAAGCATTTTGGCTGTGCCTTGATGGCGTCCTAATGGCTGATTTTACACCTGGCTCACAGTGCGTCGCAGATTGTAGATCTGGCTATTTTCAGAGCACGACACCTGTGCGCAAACCAAACAGAATGACTTGTCTTTTGACGAAACCGTCAATATATTTTGTGTTCGTTTTAGTCATACTTTTAGTCGACTTAATCAACACTGACTGCATGCAAGTGTTTTGGGTCACTTTTCCAGCTCGAGCTCACTTCCTGTTTTCTTGTCTTGTCCATTTCCTCTTCCCGCTCTCCTTTCACTTCCTGCTTCCCTCGCCGCGCAAACCGCATGTCCGTCAGGCCTCTCTGACCAATGGGCTCGGAGGAGGTGGGTGAGGCCCGCCCTCTTTGCTTGTTCTTGACCAATAGCGGCGACCCGTACGCTGGCTGCCTGAGAGGGAGGCGGTCCTACTGGTAATATGAGCTTTCTTTCTGTCTCCTATGTTACTGTCTCCTCTGTTACTGTCTCTGTTACTGTCTATGTTACTGTATCCTCTGTTACTGTCTCCTCTGTTACTGTCTCCTCTGTTACTGTCTCCTCTGTTACTGTCTCTGTTACTGTCTATGTTACTGTATCCTCTGTTACTGTCTCCTCTGTTACTGTCTCCTCTGTTACTGTCTCCTCTGTTACTGTCTCTGTTACTGTCTATGTTACTGTATCCTCTGTTACTGTCTCCTCTGTTACTGTCTCCTCTGTTACTGTATCCTCTGTTACTGTCTCCTCTGTTACTGTCTCCTCTGTTACTGTCTCCTCTGTTACTGTCTCCTCTGTTACTGTCTCCTCTGTTACTGTATCCTCTGTTATTGTCTCCTCTGTTACTGTCTCTGTTATTGTCTCCTCTGTTACTGTCTCCTCTGTTACTGTCTCTGTTATTGTCTCCTCTGTTACTGTCTCCTCTGTTACTGTCTCTGTTACTGTCTCCTCTGTTACTGTCTATGTTACTGTCTCCTCTGTTACTGTGTCCTCTGTTACTGTCTCCTATGTTACTGTCTCTGTTACTGTCTCTGTTACTGTCTCTGTTACTGTCTCTGTTACTGTCTCCTCTGTTACTGTCTCTGTTACTGTCTCTGTTACTGTCTCTGTTACTGTCTATGTTACTGTCTCTGTTACTGTCTCCTATGGAGACTGTTACTGTTATCTGTCTCCTCTGTTACTGTCTCCTATGGAGACTGTTACTGTTATCTGTCTCCTCTGTTACTGTCTCCTATGGAGACTGTTACTGTTATCTGTCTCCTCTGTTACTGTCTCCTATGTTACTGTCTCCTCTGTTACTGTCTGTTACTGTCTCCTCTGTTACTGTCTCCTATGGAGACTGTTACTGTTATCTGTCTCCTCTGTTACCGTATCCTTTCCTGTGGTCCTGTTCTCTATAATTCATGTTTGTTTAATGTGTCGTACATCTCACCAGAGTGGCAGATGTTTCATGTTGTAACAAAGATCCGAAAAGACCTGCAGGGCCCAAGGAAGGAATTAATTAATACCTGGCTGAGTGGCAGTCAACGAGAGGGTTCACACGTTCAAGACATTACTGGAAATATTTGTTAAATTCCTTAAAAAAAAAAAAAAGACAAACTAAAACTTGTTCCAGTCCTTGGAAAAGGTTTGGAATGTATCAAGGATCCTGGAAAAATAGTTGGCTATGCATTGTTTTTGGCTATTGATTTTATTTCCAAAATATAATGTATATAACATTACAAAAAAAATGTCATTATTCGCCAAAACGGGCAGCGTGATTGCATCCTAACGTGTACCAGTACGTGACAAAAAAGAACAGATCTACAAGCTCACAACGTGCTGCAGAATGATCCTATATGCTTTAGCCTCAAGGTCCTAGGATAGGTAGCAAAACATAGCTATTATTCTATATTGCCGTATAGTGTTGCTACACTGCCTGTCTTTGGGCATTGTTGATGCACATACAGTACAGTTGGAGTAAGAGACTCATGTTTGCGCTGCATGATTGGAAACCGCGTTAAATATTCTGCAAAACGTTTGGAAACCGAGACGGTGACTTGACATGCCCGCTCCGCTCCGCTCTCCTCCGGCACGTTGCTCCTGAGAGCTGAGGAAGGCGTGGTCGCTCCTGCTCTTTACTAAACCTCTCATTAAGACATTGATGTCAAACTGTATTTATTGGAATTCACCGTGAGAGCGTAAACATTTTGTTAAGCTCTGGGCAAAGTCTGACCTTTTCATCGATCGGTATGTTGACGTCAGCACTGTGTTTGCTAGGGCGTGTGTGTGTGTGTGTGTGTGTGTGTGTGTGTGTTGTTACACACCACACGAGTGGTGGAAAAATACTCGCATAAGATGGAGATGCCATGATTGTTGTACCTTTTCTGTTTTGTGCGTATGTGTACTGTCTACATTACTGAGTCTAATAGACCCCCAGGTGTTTTGTATGTGTCTATGGAGTTAACATTATTCTAATAGACCCCCAGGTGTTTTGTATGTGTCTATGGAGTTAACATTACTCTAATAGACCCCCAGGTGTTTTGTCTGTGTGTATGGAGTTAACATTACTCTAATAGACCCCCAGGTGTTTTGTATGTGTCTATGGAGTTAACATTATTCTAATAGACCCCCAGGTGTTTTGTATGTGTCTATGGAGTTAACATTATTCTAATAGACCCCCAGGTGTTTTGTATGTGTGTATGGAGTTAACATTACTCTAATTAGACCCCCAGGTGTTTTGTATGTGTCTATGGAGTTAACATTACTTTAATAGACCCTCAGGTGTTTTGTATGTGTCTATGGAGTTAACATTACTCTAATAGACCCCCAGGTGTTTTGTATGTGTCTATGGAGTTAACATTACTCTAATAGACCCCCAGGTGTTTTGTATGTGTCTATGGAGTTAACATTACTCTAATAGACCCCCAGGTGTTTTGTATGTGTCTATGGAGTTAACATTACTCTAATAGACCCCCATGGGTGTGGTTAGAATATTAAAATAATGTGTCAAATAGTGTATTTTTGGTTTCGTCCTGAAAGCTGAAAGCCTTTGAGTTTAAAGGCCCAATCGAAACACACCACGTTAGTGACCTCATCATAACCCTTGTACTCAAGTACAGTACTTAAGTAAATGTAATTGGTTACTTTCCAGCACTGTTTACACACTCCTCTGCCAGTTAAATGGATTCATAGTGTATGTGGGCCACCTTCCATCTGATAAGGGCTGTGTGTGACTGTGTGTGTGTGTGTGTGTGTGTGTGTGTGTGTGTGTGTGTGTGTGTGTGACACTGTGTGTGCGTGTGCATGTGCGTGTGCGTGTGTGTGTGTTTACCGGACGTGACTGTAACTGAGCCCGCGTCATACATGGACTCTGGCCAGCCGAGACCAGGTGTTTCTCTCTTATTGGGATTTTCTTTTTTAAAATGAAAACCACACAAAATCAACAGTGCGTCATAGATGAACAATAACTGCTCCTTAGTCATTATTACCAACTCCTCTGTCCATCTGTCTTCCTGCCTAACTGTGTGTGTGTGTGTGTGTGTTTAGGATGGAGATGAGATCTTCAACCGGGCCAAGCTCCTGAACGTTGGCTACCAGGAGGCTCTGAAGGACTACGACTACGACTGCTTCGTGTTCAGCGACGTGGACCTCATCCCCATGGACGACCGCAACGTCTACGCATGCTTCAGCCAGCCCCGACACCTGTCTGTGTCCATGGACAAGTTCGGCTTCAGGTGAGTCTTATAACGACCCAGCCCAGACACCTGTCTGTGTCCATGGACAAGTTCGGCTTCAGGTGAGACTTATAACGACCCAGCCCCGACACCTGTCTGTGTCCATGGACAAGTTTGGCTTCAGGTGAGTCTTAACGAACCAGCCCCGACACCTGTCTGTGTCCATGGACAAGTTCGGCTTCAGGTGAGTCTTATAACGACCCAGCCCCGACACCTGTCTGTGTCCATGGACAAGTTCGGCTTCAGGTGAGACTTATAACGATCCAGCCCCGACACCTGTCTGTGTCCATGGACAAGTTCGGCTTCAGGTGAGACTTATAACGATCCAGCCCAGACACCTGTCTGTGTCCATGGACAAGTTCGGCTTCAGGTGAGTCTTATAACGATCCAGCCCAGACACCTGTCTGTGTGACTGTGTCCATGGACAAGTTCGGCTTCAGGTGAGTCTTATAACGACCCAGCCCCGACACCTGTCTGTGTCCATGGACAAGTTCGGCTTCAGGTGAGACTTATAACGATCCAGCCCCGACACCTGTCTGTGTCCATGGACAAGTTCGGCTTCAGGTGAGTCTTAACGAACCAGCCCCGACACCTGTCTGTGTCCATGGACAAGTTTGGCTTCAGGTGAGTCTTAACGAACCAGCCCTGACACCTGTCTGTGTCCATGGACAAGTTCGGCTTCAGGTGAGTCTTAACGATCCAGCCCAGACACCTGTCTGTGTCCATGGACAAGTTCGGCTTCAGGTGAGCCTTATAACGACCCAGCCCAGACACCCGTCTGTGTCCATGGACAAGTTCGGCTTCAGGTGAGACTTATAACGACCCAGCCCAGACACCTGTCTGTGTCCATGGACAAGTTCGGCTTCAGGTGAGTCTTATAACGAGCCAGCCCAGACACCTGTCTGTGTGACTGTGTCCATGGACAAGTTCGGCTTCAGGTACAGTCTACTCTTAACCGTTCCATGCCACCATTGAGTCCGGCGCGGTGCGCCAGCCAGTGCCAACTGAATGCACGGGAACTGGCAGCAATAATCGGACATTTCCGGGGCGGTCGCCATGCAGTTATTATTCTTTCGTCACAAGCCGCTCCCTCGTTTTAATTAACCCTCTAACACTTTGTGTGTGTCTAAGTTCAAGTTGACTGAACTCACTCAGCCACTCCCCCGTCTCACCTTACTTACACCATATGCGTGTATCGTGTTGCATCTTACTGTGTGTGTGTGTGTGTGTGTGTGTGTGTGTGTGTGTGTGTGTGTGTGCGCGTGTGTGTGTGCGTGTGTGTTTCAACATGTCGTTAAATATTAGTGGCACCTCTGAGCTGGCTGCTTCTCAGTAGTAAAAGTGCCAACACTACAAAGTAGTAATTCTCTGTTACAAGTAAATCTCTGGAATTCATTTCATGTACTTACACTAAATAAAGTATTGGCTTCAAAATCTAAATGTACGTAAAAGTGCCAAAAAGTAAAAAGTACTCATTATGCAGAATGTCCAATTTCAAGATTTTAAATCTATAAAACTCTTGAAGATAGCAGATCTACAAGCTCACAGTGCGTCACATCGCTCATACCTTTTTAAATGGCCGAAATGTATATAGTGCTGAAGTGGCTAAAGGACCACTTCACCACTTTTCAACCTATATTCATATAATAGGTCCTCACTAATAATCATGATAAATTGGCACGATTTTTTTCTACACAATTTGCGTCTCATAGGAGGGCTGTGGGCAGTTTAGAAACCGTCTTCCAGTGACGTCATCATTAGGCAGATTTCTTTTTAAACACGATTTTTTTACAAAAATGTTTCGATTTTCATTATCGTGAGAACGATGGCTTCCATTTTCGCATTGCAACTTTTCAGGACTAGAAAGCCTGCAGTTTCCATTAGCTTGTATTCCCCATCGATGATGTCACTGGAAGACGGTTTCTGAACTGCCCACATGAGACACAGACAGAGTAGAAGAAAAAAATCTCATGATTATTAGTGAGGACCTATTATATAAAGATAGGTTGAAAAGTGGTGAAGTGGTCCTTTAATGTAGGTATGTTTCGTAATAATAATCAAAATCTACAAAGTAACTAGTAACTAAAGATTTTAATAAATGTAGTGGAGTAAAAATGCAATATTTTGGATCTGAGATGTAGTGGAGTAGAAGTAAAAATATTGGAAAGTACAAATACCTCAAAATTGTACTTCACCCATTTAGGACTGAGGCACATTCTAAAAAACACACCCCTGTGAACTGAGCGGTGCAGCTATACTTTTATTGTGCTAGTCACTGTACTGTACGGTACAGTTTTATTGGTAGTCATACTTGTCATAGTTGTATTGTTATAGACGGTTCTATTGTTATAGTCAGTGTGAATGGGCACACACATTTTGGAATGTACATGGTTGACTGTTGAATTAATTTGAATTTCCATTTGATTTGGTGGGTGAATAAAAACACCAATATAGTTAGGGTTTTCAAAAACAGACAAGACGGTGCACTTTTCATTTAATTCAACGTCTCATACAAAGATGCCATTGCCTGGCCCTGTATCTCACATGGTCGGTCAAATAAATATTTGATTAAGGAATATATAATATGCCTTTTGTATTCTTGCTGTATAGCAGCAAAAAGTGTAGACTTTTATGTTCGACATTGAGGGAAATTAAGATTCTCAGATAAAATAAAATAAAACGCTGCTTATCAACTAACCGGTTAATCGGTCGATAAGCTTATCAATTAATTGCATTCACCGATAATTCCCCATCCCTAGTGCGAACATCAATACAGCGTGGAATTGTGGGCAAACTCTTATCCAACAGCAACAACAAAATATTCAACGTTTTGGGTCTGAGAGGCTAAATGTCATCAAATGGCGGTCCGGTTTCGAATAAATAATGGTCCTTGATATGAAAAAAAAGGGTTGAAAACCACAGCTTTAAAACCCAGTGCTGTGGAGAAGAGAGCTTAACCCATTTAGGCCTGACATCACATTTTAAAAATCTGAAATACCTATATTTCTATATCAGTGGTGCTCAATATTTCATGTCAAGGACCCCAAAATGTATAATGTAATTTGCCTCTGACCCTCATCTGAAAATATGTTGTTCCAGGGACCTCCCCAGAAGCAAAGATTTGAGTTAAAAACGTTCGTTCTGAAAAGAATATACATTCCAAATTTGCGACACATTTTCATGATTTATTTTCAAAAATAGCAGACCTACAAGCTCGTAGAGTGGCACGCTATGAGCTTGTAGATCTGCTATTCTTCAATAGCTAAATTATAACATAATGTTTAAAACACCAAAAGGGGTTCCCGCCCAAAATGGATTAAGTGTTTGTCATTGAATATCAAGCGCTTTAGAACTCTTCAAGTGCCCAAAGCTTAAACCTAAGAGCTGGGTTTGTTTGTGTGCCTTTAAGTCTGTGTGGTTTCGGGTTTACGTATATAGAAGCAGCGCTGTGTGTGGTTTCAGGTCGACACATTATGTACAAACAGCCTGTGTAGTGTCGGTTTACAGGCGGTAAGCACAAACGGGATCTTTGACCGCGAGCACAGGAAGCAAGAGGCAAACACAGATGTCTGTCTGTCTGTGTCACTGTTTCCACACCTAAGCGCACAAAACGGCCCACAGCCGCGGACAGAAGAAGCTGTGCGCAGCTTTTTTATCAGGGTTTTTAGACAGCTGGTGGATGGAAATTAAGCTCCACACCTCCACGGACGACTGACGCGGAGGAGGAGAGCGTTTTCCCGGGAATCTGGCCGTCGCCAGTGGAGCTTCTTTTCCATCCACCAGCTGTCTAAAAAACCCGGAAAAAGAAGCTGCGCGCAGCCCGAGAATGTGCGCGGCTCTTTAGATATTGTGGCAGCACTGTCCGTCTGTCTGTCTGTCTGTCTGTCTGTCTGTCTGTCTGTCTGTCTGTCTGTCTGTCTGTCTGTCTGTCTGTCTGTCTGTCTGTCTGTCTGTCTGTCTGTCTCTATGTCTGTTTCTCCAGCTGTCCTACTGTCTGTCTCTCCTACACTGTCTCTCCCAATAACAGACATGTGTCCAGTCCAGCTGATCCATTGATTTAATGATTGATTGATTGATTAATTGATTTGGTGTTTTCGATTAATCTATCATGGTTAAATCGCAGTTTGAAGTTATAATGGTGTTTGTTTAGGAAGGGGGCGGGGAAGCCAAAATTAATATGAAATATCTACCGGTAATTTAATTACTGAATCAAGTATAACTTATAAAACTGTCCGGGGTGTTCACATAAGACTGAGTAGACGATAAAATGACAAAGTGTTTTTTTAAAGTGAAATGTCCCTTTAGTTTAAGTAAAGAATGTGAGCGCTTTTTCCACCGCTGGGGGTTTGACACCACAGAGGAAGTGCTGCACTGCTCACTTCCTGTTTCCTCTTTCGGCTCACGCGCTGAAGCGACCGCGGTGTTTTTATACACTCACGTGCGTGCACACACACACACACACATGCACGCGCGCGCACACACACACATGCACGCGCGCGCGCACACACACACACACACACACACACACACACACACACACACACTCACACACACATTGTCGCTGTTGACAGGTATAAAAACTTATTTATTTATGTTTTTATTTATTTAGAATTAACCAACATTGGCACAAAGTGTGTGAGATCATTTGGTTTCAAAAAGAAATGTAGTCATATAAATGAAGTCCCTCACATGATGTGTATGCAAAATTGCAAATTATACATCCTGCACATACCGTAATTCTACATTGATTAAAACTGAACCCTGAGTCTGGGAGATTACAGCTACAGTTACTTACTTACTGACCGGGGTCTAGGCCGTCGACAAGGGTCCTCCAGAGTTCTGGGTCACTGGCGTTCGTCTCTATCTGCGACCAGGTGCCTCCCAGCCTCTCGGTGTCTGCCTGGAGATCCCTCCTCCACCAGGTGCCTCCCAGCCTCTTGGTGTCTGCCTGGAGATCCCTCCGCCAGCTGTTTTTGGGCCGGCCTCTGCTTCTCTTTCCCTGAGGGTTCCATGAAGTCAGCGCCTGTCTGGTGGTGTTTGATACTGGTTTGCGCAGTGTGTGCCCGATCCATCTCCATCTTCTTTGTCCAATTTCTTCTGTTGCTGGGAGTTGTTTAGTTTTCATCCAGAGATCTTTGTTGCTTATTTTGTCCGGCCAGTGAATTCTCAGGATTCTCCTCAGACATTTGTTTATGAATGTTTGCACTTTGCTTATTGTGGTCTTTGTAATTTTCCACGTCTCTGCCCCCATAGAGCAGGACGGATTTAACATTGGAGTTGAATATTCAGATTTTAGTTTTTTTGTTGTATCTCCCTAGAGCGCCAGATGTTCTTTAGAATTATAAAAGCTGTTCTTGCCTTGCCTATTCTTGCCTGTACATCTGCATCCGTACCACCCTTGTGGCTGATAGTACGTCCCAGGTAGGTGAAGGACTCTACCTCTCCTATCGTGGTGTCGCCTAGTGTGATTGGTTTCTTCACTGGTCGTATTTATCCTCATGTTCTTGGTTTTTCCTTGATGTATGTTAAGTCCCGTCTCTGCAAGTGTTTTGGTCAGTACAGTACAGTACAGTACAGTACAGTACAGCTACAGTATAATAATAATAATGATCATTCACACTTCAATGTGAAAGAACATATTTCAAAAGAAGGGTAGACAACATTACATGTCATTCAATCAAAATATGTTGGTGTCATTAAAATTAATGTTGATATGGTCAGTAGCACACTGACTATTCTAGACAATAAAAAATCACACTTGTGTGAAGTGAGGTGCGCTCTTATCCTCATACAGTACATCACGTTCCGTGCTCAGCCAATCAAACCATCTCCGTGGCGCGCACACACACAGACACACAAAGCTGGGCATAGGGCAAAAATACGGCACTTCATTTGAACAGGGTTGCAGAGCCCTGTCCTACTTTTGTTTTTTAAGATATTTTTTGCGGCTTACGCCTTTTATTGGTTTTTTGAAGGGACAGACAGTAGGCTGACAGGAAACGGGAGAGAGATGGGGGGGAAGACATGCAGTAAAGGCCGTGTCGGGCTCGTGAGTCGAACCCGCGGCACACTGCGACTGGATTACCAGTCACATACAAACATGACATGTAGCAGATGTACAAGCTCCAAACGCGTCGTCCGCACAACACGTTGTGAGCTTGTAGATCGGCCATTTGAATTTGCAGAGCCCTTCCCTGTAGTGCTGTGAGGATACATGTTGTCTCAATTGGATTATAAACACACTCCTTAATTATATTTATTTGTATATTCTACCTCCTCTCTCTCTCTCTCTCTCTCTCTCTCTCTCTCTCTCCAGGTTGCCATACAACCAGTATTTTGGAGGTGTGTCATCGATGAGTAAAGAACAGTTCTTGAAGATCAACGGATTCCCAAACAACTACTGGGGCTGGGGAGGAGAGGATGACGACATATATAACAGGTAACTACTGTTACCCAGAAGCAAAGATTTGAGTTAAAATGTTCACTCTGTAATAATATATATTCAAAGATTTGAGGCACATTTTCACGATTTTTTTTCAATAGCTAAAGTATAACAAAATGCTTTAAAACACCAAAAGGGGTCCGTCCCCCCCCCAACATGGGTTAAAGCCTATTCATAGTGCAGTTTCAGGCGATAAGGTGACCACCGAAACGGTCGTTAGTAAAAAAACTGAGAAATGTGTTTGGGGTGAGCGGTGAGTCTCTTACCACCGTGGCGTGATGTCACAAACTTTTAGTTGACTAAATGATGTACAGTTGATTTTGTTTCCACAATACTTCTTATACAGATGCAATAATCTAGCCTGGTGAAACCACTCCCCCTGCTGGACAACATTTGCATTCTGCCAGAAGGGAGAATCTGGTCTCTCTCGGGCAGAGACGAGGTACTCCGAAACCAATTCTGGTCTGAGCGATATGCGGCCGATATGCGGCCGTTAGAGGCCGATATGCGGCCGTTAGAGGCCGATATGCGGCCGATAGAGGCGGGATCAACGCAAGACTCATGACATATTGAAGCTGTGCCACAGCGCAAATGTAAACACAACCTGTAGTTAGAGAAAATTAGCGAAATGTGTGGCAAATCTGCAAAAAAAAATGCTTACCACTAGCTTTCTTCACAATCATAAAGGTGTGTACTATAACATATAAATTTGTTCCAACCCAACAACCAATCTAAGGCAAAATTCCCAAAATGTCATTATGCTTCAAGTAGCATGTGAAACTAGATGTTGAGTTGAGGAGAATCCAGCAATATGAGGTGGATGTAACTCTGACACAGCACATCCCAACCTCATCCTGTCCGACGATGGAAAACAAGTATATACTAGTGGAAACGTACGGAAGAATCTCCCAGAGAACAAAGAGAGATTCTCCACAGGAAGGTTCTATCTACTATGAGGTTCAGGTTGTAGGGAAGACGGACTGGGCTGTAGGAGTGTCCAGAGAGTCCATCAACAGGAAGGGAGCCGTCACAGTGACCCCCGACAATGGTTACAATTATAATGCTGACCAGCTCAGTGGCCTTGTGGTTAGAGTGTCCGCCCTGAGACTGAGAGGTCGGGGTTCAATCCCCGGCCGGGTCATACCAAAGACTCTATAAAAATGGGACCCAGTGCCTCCCTGCTTGACACTCAGCATCAAGGGTTGTATTGGGGGTATAAGTCCCTGCGACATACTAGCGTCATGTCCAAGGGGGTGTACTTGTACATCAAGCTGCCTCACGCTGCAGAAACAGGAGATAGGCTCCTGCCCCCTATGGGCCTCATGGCTCGGCAAGGCTACTTACTTCTCGTTATAATGCTGAGGACTGCTAATGAGTACTGGGCTGGTGCTGACCCTCATGTCCTCCTCCCTGTAAAAGAGAAGCTCCAGAACGTGGGAGTGTTTGTGGATTATATGAGGAGGGTCCGGTCTCTTTTTATGACGCGGAGACAAGAGTTCATTCACCTCTACTCCTTCCCTGGCTGCACTTTCACTGAGAGAATATTTCCATTGTTCTGTCCTCAACTTCATAATGCTGGTAGAAACTCTGCTCCTCTGATCATCTCTCCTGTCAACATGGACCGCTGATCTTGGTGGGGACGTGCCCCCTACAACTGAACCCATTTAGGCCTGACGTCGAAAAGAAGAAAAAAAAGTTCCCTCTGAAAGAATATATACATATTCAAAGATTTGTGCAAAGGTTTTTTACGATTTTTCAAAAATAGCAGACCTACAAGTTGGCGTGCTATGAGCTTGTAGATCTGCTGTTTTTCAATAGCTAAAGTATAACGGAATGCTTGAAACACCAATAGGGGTTCCCGTTCAGAATGGGTTAACACCTTTCATGTTAAGGACGTCTCTTCTATTAAAATCCGCGGGGTGCCTTGGACGTGTCTTTAGGTCCTTTTTTAATGATATAAAACTAAAACAAAACATTTGGGGAATTGGAATTGTGGACAAAATCTATATAAAAATGACAAAAACAATATTGTTTAGTTATGTGTCCGAGAGGCTAAATGTCATCAAATGGAGGTTCCGTGGCTCAAACGCTGAATAAATAATAGGCCTGGATAAGGAAAAGGGTTTAAGTTTAACCCATTCTGACCTGAGATCAGATTCAAACGAGGTTTCCACTGGGACACACACTGGTCTGATGAACCCATTCTGACCCGAGATCAGATTCTAAAAATGTCAGTCGTTCTTCGATTTTTTCAAAAATAGCAGAGCTACAAGCTCGTATCGCGCCACTCGGTGGCGCGATATGAGCTTGTAGATCTGCTATTTTTCAATAGCTAAAGCATAACATGATGCCAACACCAAAATGGGTGCCCGGTCAGAATGGGTTAAAACCACTGCATTAACCCATTTTGGGCATCATGTTATACTTTGGCTATTGAAAAATAGCAGATCTACAAGCTTGTAGGTCTGGTAGTTCTGCAATTCTTTGAAAAGTCATGAAAATGTGCCTCAAATCTTTGAATATATATATTCTTTCAGAGTTTCAATTGTTAACTCAAATCTTTGCTTCTGGGGGAGGTCCCTAGAACAACATATTTTCAGATGGGGGTCGGTGGCCAATTACATATAATCTTTGGGGTCCTTGACATGAAATATTGAGAACAACTCATATAGAAACAGAAGAAAATACATTTTAAGGGTGAGTTGCATAGCATCAGTTGCTTACGGCTAGATGTAAATAAGTCCTAAGAAGCAGTGTTAATTTTGTTGTCTAATGACAGTCGGACCAATAGCATGTCACCAGAGTATGTCGACACTGCTAGGAATCTATTGTCCAACAAACGGACTTGGGGAGACAGGGCCTTCGCAGTGGCTGCCCCTTCTCTTTGGAACTCTCTCCCAACACACATCAGAGCTGCCCCCACCTTCGAAATGTTCAAAAGCACACTCAAAACCCACCTTTTCAAACTGGCTTTCCCTACATAAGCCCCCCCCCCCACATACACACACACACACACACCCTTCTTGTTTGTCCCTCTTTTGATTTAGATTTTTAAACCTTTTTAAATAGTTTTCTAATAAATATGTCTGTACTTCTTTCTGTAAAGCGACTTTGGGTACCCAGAAAAGCGCTATATCGTATATCGTATATATTATTATTATTGTCAGTTTGGTTTATAACATAACATTAACGTGTGTGTGCAGGGTGGTGTCCAGAGGCATGTCTATATCGCGCCCCAGTGGCGTGGTGGGGAAGTGCAGGATGATCCGGCATGACAGAGACAAGCAGAACGAACCGAACCCCCAGAGGTATGCGCACACACACATGCACACACACACACACACACACACACACACGCACGCACACACAGACACACAGATACACACACACACACACACACACACACATCCATTAAAAACACTCTGGGACTCCCATTGATTGAAATATTTATTTATTCACAGACACGTTTTTAAGTTGCTTGAATGAATATTTAAATTAGTTTTGTCAGACACGGCCCTTTCCTTTACAAACCCATTATAACTATACCATGTTAGATTTACTGAAAACACACACGCTTTGCTTCTGGTGACTGATATCGTCATCAAAAGCTTATAGCGCGCTAAGCCTGTAGATAGCCTGGGTTTGGTCATTAGTTAATTTATTTAAAGGACATTTTTGTTTTTGTTTTCAACCAAAGTTAATGTTTTAGGTTATTACAGAAAGTAAAAGATTAGTGTTGTTTTTATTTTGCCACTTTCTTTTGTTTTAGTGTAGGCGGGTAAATATATGAAAAAAAAGCACCTTACCCTAAAAAAATTGTAACAAAAGGTTTCTCAACTGATTTATGTAGTATTAGGTGTCCTTAATAACATACTAAAAGTTTACCAAAGTTTGACCACCCGAAAGGTGTTATTTTCAAGATGGCGTCCAAGATGGCCTAAAAACCATTAAAATAGCCTAACTCCTTCATTATTCATCCTAGACAAGTACTTTTTGTGTCTAACCCTATGCTTTTGGGGTCTAGGAGTCCATTGAACTTGTCCAAATTGCAGATATACAATTAGATAATTGTGAAATCCAATATTGTGTTTGTGACTGTTAAAACCCTCTGAAATAGTCACCAATTTCAAGTTAACTAAACTAAATATTTAATAAATATCTAAATATTTATCATCATCATCATAACCTTTATTTTACCTTTATTCAAGATATCCTCAAAACACAACAAAACTAATAGTCACAATTTGCAGTAATTCAGAAGGTTGTGGCAGAGAATATTGTCAGTTGATAGACGATAGCCTACTGATTGCAATATTGAAATATTATATATATTTGGATCTGTGGATAAAATTAGGCTCAAACTAAATAATTCATCTTTGACTATACACCCCACCCAAAACTAATTTATTGCATTATTTACTCTTAGTGCAGAGTAGTCAGAACCTAAGTCTCTACCGGGTGCAGAGGGGAGTATGATAGGTGGGGTTGGGTGAGGAGGTAAAGGGGGGTCCGGACTAGGGTTGGGATTTGTTAGGACTTAACGGTTCCGGTTCCGAACGGTTCCTAATATATTTTTTTCCCCTTTTTTCTGACATATATTATGCTTATATTATAACTAACCTAACCAAGTACTTAATAAACACACATTAACCCATTCTGACCTGAGATCAGATTCATACGAGGTTTCCACTGGACACACACTGGTCTGATTAACCCATTCTGACCTGAGATCAGATTCTAAAAATGTCAGTCGTTCTTCGATTTTTCAAAAAATAGCAGACCTGCTGCTAGATCTGCTATTTTTCAATAGCTAAAGCATAACATGATGCTAACACCAAAACGGGTTCCCGGTCAGAATGGGTTAAATTATTGTATTTGCACTTTACAATTATGAGTTGGCACTATTATTTAAACTTCACCACCACCAGCTAGCCACCACGACAATATCATTGTTGCAATTTGTACTGTATATTAAATATACAGTACACATTGCAATAATGATATTGTTGTGGTGACAAATGTCTTTAATGTTCAGATTAATTTAATATTTTTTTTTTTTATTGTACTGTAGGCTATGATCCTGTGCTTTTTTCTGCAAACTGTTTATAAAGTAATCAATCTATGGAGGTATATGTATATGCACCTAAAGGCTGGGCTCTCAACAGTTGCGTGATTAATTTAGAGCCAAATAAAAAGCAATTGAGTTGCTTATAAGTTGTAAAAATAAGTGCAGACAAATAGATTTTTATTTAATTCATGGCTCTATAGTTAACGTGATTCAGACAGAAAGACGTTGAGTCATAATAAAAAGCTCTGTAGAAGTTAGTAGTTTTTATTTTCTAACGTTATTCGTGTAGGCGTATTGATTTTGAGATGTTTCCTGGTGCAAGTTGCAACATCCTTTGCAGGAAACTATGGCATCACATTTATTGCACTTTGCGAGTGTGGTTAACAGAGAGGGAAATTACTTTTGAGGCTGAGCACGCAAAGTGCAATAAATGCAATGCCATAGTTTCCTGCTAAGGATGTTGCAACTTGCACCAGTTGCATGTCCACATTGATGAAACATCTCAAAATAAATACGCTTACATGAGTCACAAGATGAATCTACTCACTCATGTAGGTGGGGGTCACGGCATGCTGGGGAACGGAGTGTGGAGGAGGTAGAAACTAAGGAACTTAGCTTAGGCTGGGAGGAGTGTTCCTATATGTCGCCTGGCTTATAGTCCCACTGGTCCCATGTGGACCATGCTGGCTCTTACTCCCGAGATAGGACCTCTTGAGTTAGCATAGGTAGTGAGGACAGACAGTCTCCACTGATGGTGGTTATAAGACCTCCACATGTTGCAAGACTGTCAGGCAGTCGTGTTCTTAAATGTATGCATGCTGGTCCCAAATGGACCTCCTGCTGGCTCCTAGGTCTGAGCTATAGGCGCTTAGAGTGGGCATAGGTATACAGAAGAGTCAGACCCACATAGTGGTGGTTATAAGACCTCCACGTGGTGCATGATTGTTTGTCAGGCAGACAGGGGTGTCCCTATGTCGGACTGGCTCACAGGAGAGTCGGTGTCTGGTTGGTGGCTGACCATTAATATTACTGGGGCCCCCAGTGACTGATCATTATGGCGCAGAATACCCTCTCCCCTCTCCTCTAGAACAGCTACTGTAGTACGAAAATCCAAAAACACGAAATTAGGGGCGCCCACTGTATTTATATTGGCCACATGGCATCCTACGTTGTCATTTAGTTATGCCCATTGGAAGGCAGCAATGCTTGTTTGTTGGATAGCAGCAGGGCTAGAGCGTGGAGGGAGGTTAGATTGGGATTCTATGGGGAGACCGAGACTGGAGCCCAGGGCTCAAGGTTATTGCCAGCAGTACCAAACACAAAGTAAATGTGAAATTAATTTTACACACACAACTACTACAGTCTCGGGAATAAGAAGATGTCTGTGACAAGCATAACTGAACCCTATCCATGCCACACTCCACCACCTGCCTATATACCAAGATACATGTGTGATAGCTCTGGACTGACTTGCACACCCTCTAGTCTCTAGGCCCATGAGGGGCCATTTCTCTCCACTGTATCCCCACTGAGGAGTCCATCTTCCCCATAGACCAGACAAGTGGCCAATTGGTCCTACTGAGTGTGTTTGGTGCAAAGACACTCAGCGTTGTGAGCTTTTATAGATCGCCTATTTTAACAATGTTTGTCCCGGCCCACAGTTTGGGAACCACTACCCTATAGGGGACATATATTTATTATTACCTCTACAAATAAAATAGTGCAGACATTTCTCTGTACATTTCTTCCATGATTTGTGTAATATTCCCAGTCTAATGAGTCCAATCACTTGGCAGCCATGCTTTTACAAATGTCACATCATATGACAGTACCGCCCAGTAATAATGAATGTATTCCTTATTGTTATGGTATCAAAATAAATCTCCTGAAAGCTTCAACAGAATGTGAATGTTGTATAGGTGATGAATTCACCAATCCTGGGCAGCACGGCATTATAGAAAAGGGTAATGTCCTATTACACTGTTATAACCTTATAACCAATGGCTTTAATATATCATTGTACTTGTAATTGCTTGACTAAAATGTATATATGCTAATTGGATTCCTAGATAACCAAAACATAGGGTTAGACACCAAAATTACTTTTCTAGGATGAATAATGGAGGAGTAATGGTATTTTAAGAACTGGCGGCGGCCATCTTAAAAAAAAACATTTTGGGTGGTCAAACTTTGGTAAACTTTTAGTATGTTATTTAGGACACCTAATACTACATAATTCAGTTGAGAAACCTTTTGTTACAATTTGTTTAGGGTCAAACCATATTTTTACCCGCCTAGTGAGTTTTAGCCATTTTTGACAGCGGGGGGGGGCATTCGAACATGGGGCTAAATATGTATTATTTTACAAAATGTCATGCTGATTTCTTTATTGTTATTTACTATAGTCCTACTAGACCCAGGAAATTACATCTGGCCGCAAAACATACACACAAATCTTTGAATATATATTCTTTCTTAGACTTATTAGTTATAGCCCATGTTTTTTGAAATTTTGAAAAAAAAAAGTTAGCCTCGTTTCTCATCATTTTGGACCATGGGCTATAGCCTATATCGTACGGCATACTATAGCGCGCCGTTTTTCATAATTTTTGATGATTTGACAAAAATGAAAAAAAACGATGGGTTATAGCCCATGTTTTTTGAAATTTTGGAAAAAAAAGTTAGCCTCGTTTCTCATCATTTTGGACCATGGGCTATAGCCTATATCGTACGGCATACAATAGCGCGCCGTTTTTCATCATTTTTGATGATTTGACAAAAATTTAAAAATGAAAAAAACGATGGGTTATAACCCATGTTTTTTGAAATTTTGAAAAAAAAACGTTAGCCTCGTTTCTCATCATTTTGGATCATGGGCTATAGCCTATATCGTACGGCATACTATAGCGCGCCGTTTTTCATCATTTTTGATGATTTGACAAAAATGAAAAAAACGATGGGTTATAGCCCATGCTTTTTGAAATTTTGGGAAAAAAAGTTATCCTCGTTTCTCATCATTTTGGACCATGGGCTATAGCCTATATCGTACGGCATACTATAGCGCGCCGTTTTTCATCATTTTTGATGATTTGACAAAAATGAAAAAAAACGATGGGTTATAGCCCATGTTTTTTGAAATTTTGGGAAAAAAAGTTAGCCTCGTTTCTCATCATTTTGGACCATGGGCTATAGCCTATATCGTACGGCATACAATAGCGCGCCGTTTTTCATCATTTTTGATGATTTGACAAAAATTAAAAAATTTAAAAAACGATGGGTTATAGCCCATGTTTTTTGAAATTTTGAAAAAAAAAAGTTAGCCTCGTTTTTCATCATTTTGGATCATGGGCTATAGCCTATATCGTACGGCATACAATAGCGCGCCGTTTTTCATCATTTTTGATGATTTGACAAAAATGAAAAAATGAAAAAAAACGATGGGTTATAGCCCATGTTTTTTGAAATTTTGGAAAAAAAAGTTAGCCTCGTTTCTCATCATTTTGGACCATGGGCTATAGCCTATATCGTACGGCGTACTATAGCGCGCCGTTTTTCATCATTTTTGATGATTTGACAAAAATGAAAAAATGAAAAAAACGATGGGTTATAGCCCATGTTTTTTGAAATTTTGAAAAAAAAAGTTATCCTCGTTTCTCATCATTTTGGACCATGGGCTATAGCCTATATCGTACGGCATACTATAGCGCGCCGTTTTCCATCATTTTTGATGATTTGACAAAAATGAAAAAATGAAAAAAAACGATGGGTTATAGCCCATGTTTTTTGAAATTTTGGAAAAAAAAGTTAGCCTCGTTTCTCATCATTTTGGACCATGGGCTATAGCCTATATCGTACGGCATACAATAGCGCGCCGTTTTTCATCATTTTTGATGATTTGACAAAAATAAAAAAATAAAAAAAACGATGGGTTATAGCCCATGTTTTTTGAAATTTTGAAAAAAAAAAGTTAGCCTCGTTTCTCATCATTTTGGATCATGGGCTATAGCCTCTATCGTACGGCATACAATAGCGCGCCGTTTTTCATAATTTTTGATGATTTGACAAAAATGAAAAAATGAAAAAAACGATGGGTTATAGCCCATGTTTTTTGAAATTTTGGAAAAAAAAGTTAGCCTCGTTTCTCATCATTTTGGACCATGGGCTATAGCCTATATCGTACGGCATACAATAGCGCGCCGTTTTTCATCATTTTTGATGATTTGACAAAAATTAAAAAATGAAAAAAACGATGGGTTATAGCCCATGTTTTTTGAAATTTTGGGAAAAAAAAGTTAGCCTCGTTTCTCATCATTTTGGATCATGGGCTATAGCCTCTATCGTACGGCATACTATAGCGTGCCGTTTTTCATCATTTTTGATGATTTGACAAAAATGAAAAAATGAAAAAAACGATGGGTTATAGCCCATGTTTTTTGAAATTTTGAAAAAAAAAGTTATCCTCGTTTCTCATCATTTTGGACCATGGGCTATAGCCTATATCGTACGGCATACTATAGCGCGCCGTTTTTCATCATTTTTGATGATTTGACAAAAATGAAAAAAACGATGGGTTATAGCCCATGCTTTTTGAAATTTTGGAAAAAAAAGTTATCCTCGTTTCTCATCATTTTGGACCATGGGCTATAGCCTATATCGTACGGCATACTATAGACTTATTTTTTATTTTTTTTCGACTTCAGGCCTAAATGGGTTAACAGCAAAGGTTAAAGGTTAATAGTGATTTGTTCATACATGTACGAGAAAAAAAGTACAAAGACATGCACATCCAACCCAAATTTGTGCAGGTGCCTAGCGGTAAGTAGTATTCACAGATAAGGAGATGAAGACACTCGCACACTGTTGGCTCCGATGCTGGTGAAGTGTGCCCACAGCGTGCCCCACAGTGTGCCCACAGTGTGCCCCACACTGTGCCCACAGTGTGCCCACAGTGTGCCCACAGCGTGCCCCACAGTGTGCCCACAGTGTGCCCACAGTGTGCCCACAGTGTGCCCACAGCGTGCCCACAGCGTGCCCACAGTGTGCCCACAGTGTGCCCACAGCGTGCCCACAGTGTGCCCACAGTGTGCCCACAGTGTGCCCACAGTGTGCCCACAGCGTGCCCCACAGTGTGCCCACAGCGTGCCCCACAGTGTGCCCACAGTGTGCCCACAGTGTGCCCACAGTGTGCCCACAGCGTGCCCCACAGTGTGCCCACAGTGTGCCCACAGTGTGCCCCACAGTGTGCCCACAGTGTGCCCACAGTGTGCCCACAGCGTGCCCCACAGTGTGCCCACAGTGTGCCCACAGTGTGCCCCACACTGTGCCCACAGTGTGCCCACAGTGTGCCCACAGTGTGCCCCCACTGTGACCACAGTGTGCCCACAGTGTGCGAGTGTCTTCATTTCCTTGTTCATACGTGTAGCCTCGGTCCCAGCCTCACTCATCTGCGAATAGAAAAGCCTGGTCACAATATAATAAGGCGGAGAGTGCATAGCCGGAAGTGTTGGTCCGGAACCTCCGTCGGATGTATTCCCCCCCCCCCCCCGGATACGATATTTTTCGACCAATCACAAAACTTTCACTTTCATACACGCGTCAACGTCATTTCCTTGAGCGGTACTTCCGCCAAGGTCCAGCAATGCACTCTACAGCGTAGGTCTTAATGCACTCTACAGCGTAGGTCTGGCCTAGCGTGAGCTGTACATGTATATGCCGGCTTACCTGTGTGTGTGTGTGTGCGTGTGTGTGTGTGTGTGTGTGCCTGTGTGTGTGTGTGCCTATGTGTGTGTGTGCAGGTTTGACCTCATCTCCCACACTAGAGACACCATGAACAGAGACGGCATCAGGTCTCTGTCCTACAAGGTGGTGAGTAGAGACACACAGCCTCTGTACACCATGGTGACCGTGGACATCGGACAGCCCTGAGACGCAGACCGGTGGGACGCCACATCGGACCGCCCTGAGACGCAGCCCGGTGGGACGCCACATCGTACCGCCCGGAGACACAGAACGCCACATCGGACCGCCCTGAGACGCAGCCCGGTGGGACGCCACACCGTACCGCCCGGAGACACAGAACGCCACATCGGACAGCCCTACAGGCCTATTCATTCATAGTCCGCTTTTCGGTGAAGAGGTGACCACCGAAACCGGTGCTTAGTAAAAAAAAAGAAAACAGAGAGATGTGAATTCATGTTGTAGTTTTAGTCATGTTGTAGTTTTAGTGATGTTGTAGTTTTAGTCATGTTGTAGTTTTAGTGATGTAGTTTTAGTAAAAGCAGAGAGATGTGTTTGGGTGAGCGGTGAGTCTCTTACCACCGCGGCTCAGAGACGTCATGTTGTAGTTTTAATTAGTCAAAAACAGAGATGTGAATTCATGTTGTAGTTTTAGTCATGTTGTAGTTTTAGTTATGTTGTAGTTTTAGTAAAAGCAGAGAGATGTGTTTGGGTGAGCGGTGAGTCTCTTACCACCGCGGCTCAGTGACGTCATGTTGTAGTTTTAATTTGTAAAAAACAGAGAGATGTGTTTAGAGCGGTGAGTCTCTAACCACCGCGGCTCAGTGACGTCATGTTGTAGTTTTAATTAGTAAAAAACAGAGAGATGCGTTTGGGTGAGCGGTGGGTCTCTAACCACCGCGGCTCAGTGACGCCATGTTGTAGTTTTCGGTGGTCACCTCTTTGCCGAACACTGGACTACGAATAGGCCTTAAGGGACGCCACATCGGCCAGCAGTGGGACTATACCTTTCTTCTGCGGAGCATTCGCCCTGGATAGTTTTTAGGGGAGCGCTTGTTTTACACCGCCAGCTGCTACTACTGCTAGTAGTAGGAGGAAGAAGTAGTAGGGCGCCCTCACTGGGCTTTCTAACATTCTAATACAGCCAGAAAAAACCCCATTCTGGCAGCCGGCTCAGTAGCGTAGCGTGCATCGCTAGTCATTAGACTCCCAAGCCACAGCTCCTGGTTGTCCAATCCCACTGCTGCCACTATTGTTCCGAAAGCCGTGGACTCGTTTTTTGGCCGATTTAAGTACGTTAGGGTTAAGTTTAAAGTTAGGTTTAGGTGTAGTTTTTGTGAGGTTAGGGTTGATTTGATTGATTGATCGATAATTGTAGTCACAGTTGAATGGTACATTTCAAGCGAAAGCACAAGTCAATACAAAAAACTGCTGCGAGGATAAAACCAGAAAAAGCACTGTCTAAGACTTGTTTACATCAGGGTCCTCCATTTTCAATTCATCAGAACATTTAAAGACCTACACATAACATTTGTACAAATAATATTTGTACTTCTTCATAGAAGTGTATATTATACACACAGGAAAAGGAAATCATCATTAGATAAGGTTAAGGTTTAGGCATAGTTTTTCTGAGGTTTAGGCATATATAACCACTTGCGCGCGGACGGTCCAAATGAACACAGCAGAGCGCTCCCTACCCCCACTGACAGCCCGGGGGGGGGGCGGGGGTAAAACAACCGCCTCAGCAGCGCCCCATTGGGTAGACTGTTCTGCGAAAAACGGGCGGTCCCGGCCAGCAGACACTAGCTCTGGTCCGTGCTAGCGCTAGGAGGACTTCTCGTTAACGCTATGGAGCATAGCTAGCATCACACCAAGGAGGACTTCTCAGTAGCTAGCATCACACCAAAGACATGGACAGCGAACCGCAAGAGTGGCAACCTCAGTGTTTCTTTGGCTATGATTATTGTTTTTTTTGTTTTTTTTTTAAACAAAATATAAATAAAATAGATTTTGGATAATGCCAATGACCACAATGGTCTTAAGTAATGCAAAGCGATGGTCTCTCACACTGGCGTGCTTGAGGAATGATGTAGGCCCTTATAATGGGAATAGACTCTGACAGTATGAGGAATGATGTAGGCCCTTATAATGGGAATAGACTCTGACAGTATGAGGAATGATGTAGGCCCTTATAATGGGAATAGACTCTGACAGTATGAGGAATGATGTAGGCCCTTATAATGGGAATAGACTCTGACAGTATGAGGAATGATGTAGGCCCTTATAATGGGAATAGACTCTGACAGTATGAGGAATGATGTAGGCCCTTATAATGGGAATAGACTCTGACAGTATGAGGAATGATGTAGGCCCTTATAATGGGAATAGACTCTGACAGTATATGCAAAGAAGAAAATAGTTCCATTTGTTACACGGTCAGAGTTAGGATTTCATGTAATGTTGATTGGGTTCCCAGAGATTGAACATTGGCCTATGCATGTCACATGAATCTACCGTCATATGCATGACATATTCATGTCACATGCATTTAACCCATTTAGACCTGAGAAATTCTATATTTCAACTATTTCATGTCAAGGACCCCAGAAATTATTATGTAATTGGCCGCCGACCCCCCATCTGAAAATATGTTGTTCCAGGGACTTCCCAGAAGCAAAGATTTTAGTTAAACAATGTTTGCTCTGAAAGAATATATATTCAAAGATTTGCGCCACATTTTCACGATTTTTTTCTAAAATGGCAGACCTACAAGCTCATAGCGCGGCACTCGGTGCCGCGCTATGAGCTTGTAGATCTGCTATTTTTCAATAGCTAAATTATAACAATGTTTAAAACACCAAAAGGGGTTCCCACCCAAACTGGGTTAAGGCAACTGCAACAGCCAGTCAAGTAAATATAGGTCTGAGAATGACTGTGCATGTTCACATCATGCATACTTTACATTACTTAACACCATTTGACAAATGATTGGATTTATTCTATATATTTTTTCTTTTTCTTTTTTTTTTAACATTTTGGAAGAAATAGCCAATAATAAGAGGATCACTCTTCCTGTCTCCAAATGGGCGAGTGGAGGAGCAAGAGCGCCTCCTAGTGGGAACTGGAAGAAATTATATATATGTGCCTTTAAGACAGACAGACAGACAGACAGACACACACACCAGAGACTCAATAGAGTGTGTGTGTGTGTGTGTGTGTGTGTGTGTGTGTGTGTGTGTGTGTGTGTGTGTGTGTTTCCTTGCTGGACCATCAGAAAGGGGGCGGAGTTCTGTGGAAGGGGTCCGAAGACCCTAGCTGTCACCTTTTTTTAATTTTTCATGTTTTTGTTGTTGTGTATTTGCACACGCCGCAACCCCATTGGTCAGCCCGGTGAACCCATGCCGCAAACCCCATTGGTCAGCCCGGTGAACCTGCATGAGCCTTTCTTCTGACAGGAAGTCGGAACGGGACCATCAACCCAGACGCTGTTTCATGTCGTTTCTCACCAGAATTCCATGCTAGAAGGCTTGCTTACCTTTATTTGTAGTTGTTACGTCTATTAAAAGTGCATTATTGGCTATTTCCCCTAATATAAGCCCTCAATGGGGGTTGGGTGTTTGTGCTAATTCGCTTATTTCCATCAAAATAAGTAGTAAAGTGTGCCGCTCGGGATACTATTTACATTATGAAGAGAGGATATATACAATAAATATATATTTTTGAGAGATGGAAATAAGAGAATTAGCATAACACTCCATAGCCATTCAATGCAATTAATTGAGGGCTTATGGTATAGGGGGGTATAGGCTTTTGCACAAAATAACACCTGGACCTCTTTAGTGGGGACGTAACAACTACAAATAAAGGTAAGAAAGCCTTTTAGTATGGAATTCTCCTTTAACACACGGACCGAGTGCTGTGGAGATAGATTGTACGTGTGTGTGTGTGTGTGTGCATGATTGAGTCAGCAGATTTGGGTAAAAAGTTACTGTGTCGTTGCTGTCCATATTTCGGCTTTTTTTAATCGTTCCGTTCGCTGATTCATGCCAGACCTAACCTAACCTAATCATACCAGAGTGTCAGTCCCACGTAGTGGAAAACAGCCGATCTAACAGAACTTGTAGATCGGCTATTTTAATCGTTTCGTTGACGGACAATCGTCAATGAACAATCATTGTTGGTGTGTTGTGTCTTGTCTTGTCTTGTCTTGTCTTTGTTTTGACGCACAAGACGTCCAGACGGCGTCCACTTGTTTCATTCTGTGATGCATTCATGCTTTGGTCCAAAGCCTGCAGGCACACATGTTGCTGACGAGGAGAAAAAACAACTAGTAAAGCAGTATTTTTTGTGTCAGGCCAGTTCATTTTGTCCCAGTTAAAAGGTTCCATAGCAGCAAAAAAAAAGAGAGCCTGTGCAAAACCAGTCATGAAACCTTTATAACTTGCCCCCCCCCCATGCCACTTTTCCCGACAAGAGAAGGCCTTTTTGAGCCGAAGAGCGCCGCGCTTAATCTGCGTCGTTTAGCACAAAAAAAAGGCTTTCACCGAATCAATGTTAGCGTGGACTTAAATTAAGCAATATTACACGAGAGGGTGTGGGCTAACGTGATTATTGCCACGACAGGGATGCGGTCAGGAACGAGACGGAGTCGAGTTCCGCAAGCATCACTGAAGTCTGGGGTCCCAGAGATTGCGATGCCATTAAATGTGGTCCGTAGACTAATGCATGTCAAACGGGGGGTCCTTGAAATTAAATTGGGTGGTAAATTGGGAACACTGCCAACTCCAAAGGGTTTAGAGGCCCCTGAGGTCATAAAATGAATGTCCCCAAAGTGTTCTAATGTCCTCACATTGTCGTGAAATGTCCCCAAAGTGCCCTTAATATCCACAAAGTGTCCTTATAACTTTCATAATGTCCCTCAAAGTGTCCTTATGATGTCTCCAAAGTGTCCTTAATGTCCCCAAAGTGTCCTTATAATAAGTGCATTGAGGCAACTATAGTTGAGAAGGACTGTGGGTCCAAAACATATTATTTTTCAATTCAATTCAATTGTATAAATGTATATTTTGTGTATTTAGAGACTGTAGTGTCATATTGGCAGCAGTCAAGATGTCATTGAATTAACTGACTTGTGATATTTATATATATTTTAAGAAAATATGCATATTGTTGGCCATTTCTTAATATAAATTGAATTATTTGGCTTATCAGATTCAGTAGGGCTATACAATGTGGACAAAATCAAACATGACAATTTCTTTCCCTACCAAATACCTCGATTTTGACAGCAGTGATTATCCAAAAATACATTATTAATAGATATTTTCACTATTTTTTGAAGATTTTTGGTGATGTTTAAGGCTTTAAAGGAAATGTCATATCACAATGTATACTCTATATATTTCTCAGTTCCAGTTATGAGGTCTGCTTTTCTCAGACATGATTGTTATTGCTGCAGTTTGTCCAACAAACAAAACCAAAATGGACTTCATACATTCATACACAAATCACATTTCTAGAACCCGACCGTTTTTGAGTTACCACTAGTTGGACTGTTCTCTCACCTGCATTCAATGCTGTGTATTCACCATGCTGTTTGTGTGTGTGTGTGTGTGTGTGTGTGTGTGTGTGTGTGTGTGTGTGTGTGTGTGTGTGTGTGTGTGTGTGTGTGTGTGTGTGTTCGCTCAAAATATTAGTTAAATCAAACCCATGGCCTTAAAAGAATACACACAAAATGTTATTGTCCTTTTTGTACTTTCTTTTCCTGTTTTGTTCTATCCTGCATGCGGTTAAACTGTGTGTTCATTTGAACTCTGAGTTGAATTAACACAGAGAATTTTAGCTGTGTCGTCATGCTGTTTTTTGAAAGCGACAGACAATTCATGGAAATGTTTTTATTCTATAATAAATAATTATGTTGAATCAAATTAACTGAAATATATTCAACTCAACAGCTGTGATTTGTTGTCTTTCATTCACTGCTCATACTCATAATTGCGGAAATTGGAAATTGCGGAAATTGCAAATTGCGGAAAGCGGAAATTGCGGAAAATGAAAATTACGGAAATTGCGGAAAATTGGAAATTGGAAATTGCGGAAATTGAAAATTGCGGAAATAAAAATAAAAAAAAGTTATTAAAAAAAAGTGTTGCGGAAAATTGCGGAAAAAATGCGGAAAATTGTACCATGTACCATTGTTTACCATGTAAATACAACAAATTGAGCAGGGCACTGCAGGGAGTTGCACCCCGTTCCGGTAAACCAGAAGTACGACACCAGTGCCTTAGTTTTTGTGTTGTTCCGGAAATTGCGGAAATTTGAAATTGGAAATTGCGGAAATTTTGGACCGTGGGCTATAGCCCATATCGTACGGCATAATATGGCACTCCGTTTTTCGTCATTTTTGAGGATTTGAAAAAAATGAAAAAAACGATGGGTTATAGCCCATGTTTTTTGAAATTTTGAAAAAATAAGTTATTAAAAAAAATAAGTGTTGCTGAAAATTTCGGGAAAATGCGGAAAATTGTACCATGTAAATACAACAAATTGAGCAGGGCACTGCAGGGAGTTGCACCCCGTTCCGGTAAACCAGAAGTACGACACCAGTGCCTTAGTTTTTGTGTTCATTTACAGGTCCTTTCGTTGAAATGTAAATTTTACATTTCAACAGTAAAGTAATATATAAAGAAGAGAAACACAAAAGTACAAAAATAACATTTTCGAATTACCTGTATTTGCTTTGATTTTTTAAACTTTCTCTAACCATTATTTGACACTTTTGGTTGTTGAAAAACAGCTTCTAACCATTATTTGACACTTTTGGTTGTTTCAAAATTTCAAAAAACATGGGCTATAACCCATCGTTTTTTTATTTTTTTTCAAATCCTCAAAAATGATTAAAAACGGCGTGCTATGGTATGCCGTACGATATGGGCTATAGCCCATGGTCCAAAATGATGAGAAACGAGGATAACTTTCTTTTTCAAAAATTCAAAAAACATGGGCTATAACCCATCGTTTTTGTCATTTCGTCATTTTTTTCAAATCTCGTTTCTCATTATTTTGGACCGTGGGCTATAGCCCATATCGTACGGCATACTATAGCACGCCGTTTTTCATCATTTTTGAGGATTTGAAATAAATGACGAAATGACAAAAACGATGGGTTATAGCCCATGTTTTTTGAAATTTTGAAAAAAAAAGTTATCCTCGTTTCTCATCATTTTGGACCATGGGCTATAGCCCATATCGTACGGCATACTATAGCGCGCCGTTTTTCATCATTTTTGAGGATTTGAAAAAAATGACGAAATGACAAAAACGATGGGTTATAGCCCATGTTTTTTGAAATTTTGAAAAAAAAAGTTAGCCTCGTTTCTCATCATTTTGGACCGTGGGCTATAGCCCATATCGTACGGCATACTATAGCGCGCAGTTTTTCATCATTTTTGAGGATTTGAAAAAAATGACGAAATGACAAAAACGATGGGTTATAGCCCATGTTTTTTGAAATTTTGAAAAAAAAAGTTAGCCTCGTTTCTCATAATTTTGGACCGTGGGCTATAGCCCATATCGTACGGCATACTATAGCGCGCAGTTTTTCATCATTTTCATCATTTCCGCAATTCCGCAATTTGACAAAAACGATGGGTTATAGCCCATGTTTTTTTAAATTTTGAAAAAAAAAGTTAGCCTCGTTTCTCATCATTTTGGACCGTGTGCTATAGCCCATATCGTACGGCATACTATAGCGCGCAGTTTTTCATCATTTTTGAGGATTTGAAAAAAATGACGAAATGACAAAAACGATGGGTTATAGCCCATGTTTTTTGAAATTTAGAAAAAGAAAGTTTGCCTCGTTTCTCATAATTTTGGACCGTGGGCTATAGCCCATATCGTACGGCATACTATAGCGCGCAGTTTTTCATCATTTTCATAATTTCCGCAATTCCGCAATTTGACAAAAACGATGGGTTATAGCCCATGTTTTTTTAAATTTTGAAAAAAAAAGTTATCCTCGTTTCTCATCATTTTGGACCATGGGCTATAGCCCATATCGTACGGCATACTCTAGCGCGCCGTTTTTCATCATTTTTGAGGATTTGAAAAAAATGACGAAATGACAAAAACGATGGGTTATAGCCCATGTTTTTTGAAATTTTGAAAAAAACAGTTAGCCTCGTTTCTCATCATTTTGGACCGTGGGCTATAGCCCATATCGTACGGCATACTATAGCGCGCCGTTTTTCATCATTTTTGAGGATTTGAAAAAAATGACGAAATGACAAAAACGATGGGTTATAGCCCATGTTTTTTGAAATTTTGAAAAAAAAAGTTAGCCTCGTTTCTCATCATTTTGGACCGTGGGCTATAGCCCATATCGTACGGCATACTATAGCGCGCAGTTTTTCATCATTTTTGAGGATTTGAAAAAAATGACGAAATGACAAAAACGATGGGTTATAGCCCATGTTTTTTGAAATTTTGAAAAAAAAAGTTAGCCTCGTTTCTCATAATTTTGGACCGTGGGCTATAGCCCATATCGTACGGCATACTATAGCGCGCAGTTTTTCATCATTTTCATCATTTCCGCAATTCCGCAATTTGACAAAAACGATGGGTTATAGCCCATGTTTTTTTAAATTTTGAAAAAAAAAGTTAGCCTCGTTTCTCATCATTTTGGACCGTGTGCTATAGCCCATATCGTACGGCATACTATAGCGCGCAGTTTTTCATCATTTTTGAGGATTTGAAAAAAATGACGAAATGACAAAAACGATGGGTTATAGCCCATGTTTTTTGAAATTTAGAAAAAAAAAGTTTGCCTCGTTTCTCATAATTTTGGACCGTGGGCTATAGCCCATATCGTACGGCATACTATAGCGCGCAGTTTTTCATCATTTTCATAATTTCCGCAATTCCGCAATTTGACAAAAACGATGGGTTATAGCCCATGTTTTTTTAAATTTAAAAAAAAAAAGTTATCCTCGTTTCTCATCATTTTGGACCATGGGCTATAGCCCATATCGTACGGCATACAGAGTCTAGCGCGCCGTTTTTCATCATTTTTGAGGATTTGAAAAAAATGACGAAATGACAAAAACGATGGGTTATAGCCCATGTTTTTTGAAATTTTGAAAAAAACAGTTAGCCTCGTTTCTCATCATTTTGGACCGTGGGCTATAGCCCATATCGTACGGCATACTATAGCGCGCCGTTTTTCATCATTTTTGAGGATTTGAAAAAAATGACGAAATGACAAAAACGATGGGTTATAGCCCATGTTTTTTTAAATTTTGAAAAAAAAAGTTAGCCTCGTTTCTCATCATTTTGGACCGTGGGCTATAGCCCATATCGTACGGCATACTATAGCGCGCAGTTTTTCATCATTTTTATCATTTCCGCAATTCCGCAATTTGACAAAAACGATGGGTTATAGCCCATGTTTTTTTAAATTTTGAAAAAAAAAGTTATCCTCGTTTCTCATCATTTTGGACCATGGGCTATAGCCCATATCGTACGGCATACTATAGCGCGCCGTTTTTCATCATTTTTGAGGATTTGAAAAAAATGACGAAATGACAAAAACGATGGGTTATAGCCCATGTTTTTTGAAATTTTGAAAAAAAAAGTTAGCCTCGTTTCTCATCATTTTGGACCGTGGGCTATAGCCCATATCGTACGGCATACTATAGCGCGCAGTTTTTCATCATTTTCATCATTTCCGCAATTCCGCAATTTGACAAAAACGATGGGTTATAACCCATGTTTTTTTTAATTTTGAAAAAAAAAGTTATCCTCGTTTCTCATCATTTTGGACCATGGGCTATAGCCCATATCGTACGGCATACTATAGCGCGCCGTTTTTCATCATTTTTGAGGATTTGAAAAAAATGACAAAATGACAAAAACGATGGGTTATAGCCCATGTTTTTTGAAATTTTGAAAAAAAAGGTTATCCTCGTTTCTCATCATTTTGGACCATGGGATATAGCCCATATCGTACGGCATACTATAGCGCGCCGTTTTTCATCATTTTTGAGGATTTGAAAAAAATGACGAAATGACAAAAACGATGGGTTATAGCCCATGTTTTTTGAAATTTTGAAAAAAAAAGTTAGCCTCGTTTCTCATAATTTTGGACCGTGGGCTATAGCCCATATCGTACGGCATACTATAGCGCGCAGTTTTTCATCATTTTCATAATTTCCGCAATTCCGCAATTTGACAAAAACGATGGGTTATAGCCCATGTTTTTTTAAATTTTGAAAAAAAAAGTTATCCTCGTTTCTCATCATTTTGGACCATGGGCTATAGCCCATATCGTACGGCATACTCTAGCGCGCCGTTTTTCATCATTTTTGAGGATTTGAAAAAAATGACGAAATGACAAAAACGATGGGTTATAGCCCATGTTTTTTGAAATTTTGAAAAAAAAAGTTAGCCTCGTTTCTCATCATTTTGGACCGTGGGCTATAGCCCATATCGTACGGCATACTATAGCGCGCAGTTTTTCATCATTTTCTCCTTCTCCCCCTCGTCAACCATCTCGGAAGCTCTAGACTTAGTCGGAGCACCTACACGCTACCTCCTCCTCCTCCTCCCCTTCCTCCTGACGGGGTGCGCAGTGCGTGACGAACACGTCGGACGCATGCAAAAGCTTGCACGTATGCACGTGCAAGTCATGAGAGGAAGGATAAGGAGCACTGGTGGAATTCAAAATGACCTTGAATAAAAAGTACAACAGTATATTGGCATCAAAATGTACTTCATGTGCACCAAAAGTAAAATTAGCCTGTAGAGGGTATATGCGTGTGACTGGAAGTTTATCCAGGAACGCCTACTGAGTGGCAAAAGAACTACCTTGTGGCCTTGACAGCCCATTCATCCGAACAGAAAGGTTGCATTTGATTGCATTAAACGATGATAAATGACATTAAACTCACTTTGTCACGCATTTTGCCACTCGGGTATATGCAAGTGCATACCCTCTATATACTAGTCATTATGCAGAATGTCCCATATGTCTACGTTTTCTAAAATGGTAAATGGTGCATTTATATAGCGCCTTTTATCCAAGGCGCTTTACATACTGTAGATTGTGCATTACATTCACCCATTCACACACCTTTACATAGATTGTGTGTTTACACCAACACAAGTTTAGTGTGAGTTCTGTGGACCAACACTAGAGGGCAGCAGACCACATGCCTAGGCTTAGTAGGTAGGCTACTGCTGAAGTCAGTATCATGGCATCAATACTGCAATATAGATGTATACTTATTACTTTGTTACAAGTAAAAATCCGGAATTCAAAATGTGCATACAAGTACATAAATGCTGTATGTCTCATTTAAAGTTTTGACATGTATAATATACAGATCTTTTTTTAAATAGCTGATCTACAAGCCATAGGTGGCCCTACAGTTACTCATCCTGGCCAGAGGAGGGCGCTGTCGCCTTTTGGGACAATCTATCCTTTGGACTTTCAACGTTGGACTGGAAGGAAGTGGTTCAGTAAGAGTACCATTTGGGTGTGGTAGAGGACATCTCCCCGAACGCGTGGGTATGTCCAGATAGTTGCCTCGCGGAGCCGTCTTTTGTCCAGTGTCCACTTTATAAAGTCCATGCACTCCAGTGATGAGCATTTATGCATTTAGATAACTTTATTATTACTATTATTATTATTTAATTACTTATTTTTACACAGAAACATAATGTGTGTCTTCTAGCATCATATAGCATCATTTAAATGCTTAATTTGTAGTTTTAATGTGCAAATGAAACTTTTTTTTCATACTCTAGAGGGTACTCTTATTTTGAAGAGATCGTCCACCGGAAGTCTTAAATCTGTTCATTAGATCTGTTCACTAGACGCTGCCACCATTTGGATATGACACTGGGACGGAGTAATGTAAACAACTACGCCAACAAAGGAACACTTCAGTGTTTACAAAACAACCAAACGTTTATTTTGTTTAAGCACCTGGCGGAGAACACAAGGTACAGTACAGTTGATCATTGCTGCTTTGTATTATTTGCAATAATATCTTTATTTTTGCATTTGTGTTACCTCGCGTTAAATTAGACCTAGAATGCCTGTGATCATTTAATTATACTTCGTAAATTTTCATGTATCATAAGGCATAGATAGCTTCCATCGTTTCCTTGTAGATATGAAAATGTGCGCCATAAATGTGATAAATGCTCCGTTTGTACTCACCCATTAAATAATTCCAAAGACGTGGAGTGAAATATGGTCCTCTAGTTTTATATCCATGTGAAAGTTCTGGCACAAAACGCGTATTTAGTGAATTATCTCCACTTTTTCAAGAGATGCACACGGACATCTTTCTCTCCGGGCGAGGGGGACACGGACACAAACACAGACGTCATCACCAATTGACCAGGGAAACGCAAAAGTTTGCGGTCACACAATTGGCAGGTGCTTTGCGATAGGTGCTGGGTAATTAATCACACCACCTGCCAATTGTGTGACTGCAAACTTTTGCGTTTCCCTGGTCAATTGGTGATGACGTCTGTGTTTGTGTCTGTGTCCCCCTCGCCCGGAGAGAAAGATGTCCGTGTGCATCTCTTGAAAAAGTGGAGATAATTCACTAAATACGCGTTTTGTGCCAGAACTTTCACATGGATATAAAACTAGAGGACCATTTTTCACACCACGTCTTTGGAATTATTTAATGGGTGAGTACAAACGGAGCATTTATCACATTTATGGCGCACATTTTGAACCCGAACTGAAATTAACCTGAGTGTTCTATGGCTCTGTATGTGAAATACTGTGCATACTGTATGTAACAACAAGAGCCGTTCTAGGGCTAGCGTTAAATAGCCTTCCTTTGAAGTGAATGCGTTTCTGACGATCCATTTTCAGACAATTTGAGAAGCCTCAGGTAAACGTCAATACATGAATGGGTTTAGACTTTATTTCTTGATAACCGTGAATGAATGGACTAAAGTGTACATTTAAAGCAGTTAAACCTTGGTGTAATACTTGTTTGTTAAAGGGTATAGTACATTAACACAGTAACTTACATGTCATGGTTGTTGGGTTAAAAGGATACAAATATGTGTCTATGGTGATTTCTATTTCATGTTTGCACTCTAGAGAGGAGATTGTTTAAAGCAATTCATGATGTTATTGTTTGATTGAAATATTTATTAACAGTTTGCAGAATGACAGTACATTTCAAGCACAAACTCAATACATAGACTGTTAACTGTGAGTGGACGACCCAATTAAGCATTACTGTAGCTGCCCCTCGATTGATGAAAGAATGACAAGTTTGGGTGGTCTCGACGGGTGTGTTTATTGTTCCAACACTGTGAAAACTATAAGGATATAGAATAAATACAGTTACTTACAATCAAATAATCTCATATAGTTTCACTACTAAAATCTGTGCATTAAACTTGTCACTTCGGCAGTACAATCAACAATTAAAATGGTTAATTTATGGTCAATTATAAATACAGTGATACAAAACTCAAGTCATTTCAATTATAAGACAAGGAAAATGCACAATAACCAAAAAGTACCACAACCAAACGAAAACCAAACAAATACAATCATGAATGATATACTCCAAATGGAAACTAGACAAATAAATAATCATGTATACCTCACTCCGCGTATCGAGGGTGCTAAAGGGCTGCAGAACCAACTTGAACCTCAGGGCACATCAACAGTTAGCCCCTCTCGGAACCCTCCGAAAGCTTTTATGATTGGACCTAACTTTGCGTAGGGTTCCTGGACATTACAAAATTTTCTAATGCGATTGTTGGAACGTGGACCTAAGCAAACTCCTCGTTTAGTCGATCTGCGCGGTATTACGCCGTTTTTACCTGTTATGGCTTACGAATGTGCGAACTATAAGTACCTTACATACCTCTGAGAAAATCTCCTGTGTCGCGGAAGCCGTTAAGTATTTTTAATCCATGTTTGATTAAAAATGTCGCTTTGTTTATTTACCGTTTATTGTACCGCCTCCCGATGTGCGGTTGGCTTGTGCCGGCTACGTCATAGCTATATCTCCACTAGCTAGCCAGATAGGCGGTACAATGAGGTGTCAATAAACAAGGTAGGAAGAAGCGACATTTTTAATCAAACATGGATTAAAAATACTTAACAGCTTCCGCGACACAGGAGATTTTCTCAGAGGTATGTAAGGTACTTATAGTTCGCACATTCGTAAGCCAGCACAGGAAAAAACATCGTAAAACCGCGCAGAATCTTTTCTCTTTACGTGTTTACATTGTATTTGTGTGTGCATAACTGGTGGCAGCCCAGCGTGAACCAGGACCCAATGGGTAAAGTCATAAAAGTGTCAGAAACTTTACTACATTTGGGTTCTGCTTGTGGGGCTGATCAACAGTCACCGATGGTCACATTTACACATAGTGTGACGGACAGGCACTGTAGACAATAGACAACTTCAGTCACTAAAAGTTCTCTACCACTGCAAATGTCACAGGCTTCAACACTGCTTAATCAATAAGAGTACAAACATAATAAGAGTCACATAAACAGTCAAACATTTCATACCGTGTGGTCTGGTGCAAACACACACACACACACACACACACACACACACACACACACACACACACACACACTGGTGCTCTCTCCCTCTGCTCACTCTGGAGTCTGGCTGTGTGAAATTAGTCTATTGGTCTGAGGTGAGTGAAGCTAACAGGCTTCAGCTATATATGGATAGGTAACAGGAGGTGTCAAAGTAAAAGTATACCAAATTACAGGAACTAAAGAAATTATTGCAGAACCAACTGTCACTGGCAGTTACAATATTTACTGTCTACTCTACTACATTGGTGTGGGCATATTTTGCCACTATATTTCCACTCACAGAGACAATACAAATGTAATACTAATCATTAAGCTACTAATATAGACTGAAGAAATTAAAGCAGCTGAAATAAAGTGTAACGGCTGAAATAAAATCAACCTGGGGGCTGCATTAAATTAAGATGATGGCCACATGTGGCCCCAGGGCCACCAGTTGCCCATGCATGCCATGGTATACTACTATTGGATTTATTGATTAACTGAACTGACCGGGTGGGTGTTTCTGCCCAAATCAAGTGCATGGCTGGTGTTCAGCTGCACTACGTCTTGAAAGGATGTGGGCTTGTGCAGCTGAACACCAGCCATGCACTTGATTTGGGCAGAAACACCCACCCGGCCAGTTCAGTTAATCAATAAATCCAATAGTATAGTATACCATGCATGGGCAACTGGTGGTTTCGGACATTATGACATCAACCGCAAGTCGTGAATAATGAGGAACGCATTTAGAGCTTGTGGTCTATATGTGGTCACTGTAGTAATATTCTGTGTTCTGTCTTTCAGATGAGGCCATCGATGAAGAATCCTTTGGGTACCTGGATCTTCAAAGCCTTTTGGTAATTTCCCATAAGGTTTCATGTAAACAAGTATTTGACCATTTAAAGTTTAAATGGTTTTTACAATTATGAAAAACATAATATAGACTTCGTGACCAGCCATCTCAGGGACTTGCAGCTCCCAGCATGGATTGGCCTGTCGGATGTTTTGGTGGAGAACCAGTATGGATGGTGTGACGGTATCAGTCCAGTACTGTACACCAACTGGAACAGCAATGAGCCCAACAATGTGGGAGGGATGGTGAGAACCCTATTGGGTATTGCCATACCTATTGGGTATGGCACTGTTTCCCAAACAGCGGGTCAGGGCCCATTAGTGGGTCGTGGACACGTTTTATGGGTCCCTTGATTATTATTATTATTATTTTTTTTATCATTTCAAAACATTTTCAAAATAACGTTCCCAAAAAAGCAAACATTTTCATGAATAAAAACTAAATTCAATGATTACATGAAGCAATCAAAGAAAACATCTAAGAAATTCCATAAATTAGAAAATCTACAAGACCTTGTAGATCTGCTATTTTCACTAGTTTGTGTCGCGGGGAGACAACAAATTCCTCTTTTGGGTCACAGGCTAAAAAGGTTGAAACCACTGTATTATAGAACTTGACTTAACCCATGCTAGAATGCTTTCTTATCTGTCTTACCTTTCTTTGTAGTTGTTACGTCCCCACCAAAGAGGTCCAGGTGTTTTTTTCCCTACATAAGCCCTCAATGAATTGCATTGAATTGAATGGGGCTATGGGGTGTTATGCTAATTCGCTTATTTCCATCGAAAGAAGTAGTAAAGTGTGCCGCTATATATACAAAGAAATTATAATTTTGAGCGATGAAAATAAGCGAATTAGCACGACACCCCATAGCCCCATTCAATTCCCATTCAATTCAATGCAATTCATTTAGGGCTTATGGTAGGGGAAATAGCCAATAAGGAGCTTTTGCACAAAATAACACCTGGACCTCTTTGGTGGTGACGTAACAACTACAAAGAAAGGTAAGAAAGCCTTTTAGTATGGAATTCTCCTTTAACTTGACTTGACTTAAGTCAAGGCGAGTTCTACAACACAAATGTGTGCTGGATTATTTGTCTACCTAAATAGCTTCAGGTTGTATTTTTACTCCTCAACAGGAAGACTGCGTGACGATGACTCACCACCACCTGGTGAGCGGGAAGTGGAACGATGACGCCTGTACCGAGGAGAGGAGCTTTTTGTGTTCCAGGAAGAAATGTCAGTGCTCACTGTTTTACAGCTTCACTCTGTATGGCCTGACTGGCCAATATCCAGTGGTGTCAAATAAGTAGTCAAATGTTTTCCTCGAGTAACGGTATCAATACTGCAATGCAATCTGTTAGTTGTAAGTAAAGTAAAAGTCTCGAATTCAAAATGTACTTTACAGTACAAAAGTATTGGTATCGAAATGTACTTTAAAGTACCAAAAGCAGAAAGTACTCTCGTGTGTGCCGAATCTGGGTTGTACATGGTTTGTTGCACTCCCTCTGGTGTTGTGGGTGTGGACTTCGTTTACATTAAGGAAGTATTTAGACAGTTACATGGGTATCTTGGTGGTGTATCGAATCTTGTGGACTAGACCCATTGCAAGATGCTGTACTCTGTCGTCGACCCTAAGCCATCCCAGCCTGTCAAAGTGGGCAGGGGTGAGGTTGGTTCGGGGGGTGAGGCCAAGTAGGAGCCCGGCATATTTTTTTTTTGGAGGTCTGGAGCCTTGTTTTAAGGGCCTTTGAGGTGCTGTGGTACCACGAGGTGGATGCATAGTCAAAGAAACCTTGTACGAGGGCTCCTGTTAAGGTCTTCTGGGTGTTTTTGTTGACCAGTGAGGAGATCCTGTAAAGGAATCTTGTTCTTTGATTGACTTTTTTGATTACGTTGGTGGCCATTTTATCACCGGAAAGATTGGCCTCCAGGATGGAACCTACTACAGAGCAGAGCGGCAACGTATCATTGCCGCTTGAATAAATACATACCGGTACATATGCCTACAAGGCTAAAGATAGTCTACCGAGTCTAAGAGTTCCATTACATCTCCACTGTAACGCACTATCCTGAACAGTCTTGCAGAAAACGGCGAGTTTTGAGAAAACAGACTTGACAGGTTTACTTCTGTGAAGCATTTATTTCTGTGAAGCATTTATTTCATATTTACATGTCGATTTCAGCTCTGACACTTATTTCAGACATGCTCTAGTATGTGAGGAGTCAGCCTGTGCTATTAACTCATTTTGCGGGCTGACAAAAAGTTCTACTCGGGTGAAAAGCTGGGATGTGCATGATGGCAGGCTCAGTGAAATCTGGTCACATATGAATATAAACTTTTAATTTCTTCATGGCTTTTAGGCTTCACAACAAGGCAGATGTGACTAATTATAGCCCTAGAATGTCTGTTATATACATTGCATTATTTCACATACCAGAGCCATATAGATCAATGCTGTAGACTTGCGTTTGCAGCGGCAGCATGGCGGTGTAAATGTGGTCGGCGCTCCGTGTGTACTCTCTCAATAAATGTATATAGATATGAAAGTTGACCATATCTGACTCCCAAGTCTTTGAAATAAAGACTTGGGAGTCCGATATGGTCCTCAACTTTCATATCCATGTGAAGTCATTATCATAAAATGTTTGTTTAGTCAAATATCTCCACTTTTTCACAAGCTGCACCTGGACGGTTTTCTCTCCGGGCAAAGGCACTCGGAATGACATCTAGACTTAATTTATCCAAAATTCCTTTGACCGTCGCAAACGTCGTCAGGGAAACGCAAGTTTGGGGCACAATAGGCAGGTGGTGTGATTAATTACCCAGCACCTATCGCAAGCACCTGCTGATTGTGTGCTTCCCTGGTCAATTTGTGTTGGGTGTGGTCAGAGGAAGATTTGGTGAATTAATTCTGTACCCCCTTTGCCCGGAGTGAAAGGTGTCCGTGTGAATGCGGTGGAAAGGTCGAGATATTTGACTAAATACACGTTTTGTGCCAGAACTTTCACATGGATGTGAACCTAGAGGACAATATCTCACTCCACGTCCCCCTCCCGGCCTACATGCCCTCGGTCCAGACGGGCTTCACGGAGCTCAGCCCGGAGCAGATGGAGAGACTGCAGCAGGAGATCAGAACCATCAAGAGCAGCCACAGGAGAGACCGCGTGAGTTGACTCTTTAACCCATTCTGACCTGAGATCAGATTCTAAAAATGTCTGTTTGAAAATGACAGTTTTCTGAAAAAAGCCATGTTTCTATGTCAGTCGTCAGTCATTTTTCAAAAATAGCAGACCTACAAGCTATGAGCTTGTAGATCTGCTATTTTTCAATAGCTAAAGCACAACATAATGCGAACCCCTTTTGGTGTTTTAAAAGCATTATGTTATACTTGAGCTGTTGGAAAAATAGCAGATCTACAAGGTCATAGCGCGGCACCGAGTGCCGCGCTATGAGCTTGTAGGTCTGCTATTTTTTTTAAATCGTGAAAATGCGGCACAAATCTTTGAATATATATTCTTTCGAAGTCGGGCCTAAATGGGTTAAAACCCATTTTGCGATTCTACAAAATGTCTTCTAAGATATTCTAGATATTAAAATTATAATTGTCAGGCCTGGGCCGTGGCTCAGCGGTCCAGGCACCTTGGCTGGTATAATCCAGTCTGGCAGTGTGGCCGCGGGTTCGACTCCCGATCCCGACGGCCTTTACTGCATGTCACCCCCCCCATCTCTCTCCCCATTTCCTGTCAGCCTACTGTCTGTCCCTCCATAAAATATATAAAATAAAGGAGAAAGCCACAAAAAAAATGTAATTGGTAATGAATTTTGCACATCTTTTTCACGATTAAAAAAGTAATAGCCAGCCCTGTGTGATGTCTGTGCTCAGACAAGAGGCAAAAAATAAACCCTATTTTTATGTTCTACTTTGTGAGCGCGTGTGCATGTGTGTGTGTGTGTGTGTGTGTGTGTGTGTGTGTGTGTGTGTGCCTGTGCGCGTGTGCGTGCGTTGCAGGGTCTCCAGGACAGTGGTCATCGGGTGACTCCAGTGTCCAGTGGATCAGGCCTGCTGCTCAGCCAGTCTCATCTGACCTCAGCCCTGCTGACCACCAGACCCTCGCTCAGCAAGGCTGACTGGACCTCGTACAGCAACCTGTGAGTACAACAAAAAACAACACATGTATTTCAAGGACTTCCATAACTCTGAGAATGTGCAAAGTAAAACAGTGGCCTATACAATTTGGCGGCGCATACATACACACACACACACACACACACACACACACACACGCACCTACCAACCTCGCACCCTCACACACCTCCGCACCTTAGCGACACCTGCATCACAGGCCACCGTTCTCACTGTTACCCCACTGGCATGCTTCCTCTAGCTACCGCAGCAACACAACAAACAGTGGCCTATACAATTTGGCGGCGCATACATACACACACACACACACACACGACACACCTACCGCCGCAACACAACAACAGTGGCATACAGTACACAGCATGCAGCGCAACACACTTTCTTTCACGGATTTCGCAACGCACGCGTGCGTGGGTCACACACTGACGGAGCCGTGGGTCACACACGTTGCCTTCCGAAGTTCCGCCAGGTACCAGCCCAGGTAAATAATTCCTTCCAGGCAGCTATACTTTTGCAACGCACGTGTGTGTGTGTGTGTGTGTACTTTCGCCACGCGCGTGTGTGTGTGTTTCGCTACTTTCGCAACGCACGTGTGTGTGTGTGTGTGTGTGTGTGTGTGTGTGTAGAGAATGAGGCACTGTGCCACATCATAGTTTACGGTAATGCATGGGGGGAGTTCCCCCATGTCCCCAGCTACATTATAATTTAGAACCCAATGGAACCACACCAAATTAACTGATTTACACTCAATAGTAATGGGGGTCTCATGTAACTCAGAGACAGCGACATACAATTGACCCATTTACACTCTCACATTTAACAGACATACAAATGCCATTCAATGGGGGGCTCCACAGGCATCTTCACCTTTCAAATGTCTCCACGTATATTTGTTACATCTGTGTGTGTGTGTGTGTGTGTGTGTGTGTGTGTGTGTGCCAACACTATGTACTATTTACATTACTGCAAATAACTGATTAAATCAAGTCAATAGTCAATACACAACTCCACTGCCTTACATACCGTACTTCCCAGACCATCCCTGCAGCCAGTAACGTGTGTAGTTTGTGTACCTGCCCAACACGCTATCTTCACATCCTCTACACCACTGCGACTCATGGATACCACAATGGATACTACAACACCATCCTCAGACAAAAAAGGTACACATTTATTTACTCTGTCTGTGTGTTTCCTTCAATCCACATTATGTCTGTGTCATAGCCAACGTGTGCTGTCCTTTACATAGTATGCCGTACGATATGGGCTCTAGCCCATGGTCCAAAATGATGAGAAACGAGGATAACCTTTTTTTTCAAAATAAAAAAAAACATGGGCTATAACCCATCGTTTTTTTCATTTTTTCATTTTTGTCAAATCCTCAAAAATGATGAAAAACGGCGTGCTATAGTATGCCCTACGATATGGGCTATAGCCCATGGTCCAAAATTATGAGAAACGAGGATAACCTTTTTTTTTCAAAATTTCAAAAAACATGGGCTATAACCCATCGTTTTTTTAATTTGTTTCAAATCCTCAAAAATGATGAAAAACGGCGTCCTATAGTATGCCGTACGATATGGGCTATAGCCCATGGTCCAAAATGATGAGAAACGAGGATGAAAAAAACGAGGATGAAAAAAACGATGGGTTATAGCCCATGTTTTTTGAAATTTTGAAAAAAAAAGTTAGCCTCGTTTCTCATCATTTTGGACCGTGGGCTATAGCCCATATCGTACGGCATACTATAGCGCGCAGTTTTTCATCGTTTTTGAGGATTTAAAAAAAATGAAAAAATGAAAAAAACGATGGGTTATAGCCCATGTTTTTTGAAATTTTGAAAGAAAAAGCTAGCCTCGTTTCTCATCATTTTGGACTGTGGGCTATAGCCCATATCGTACGGCATACTATGGCACGCCGTTTTTCATCGTTTTTGAGGATTTGAAAAAAATGAAAAAAAAACGATGGGTTATAGCCCATGTTTTTTGAAATTTTGAAAAAAAAAAGTTAGCCTCGTTTCTCATCATTTTGGACCGTGGGCTATAGCCCATATCGTACGGCATACTATGGCACGCCGTTTTTCATCATTTTTGAGGATTTGAAAAAAATGAAAAAATGAAAAAAACGATGGGTTATAGCCCATGTTTTTTGAAATTTTGAAAAAATAATTTAGCCTCGTTTCTCATCATTTTGGACCGTGGGCTACGATAGCCCATATCGTACGGCATACTATAGCGCGCCGTTTTTCATCATTTTTGAAGATTTGAAAAAAATGACGAAATGACAAAAACGATGGGTTATAGCCCATGTTTTTTGAAATTTTGAAAAAATAATTTAGCCTCGTTTCTCATCATTTTGGACCGTGGGCTATAGCCCATATCGTACGGCATACTATAGCGCGCCGTTTTTCATCATTTTTGAAGATTTGAAAAAAATGACGAAATGACAAAAACGATGGGTTATAGCCCATGTTTTTTGAAATTTTGAAAAAATAATTTAGCCTCGTTTCTCATCATTTTGGACCGTGGGCTATAGCCCATATCGTACGTCATACTATAGCGCGCCGTTTTTCATCATTTTTGAAGATTTGAAAAAAATGACGAAATGACAAAAACGATGGGTTATAGCCCATGTTTTTTGAAATTTTGAAAAAATAATTTAGCCTCGTTTCTCATCATTTTGGACCGTGGGCTATAGCCCATATCGTACGGCATACTATAGCGCGCCGTTTTTCATCATTTTTGAAGATTTGAAAAAAATGACGAAATGACAAAAACGATGGGTTATAGCCCATGTTTTTTGAAATTTTGAAAAAATAATTTAGCCTCGTTTCTCATCATTTTGGACCGTGGGCTATAGCCCATATCGTACGGCATACTATAGCGCGCCGTTTTTCATCATTTTTGAAGATTTGAAAAAAATGACGAAATGACAAAAACGATGGGTTATAGCCCATGTTTTTTGAAATTTTGAAAAAATAATTTAGCCTCGTTTCTCATCATTTTGGACCGTGGGCTATAGCCCATATCGTACGTCATACTATAGCGCGCCGTTTTTCATCATTTTTGAAGATTTGAAAAAAATGACGAAATGACAAAAACGATGGGTTATAGCCCATGTTTTTTGAAATTTTGAAAAAATAATTTAGCCTCGTTTCTCATCATTTTGGACCGTGGGCTATAGCCCATATCGTACGGCATACTATAGCGCGCCGTTTTTCATCATTTTTGAAGATTTGAAAAAAATGACGAAATGACAAAAACGATGGGTTATAGCCCATGTTTTTTGAAATTTTGAAAAAATAATTTAGCCTCGTTTCTCATCATTTTGGACCGTGGGCTATAGCCCATATCGTACGGCATACTATAGCGCGCCATTTTTCATCATTTTTGAAGATTTGAAAAAAATGACGAAATGACAAAAACGATGGGTTATAGCCCATGTTTTTTGAAATTTTGAAAAAATAATTTAGCCTCGTTTCTCATCATTTTGGACCGTGGGCTATAGCCCATATCGTACGGCATACTATAGCGCGCCGTTTTTCATCATTTTTGAAGATTTGAAAAAAATGACGAAATGACAAAAACGATGGGTTATAGCCCATGTTTTTTGAAATTTTGAAAAAATAATTTAGCCTCGTTTCTCATCATTTTGGACCGTGGGCTATAGCCCATATCGTACGGCATACTATAGCGCGCCGTTTTTCATCATTTTTGAAGATTTGAAAAAAATGACGAAATGACAAAAACGATGGGTTATAGCGCATGTTTTTTGAAATTTTGAAAAAATAATTTAGCCTCGTTTCTCATCATTTTGGACCGTGGGCTATAGCCCATATCGTACGGCATACTATAGCGCGCCGATTTTCATCATTTTTTAAGATTTGAAAAAAATGACAAAAACGATGGGTTATAGCCCATGTTTTTTGAAATTTTGAAAAAATAATTTAGCCTCGTTTCTCATCATTTTGGACCGTGGGCTATAGCCCATATCGTACGGCATACTATAGCGCGCCGTTTTTCATCATTTTTGAAGATTTGAAAAAAATGACGAAATGACAAAAACGATGGGTTATAGCCCATGTTTTTTGAAATTTTGAAAAAATAATTTAGCCTCGTTTCTCATCATTTTGGACCGTGGGCTATAGCACATATCTTACGGCATACTATAGCGCGCCGTTTTTCATCATTTTTGAAGATTTGAAAAAAATGACGAAATGACAAAAACGATGGGTTATAGCCCATGTTTTTTGAAATTTTGAAAAAATAATTTAGCCTCGTTTCTCATCATTTTGTACCGTGGGCTATAGCCCATATCGTACGGCATACTATAGCGCGCCGTTTTTCATCATTTTTGAAGATTTGAAAAAAATGACAAAAACGATGGGTTATAGCCCATGTTTTTTGAAATTTTGAAAAAATAATTTAGCCTCGTTTCTCATCATTTTGGACCGTGGGCTATAGCCCATATCGTACGGCATACTATAGCGCGCCGTTTTTCATCATTTTTGAAGATTTGAAAAAAATGACAAAAACGATGGGTTATAGCCCATGTTTTTTGAAATTTTGAAAAAATAATTTAGCCTCGTTTCTCATCATTTTGGACCGTGGGCTATAGCGCATATCGTACGGCATACTATAGCGCGCCGTTTTTCATCATTTTTGAAGATTTGAAAAAAATGACGAAATGACAAAAACGATGGGTTATAGCCCATGTTTTTTGAAATTTTGAAAAAATAATTTAGCCTCGTTTCTCATCATTTTGGACCGTGGGCTATAGCCCATATCGTACGGCATACTATAGCGCGCCGTTTTTCATCATTTTTGAAGATTTGAAAAAAATGACGAAATGACAAAAACGATGGGTTATAGCCCATGTTTTTTGAAATTTTGAAAAAATAATTTAGCCTCGTTTCTCATCATTTTGGACCGTGGGCTATAGCCCATATCGTACGGCATACTATAGCGCGCCGTTTTTCATCATTTTTGAAGATTTGAAAAAAATGACAAAAACGATGGGTTATAGCCCATGTTTTTTGAAATTTTGAAAAAATAATTTAGCCTCGTTTCTCATCATTTTGGACCGTGGGCTATAGCGCATATCGTACGGCATACTATAGCGCGCCGTTTTTCATCATTTTTGAAGATTTGAAAAAAATGACGAAATGACAAAAACGATGGGTTATAGCCCATGTTTTTTGAAATTTTGAAAAAATAATTTAGCCTCGTTTCTCATCATTTTGGACCGTGGGCTATAGCCCATATCGTACGGCATACTATAGCGCGCCGTTTTTCATCATTTTTGAAGATTTGAAAAAAATGACAAAAACGATGGGTTATAGCCCATGTTTTTTGAAATTTTGAAAAAATAATTTAGCCTCGTTTCTCATCATTTTGGACCGTGGGCTATAGCGCATATCGTACGGCATACTATAGCGCGCCGTTTTTCATCATTTTTGAAGATTTGAAAAAAATGACGAAATGACAAAAACGATGGGTTATAGCCCATGTTTTTTGAAATTTTTAAAAAATAATTTAGCCTCGTTTCTCATCATTTTGGACCGTGGGCTATAGCCCATATCGTACGGCATACTATAGCGCGCCGTTTTTCATCATTTTTGAAGATTTGAAAAAAATGACGAAATGACAAAAACGATGGGTTATAGCCCATGTTTTTTGAAATTTTGAAAAAATAATTTAGCCTCGTTTCTCATCATTTTGGACCGTGGGCTATAGCCCATATCGTACGGCATACTATAGCGCGCCGTTTTTCATCATTTTTGAACATTTGAAAAAAATGACGAAATGACAAAAACGATGGGTTATAGCCCATGTTTTTTGAAATTTTGAAAAAATAATTTAGCCTCGTTTCTCATCATTTTGGACCGTGGGCTATAGCCCATATCGTACGGCATACTATAGCGCGCCGTTTTTCATCATTTTTGAAGATTTGAAAAAAATGACGAAATGACAAAACGATGGGTTATAGCGCATGTTTTTTGAAATTTTGAAAAAATAATTTAGCCTCGTTTCTCATCATTTTGGACCGTGGGCTATAGCCCATATCGTACGGCATACTATAGCGCGCCGATTTTCATCATTTTTGAAGATTTGAAAAAAATGACAAAAACGATGGGTTATAGCCCATGTTTTTTGAAATTTTGAAAAAATAATTTAGCCTCGTTTCTCATCATTTTGGACCGTGGGCTATAGCACATATCTTACGGCATACTATAGCGCGCCGTTTTTCATCATTTTTGAAGATTTGAAAAAAATGACGAAATGACAAAAACGATGGGTTATAGCCCATGTTTTTTGAAATTTTGAAAAAATAATTTAGCCTCGTTTCTCATCATTTTGTACCGTGGGCTATAGCCCATATCGTACCGCATACTATAGCGCGCCGTTTTTCATCATTTTTGAAGATTTGAAAAAAATGACGAAATGACAAAAACGATGGGTTATAGCCCATGTTTTTTGAAATTTTGAAAAAATAATTTAGCCTCGTTTCTCATCATTTTGGACCGTGGGCTATAGCCCATATCGTACGGCATACTATAGCGCGCCGTTTTTCATCATTTTTGAAGATTTGAAAAAAATGACGAAATGACAAAAACGATGGGTTATAGCCCATGTTTTTTGAAATTTTGAAAAAATAATTTAGCCTCGTTTCTCATCATTTTGGACCGTGGGCTATAGCCCATAATATCGTACGGCATACTATAGCGCGCCGTTTTTCATCATTTTTGAAGATTTGAAAAAAATGACGAAATGACAAAAACGATGGGTTATAGCGCATGTTTTTTAAAATTTTGAAAAAATAATTTAGCCTCGTTTCTCATCATTTTGGACCGTGGGCTATAGCCCATATCGTACGGCATACTATAGCGCGCCGTTTTTCATCATTTTTGAAGATTTGAAAAAAATGACAAAAACGATGGGTTATAGCCCATGTTTTTTGAAATTTTGAAAAAATAATTTAGCCTCGTTTCTCATCATTTTGGACCGTGGGCTATAGCCCATATCGTACGGCATACTATAGCGCGCCGTTTTTCATCATTTTTGAAGATTTGAAAAAAATGACGAAATGACAAAAACGATGGGTTATAGCCCATGTTTTTTGAAATTTTGAAAAAATAATTTAGCCTCGTTTCTCATCATTTTGGACCGTGGGCTATAGCCCATATCGTACGGCATACTATAGCGCGCCGTTTTTCATCATTTTTGAAGATTTGAAAAAAATGACGAAATGACAAAAACGATGGGTTATAGCCCATGTTTTTTGAAATTTTGAAAAAATAATTTAGCCTCGTTTCTCATCATTTTGGACCGTGGGCTATAGCCCATATCGTACGGCATACTATAGCGCGCCGTTTTTCATCATTTTTGAAGATTTGAAAAAAATGACGAAATGACAAAAACGATGGGTTATAGCCCATGTTTTTTGAAATTTTGAAAAAATAATTTAGCCTCGTTTCTCATCATTTTGGACCGTGGGCTATAGCCCATATCGTACGGCATACTATAGCGCGCCGTTTTTCATCATTTTTGAAGATTTGAAAAAAATGACGAAATGACAAAAACAATGGGTTATAGCCCATGTTTTTTGAAATTTTGAAAAAATAATTTAGCCTCGTTTCTCATCATTTTGGACCGTGGGCTATAGCACATATCTTACGGCATACTATAGCGCGCCGTTTTTCATCATTTTTGAAGATTTGAAAAAAATGACGAAATGACAAAAACGATGGGTTATAGCCCATGTTTTTTGAAATTTTGAAAAAATAATTTAGCCTCGTTTCTCATCATTTTGTACCGTGGGCTATAGCCCATATCGTACGGCATACTATAGCGCGCCGTTTTTCATCATTTTTGAAGATTTGAAAAAAATGACGAAATGACAAAAACGATGGGTTATAGCCCATGTTTTTTGAAATTTTGAAAAAATAATTTAGCCTAGTTTCTCATCATTTTGGACCGTGGGCTATAGCCCATATCGTACGGCATACTATAGCGCGCCGTTTTTCATCATTTTTGAAGATTTGAAAAAAATGACGAAATGACAAAAACGATGGGTTATAGCCCATGTTTTTTGAAATTTTGAAAAAATAATTTAGCCTCGTTTCTCATCATTTTGGACCGTGGGCTATAGCCCATATCGTACGGCATACTATAGCGCGCCGTTTTTCATCATTTTTGAAGATTTGAAAAAAATGACGAAATGACAAAAACGATGGGTTATAGCGCATGTTTTTTGAAATTTTGAAAAAATAATTTAGCCTCGTTTCTCATCATTTTGGACCGTGGGCTATAGCCCATATCGTACGGCATACTATAGCGCGCCGTTTTTCATCATTTTTGAAGATTTGAAAAAAATGACAAAAACGATGGGTTATAGCCCATGTTTTTTGAAATTTTGAAAAAATAATTTAGCCTCGTTTCTCATCATTTTGGACCGTGGGCTATAGCCCATATCGTACGGCATACTATAGCGCGCCGTTTTTCATCATTTTTGAAGATTTGAAAAAAATGACGAAATGACAAAAACGATGGGTTATAGCCCATGTTTTTTGAAATTTTGAAAAAATAATTTAGCCTTGTTTCTCATCATTTTGGACCGTGGGCTATAGCCCATATCGTACGGCATACTATAGCGCGCCGTTTTTCATCATTTTTGAAGATTTGAAAAAAATGACGAAATGACAAAAACGATGGGTTATAGCCCATGTTTTTTGAAATTTTGAAAAAATAATTTAGCCTCGTTTCTCATCATTTTGGACCGTGGGCTATAGCCCATATCGTACGGCATACTATAGCGCGCCGTTTTTCATCATTTTTGAAGATTTGAAAAAAATGACGAAATGACAAAAACGATGGGTTATAGCCCATGTTTTTTGAAATTTTGAAAAAATAATTTAGCCTCGTTTCTCATCATTTTGGACCGTGGGCTATAGCACATATCTTACGGCATACTATAGCGCGCCGTTTTTCATCATTTTTGAAGATTTGAAAAAAATGACGAAATGACAAAAACGATGGGTTATAGCCCATGTTTTTTGAAATTTTGAAAAAATAATTTAGCCTCGTTTCTCATCATTTTGGACCGTGGGCTATAGCACATATCTTACGGCATACTATAGCGCGCCGTTTTTCATCATTTTTGAAGATTTGAAAAAAATGACGAAATGACAAAACGATGGGTTATAGCGCATGTTTTTTGAAATTTTGAAAAAATAATTTAGCCTCGTTTCTCATCATTTTGGACCGTGGGCTATAGCCCATATCGTACGGCATACTATAGCGCGCCGATTTTCATCATTTTTGAAGATTTGAAAAAAATGACAAAAACGATGGGTTATAGCCCATGTTTTTTGAAATTTTGAAAAAATAATTTAGCCTCGTTTCTCATCATTTTGGACCGTGGGCTATAGCCCATATCGTACGGCATACTATAGCGCGCCGTTTTTCATCATTTTTGAAGATTTGAAAAAAATGACGAAATGACAAAAACGATGGGTTATAGCCCATGTTTTTTGAAATTTTGAAAAAATAATTTAGCCTCGTTTCTCATCATTTTGTACCGTGGGCTATAGCCCATATCGTACCGCATACTATAGCGCGCCGTTTTTCATCATTTTTGAAGATTTGAAAAAAATGACGAAATGACAAAAACGATGGGTTATAGCCCATGTTTTTTGAAATTTTGAAAAAATAATTTAGCCTCGTTTCTCATCATTTTGGACCGTGGGCTATAGCCCATATCGTACGGCATACTATAGCGCGCCGTTTTTCATCATTTTTGAAGATTTGAAAAAAATGACGAAATGACAAAAACGATGGGTTATAGCCCATGTTTTTTGAAATTTTGAAAAAATAATTTAGCCTCGTTTCTCATCATTTTGGACCGTGGGCTATAGCCCATATCGTACGGCATACTATAGCGCGCCGTTTTTCATCATTTTTGAAGATTTGAAAAAAATGACGAAATGACAAAAACGATGGGTTATAGCGCATGTTTTTTAAAATTTTGAAAAAATAATTTAGCCTCGTTTCTCATCATTTTGGACCGTGGGCTATAGCCCATATCGTACGGCATACTATAGCGCGCCGTTTTTCATCATTTTTGAAGATTTGAAAAAAATGACAAAAACGATGGGTTATAGCCCATGTTTTTTGAAATTTTGAAAAAATAATTTAGCCTCGTTTCTCATCATTTTGGACCGTGGGCTATAGCCCATATCGTACGGCATACTATAGCGCGCCGTTTTTCATCATTTTTGAAGATTTGAAAAAAATGACGAAATGACAAAAACGATGGGTTATAGCCCATGTTTTTTGAAATTTTGAAAAAATAATTTAGCCTCGTTTCTCATCATTTTGGACCGTGGGCTATAGCCCATATCGTACGGCATACTATAGCGCGCCGTTTTTCATCATTTTTGAAGATTTGAAAAAAATGACGAAATGACAAAAACGATGGGTTATAGCCCATGTTTTTTGAAATTTTGAAAAAATAATTTAGCCTCGTTTCTCATCATTTTGGACCGTGGGCTATAGCCCATATCGTACGGCATACTATAGCGCGCCGTTTTTCATCATTTTTGAAGATTTGAAAAAAATGACGAAATGACAAAAACGATGGGTTATAGCCCATGTTTTTTGAAATTTTGAAAAAATAATTTAGCCTCGTTTCTCATCATTTTGGACCGTGGGCTATAGCCCATATCGTACGGCATACTATAGCGCGCCGTTTTTCATCATTTTTGAAGATTTGAAAAAAATGACGAAATGACAAAAACGATGGGTTATAGCCCATGTTTTTTGAAATTTTGAAAAAATAATTTAGCCTCGTTTCTCATCATTTTGGACCGTGGGCTATAGCACATATCTTACGGCATACTATAGCGCGCCGTTTTTCATCATTTTTGAAGATTTGAAAAAAATGACGAAATGACAAAAACGATGGGTTATAGCCCATGTTTTTTGAAATTTTGAAAAAATAATTTAGCCTCGTTTCTCATCATTTTGTACCGTGGGCTATAGCCCATATCGTACGGCATACTATAGCGCGCCGTTTTTCATCATTTTTGAAGATTTGAAAAAAATGACGAAATGACAAAAACGATGGGTTATAGCCCATGTTTTTTGAAATTTTGAAAAAATAATTTAGCCTCGTTTCTCATCATTTTGGACCGTGGGCTATAGCCCATATCGTACGGCATACTATAGCGCGCCGTTTTTCATCATTTTTGAAGATTTAAAAAAAATGACGAAATGACAAAAACGATGGGTTATAGCCCATGTTTTTTGAAATTTTGAAAAAATAATTTAGCCTCGTTTCTCATCATTTTGGACCGTGGGCTATAGCCCATATCGTACGGCATACTATAGCGCGCCGTTTTTCATCATTTTTGAAGATTTGAAAAAAATGACGAAATGACAAAAACGATGGGTTATAGCGCATGTTTTTTGAAATTTTGAAAAAATAATTTAGCCTCGTTTCTCATCATTTTGGACCGTGGGCTATAGCCCATATCGTACGGCATACTATAGCGCGCCGTTTTTCATCATTTTTGAAGATTTGAAAAAAATGACAAAAACGATGGGTTATAGCCCATGTTTTTTGAAATTTTGAAAAAATAATTTAGCCTCGTTTCTCATCATTTTGGACCGTGGGCTATAGCCCATATCGTACGGCATACTATAGCGCGCCGTTTTTCATCATTTTTGAAGATTTGAAAAAAATGACGAAATGACAAAAACGATGGGTTATAGCCCATGTTTTTTGAAATTTTGAAAAAATAATTTAGCCTTGTTTCTCATCATTTTGGACCGTGGGCTATAGCCCATATCGTACGGCATACTATAGCGCGCCGTTTTTCATCATTTTTGAAGATTTGAAAAAAATGACGAAATGACAAAAACGATGGGTTATAGCCCATGTTTTTTGAAATTTTGAAAAAATAATTTAGCCTCGTTTCTCATCATTTTGGACCGTGGGCTATAGCCCATATCGTACGGCATACTATAGCGCGCCGTTTTTCATCATTTTTGAAGATTTGAAAAAAATGACGAAATGACAAAAACGATGGGTTATAGCCCATGTTTTTTGAAATTTTGAAAAAATAATTTAGCCTCGTTTCTCATCATTTTGGACCGTGGGCTATAGCACATATCTTACGGCATACTATAGCGCGCCGTTTTTCATCATTTTTGAAGATTTGAAAAAAATGACGAAATGACAAAAACGATGGGTTATAGCCCATGTTTTTTGAAATTTTGAAAAAATAATTTAGCCTCGTTTCTCATCATTTTGGACCGTGGGCTATAGCACATATCTTACGGCATACTATAGCGCGCCGTTTTTCATCATTTTTGAAGATTTGAAAAAAATGACGAAATGACAAAACGATGGGTTATAGCGCATGTTTTTTGAAATTTTGAAAAAATAATTTAGCCTCGTTTCTCATCATTTTGGACCGTGGGCTATAGCCCATATCGTACGGCATACTATAGCGCGCCGATTTTCATCATTTTTGAAGATTTGAAAAAAATGACAAAAACGATGGGTTATAGCCCATGTTTTTTGAAATTTTGAAAAAATAATTTAGCCTCGTTTCTCATCATTTTGGACCGTGGGCTATAGCCCATATCGTACGGCATACTATAGCGCGCCGTTTTTCATCATTTTTGAAGATTTGAAAAAAATGACGAAATGACAAAAACGATGGGTTATAGCCCATGTTTTTTGAAATTTTGAAAAAATAATTTAGCCTCGTTTCTCATCATTTTGGACCGTGGGCTATAGCACATATCTTACGGCATACTATAGCGCGCCGTTTTTCATCATTTTTGAAGATTTGAAAAAAATGACGAAATGACAAAAACGATGGGTTATAGCCCATGTTTTTTGAAATTTTGAAAAAATAATTTAGCCTCGTTTCTCATCATTTTGTACCGTGGGCTATAGCCCATATCGTACCGCATACTATAGCGCGCCGTTTTTCATCATTTTTGAAGATTTGAAAAAAATGACGAAATGACAAAAACGATGGGTTATAGCCCATGTTTTTTGAAATTTTGAAAAAATAATTTAGCCTCGTTTCTCATCATTTTGGACCGTGGGCTATAGCCCATATCGTACGGCATACTATAGCGCGCCGTTTTTCATCATTTTTGAAGATTTGAAAAAAATGACGAAATGACAAAAACGATGGGTTATAGCCCATGTTTTTTGAAATTTTGAAAAAATAATTTAGCCTCGTTTCTCATCATTTTGGACCGTGGGCTATAGCCCATATCGTACGGCATACTATAGCGCGCCGTTTTTCATCATTTTTGAAGATTTGAAAAAAATGACGAAATGACAAAAACGATGGGTTATAGCGCATGTTTTTTAAAATTTTGAAAAAATAATTTAGCCTCGTTTCTCATCATTTTGGACCGTGGGCTATAGCCCATATCGTACGGCATACTATAGCGCGCCGTTTTTCATCATTTTTGAAGATTTGAAAAAAATGACAAAAACGATGGGTTATAGCCCATGTTTTTTGAAATTTTGAAAAAATAATTTAGCCTCGTTTCTCATCATTTTGGACCGTGGGCTATAGCCCATATCGTACGGCATACTATAGCGCGCCGTTTTTCATCATTTTTGAAGATTTGAAAAAAATGACGAAATGACAAAAACGATGGGTTATAGCCCATGTTTTTTGAAATTTTGAAAAAATAATTTAGCCTCGTTTCTCATCATTTTGGACCGTGGGCTATAGCCCATATCGTACGGCATACTATAGCGCGCCGTTTTTCATCATTTTTGAAGATTTGAAAAAAATGACGAAATGACAAAAACGATGGGTTATAGCCCATGTTTTTTGAAATTTTGAAAAAATAATTTAGCCTCGTTTCTCATCATTTTGGACCGTGGGCTATAGCCCATATCGTACGGCATACTATAGCGCGCCGTTTTTCATCATTTTTGAAGATTTGAAAAAAATGACGAAATGACAAAAACGATGGGTTATAGCCCATGTTTTTTGAAATTTTGAAAAAATAATTTAGCCTCGTTTCTCATCATTTTGGACCGTGGGCTATAGCCCATATCGTACGGCATACTATAGCGTGCCGTTTTTCATCATTTTTGAAGATTTGAAAAAAATGACGAAATGACAAAAACGATGGGTTATAGCCCATGTTTTTTGAAATTTTTTATCAGGTTCCTGCGGGGGGATTTCGTCCATGCGCACCGTAAGACGAACGCCTTACGACGAACGCCACACGACGAGTGCCATTCGACCTCCTCCCCAAAGACTCCAGGGTCGGCGACCCCCCCGGAACCTACACATCCGCATTCATTCATCCCTCCTTCATCCCTCCATCTATTCACTGTCAATAAATTCCTTAAACCTCCCCAATGGCGTGTTTATTCCTACTAGTGAAGAGAAAGTTTAAAAAATCAAAGCAAATACAGGTAATTCGAAAATGTTATTTTTGTACTTTTGTGTTTCTCTTCTTTATATATTACTTTTCTGTTGAAATGTAAAATTTACATTTCAACGAAAGGACCTGTAAATGACAACACAAAAACTAAGGCACTGGTGTCGTACTTCTGGTTTACCGGAACGGGGTGCAACTCCCTGCAGTGCCCTGCTCAATTTGTTGTATTTACATGGTTCATTGGTGTCCATGGTCTCAGAGGTCATCGCTATAGTCTTAATCATTGTTGAGGATTTAAAAAAAAGTGAAAATCGTTTTTTTTATTATTCTTTTCTTCAAATTCCAATTTCAATTCCATTTCCGCAATTCCACAATTTCCGCAATTTCCATTTCCGCAATTTCCGCAATTTCCCTAATTTCCGCAATTTCCATTTCCGTAATTTCCGCAATTACCATTTCCGCAATTTCCGCAATTCCACAATTTCCGCAATTACCATTTCCGCAATTTCCGCAATTCCACAATTTCCGCAATTTCCATTTCCGCAATTCCACAATTTCCGCAATTTCCAATTTCCGCAATTTCCGCAATTTCCGTAATTTCCGCAATTTCCATTTCCGTAATTTCCGCAATTCCCGCAATTTCCGCAATTTCCATTTCCGCAATTTCCACAATTTCTGCAATTTCCGCAATTTCCGCAATCCGCAATTGCGCAATTTCCGCAATTTCCAATTTCCGCAATTTCCGCAATTTCCAATTTACGCAATTACAACCATGTAAATACAACACATTGAGCAGGGCACTGCAGGGAGTTGAACCCCGTTCCGGTAAACCAGAAGTCCGACACCAGTGCCTTAGTTTTTGTGTTGTTAATTTACAGGTCCAGGTGTGCATACGCATGTGCGCCTGTGCGTGTGTAGGTGCATATGTGCATTTGTGTGTGCACGCTTCAATGACCACTGTTGGACCCCATGGGGATCAAGGACCTCTGGGAGCCACCCATAATTCTCAACGGTCACAGCGAACTCTTTTTTTAATTTATTTTTAAACATCTGTTTATTATGATTTTTGGCATAAAAGCATTTCAGTAATGATTAACCATAAAATTACAGATCGGACAAAAAATAGCAAAAAACATACAAACAAGAGACTTACAATAAAAGGAGACAAAACATAACTCAAAGAAAAAGACAAAAACAATAAAATTATAACTGACAAGGCTGATGACTACACGGCATTCCGAGGACAGAAACAACATCACTATAAATTCAAAAAAACATTTCTGATGTGAAAAGGAAGACATATGCATACATGTGTACCCACATAGAAAATACAGACGACATATATTAGACGACATTACGAGGAGAACAACATTCAATTACACCACTTCAGTCCAATGTAACAAGCATCTCAATAATGGGCGACCAGGTTTTTAGATAAAGGTGTTCTTTTTTCGACAAGGTGAATCTAATTTTCTCCATATGCAGCACTCCTCCCAGCTCCCTTAGCCACATGTCAACTGTCGGAGGTTTATCCGATTTCCAGGCTTGTAGTATTAATTTCCTAGCTAACAGTGTTGCGAGTGAGATGGCCTGTGCCTCGTATTTGTTTTTTACTTGATCTGGTTCCATCACACCGAAGAGTGCAACTAGAGGTGCCGGGGGGAAGTCTCTTTTATAAGCTTTAGCCAAGAAATCAAAAATTTCATTCCAGAAACGTTGCAATTTATGACATTGAAGGAACTGATGAGACAAAGTCCCTTGTTCCGTTAAACACTTTCCACACATGGGAGAAGAATCTTTAAAGATTTTGTTTAATTTAGTTGGGGAATAGTGCAGCCTATGAACAATCTTAAATTGAATCAGAGAGTGCCTAACATTGATAGAGCTATGGTGAATGTTGGTGATACAATCCTCCCATACTCCATCTGAAATCTCTATGCCTAATTCTCTTTGCCAATTGTCCTTAAACAAGCTTGAGGATGGGTTAACCACGGTCAGCAAGGTGTCATAGAATTGAGAGACTGCACCTTTTTCAAAGGGCTCAGTGTTGAAGAAACTATCCAAGACTGGATGACTGGGTTGTTGTTCATATTGTGGGACATGCGTTCTAAGAAAATGTCTCAATTGCAAGTGACGGAAGAAATGTGATGATGGGAGCCGGAAGGATTCTCGTATTTGTTGAAAAGAGGCAAGATAACCTTTACCACGACCTTGATTAAAGTATACATTTCGGAGATTCACAATACCTTTCTCCTTCCATGACATAAAAACCGGGTCTGCCAGACCCGGCTGAAAAGCCGGATTGGAACATATAGGAGAATCCAAATATATTTTAGGAGCCTTTGTCAATGCTAAGACCTGAGACCATATTTTCAGAGAGTTTTGAATTATGGGGTTATGTCCATAACTACTTTTCTTGATCTTAATAGGGCTATTAAGTAATGCAGGAAGACACGACCCAGAACAGGATGCATGCTCGATACTAAGCCATGCAGGAAAATTTTCCAGGTTACATCCAGGATAGCAGTCATACCATAGATAAATAAAGTTTAAGTGAGCCGCCATATAGTATAACCTGAATTGAGGGAGTCCAAACCCTCCTTCGTTCTTACTTTTGCATAGATGTGGTCACAGCGAACTCTGTTGCATCACAACTGGTAGCCCATGTTTTTTGAAATTTTGAAAAAAAAAAGTTAGCCTCGTTTCTCATCATTTTGGACCATGGGCTATAGCCCATATCGTACGGCATACTATAGCGCGCCGTTTTTCATCATTTTTGAGGATTTGAAAAAAATGACGAAATGAAAAAAACGATGGGTTATAGCCCATGTTTTTTGAAATTTTGAAAAAATAATTATCCTCGTTTCTCATCATTTTGGACCATGGGCTATAACCTATATCGTACGGCATACTATAGCGCGCCGTTTTTCATCATTTTTGAGGATTTGAAAAAAATGACGAAATGACAAAAACGATGGGTTATAGCCCATGTTTTTGAAATTTTGAAAAAAAAGGTTAGCCTCGTTTCTCATCATTTTGGACCATGGGCTATAGCCCATATCGTACGGCATACTATAGCGCGCCGTTTTTCATCATTTTGAGGATTTGAAAAAAATGACAAAATGACAAAAACGATGGGTTATAGCCCATGTTTTTTGAAATTTTGGAAAAAAAAGTTAGCCTCGTTTCTCATCATTTTGGACCATGGGCTATAGCCCATATCGTACGGCATACTATAGCGCGCCGTTTTTCATCATTTTTGAGGATTTGAAAAAAATGACGAAATGAAAAAAACGATGGGTTATAGCCCATGTTTTTTGAAATTTTGAAAAAAAAAAGTTAGCCTCGTTTCTCATCATTTTGGACCATGGGCTATAGCCTATATCGTACGGCATACTATAGCGCGCCGTTTTTCATCATTTTTGAGGATTTGAAAAAAATGACGAAATGAAAAAAACGATGGGTTATAGCCCATGTTTTTTGAAATTTTGAAAAAATAATTATCCTCGTTTCTCATCATTTTGGACCATGGGCTATAGCCTATATCGTACGGCATACTATAGCGCGCCGTTTTTCATCATTTTTGAGGATTTGAAAAAAATGACGAAATGACAAAAACGATGGGTTATAGCCCATGTTTTTGAAATTTTGAAAAAAAAAGTTAGCCTCGTTTCTCATCATTTTGGACCATGGGCTATAGCCCATATCGTACGGCATACTATAGCGCGCCGTTTTTCATCATTTTTGAGGATTTGAAAAAAATGACGAAATGAAAAAAACGATGGGTTATAGCCCATGTTTTTGAAATTTAGGAAAAAAAAGTTAGCCTCGTTTCTCATCATTTTGGACCATGGGCTATAGCCCATATCGTACGGCATACTATAGCGCGCCGTTTTTCATCATTTTTGAGGATTTGAAAAAAATGACGAAATGAAAAAAACGATGGGTTATAGCCCATGTTTTTTGAAATTTTGAAAAAAAAAGTTAGCCTCGTTTCTCATCATTTTGGACCATGGGCTATAGCCCATATCGTACGGCATACTATAGCGCACCGTTTTTCATCATTTTTGAGGATTTGAAAAAAATGACGAAATGAAAAAAACGATGGGTTATAGCCCATGTTTTTTGAAATTTTGAAAAAATAATTATCCTCGTTTCTCATCATTTTGGACCATGGGCTATAGCCTATATCGTACGGCATACTATAGCGCGCCGTTTTTCATCATTTTTGAGGATTTGAAAAAAATGACGAAATGAAAAAAACGATGGGTTATAGCCCATGTTTTTTGAAATTTTGAAAAAATAATTATCCTCGTTTCTCATCATTTTGGACCATGGGCTATAGCCTATATCGTACGGCATACTATAGCGCGCCGTTTTTCATCATTTTTGAGGATTTGAAAAAAATGACGAAATGACAAAAACGATGGGTTATAGCCCATGTTTTTGAAATTTTGAAAAAAAAAGTTAGCCTCGTTTCTCATCATTTTGGACCATGGGCTATAGCCCATATCGTACGGCATACTATAGCGCGCCGTTTTTCATCATTTTTGAGGATTTGAAAAAAATGACGAAATGAAAAAAACGATGGGTTATAGCCCATGTTTTTGAAATTTAGGAAAAAAAAGTTAGCCTCGTTTCTCATCATTTTGGACCATGGGCTATAGCCCATATCGTACGGCATACTATAGCGCGCCGTTTTTCATCATTTTTGAGGATTTGAAAAAAATGACGAAATGAAAAAAACGATGGGTTATAGCCCATGTTTTTTGAAATTTTGAAAAAAAAAGTTAGCCTCGTTTCTCATCATTTTGGACCATGGGCTATAGCCCATATCGTACGGCATACTATAGCGCGCCGTTTTTCATCATTTTTGAGGATTTGAAAAAAATGACGAAATGAAAAAAACGATGGGTTATAGCCCATGTTTTTTGAAATTTTGAAAAAATAATTATCCTCGTTTCTCATCATTTTGGACCATGGGCTATAGCCTATATCGTACGGCATACTATAGCGCGCCGTTTTTCATCATTTTTGAGGATTTGAAAAAAATGACGAAATGAAAAAAACGATGGGTTATAGCCCATGTTTTTTGAAATTTTGAAAAAATAATTATCCTCGTTTCTCATCATTTTGGACCATGGGCTATAGCCTATATCGTACGGCATACTATAGCGCGCCGTTTTTCATCATTTTTGAGGATTTGAAAAAAATGACGAAATGACAAAAACGATGGGTTATAGCCCATGTTTTTGAAATTTTGAAAAAAAAAGTTAGCCTCGTTTCTCATCATTTTGGACCATGGGCTAAAGCCCATATCGTACGGCATACTATAGCGCGCCGTTTTTCATCATTTTGAGGATTTGAAAAAAATGACAAAATGACAAAAACGATGGGTTATAGCCCATGTTTTTTGAAATTTTGGAAAAAAAAGTTAGCCTCGTTTCTCATCATTTTGGACCATGGGCTATAGCCCATATCGTACGGCATACTATAGCGCGCCGTTTTTCATCATTTTTGAGGATTTGAAAAAAATGACGAAATGAAAAAAACGATGGGTTATAGCCCATGTTTTTTGAAATTTTGAAAAAATAATTATCCTCGTTTCTCATCATTTTGGACCATGGGCTATAGCCTATATCGTACGGCATACTATAGCGCGCCGTTTTTCATCATTTTTGAGGATTTGAAAAAAATGACGAAATAAAAAAAACGATGGGTTATAGCCCATGTTTTTGAAATTTTGAAAAAATAATTATCCTCGTTTCTCATCATTTTGGACCATGGGCTATAGCCTATATCGTACGGCATACTATAGCGCGCCGTTTTTCATCATTTTTGAGGATTTGAAAAAAATGACGAAATGACAAAAACGATGGGTTATAGCCCATCTTTTTGAAATTTTGAAAAAAAAAAGTTAGCCTCGTTTCTCATCATTTTGGACCATGGGCTATAGCCCATATCGTACGGCATACTATAGCGCGCCGTTTTTCATAATTTTTGAGGATTTGAAAAAAATGACGAAATGAAAAAAACGATGGGTTATAGCCCATGTTTTTTGAAATTTTGAAAAAATAATTATCCTCGTTTCTCATCATTTTGGACCATGGGCTATAGCCTATATCGTACGGCATACTATAGCGCGCCGTTTTTCATCATTTTTGAGGATTTGAAAAAAATGACGAAATGACAAAAACGATGGGTTATAGCCCATGTTTTTGAAATTTTGAAAAAAAAAGTTAGCCTCGTTTCTCATCATTTTGGACCATGGGCTATAGCCCATATCGTACGGCATACTATAGCGCGCCGTTTTTCATCATTTTTGAGGATTTGAAAAAAATGACGAAATGAAAAAAACGATGGGTTATAGCCCATGTTTTTTGAAATTTTGAAAAAATAATTATCCTCGTTTCTCATCATTTTGGACCATGGGCTATAGCCTATATCGTACGGCATACTATAGCGCGCCGTTTTTCATCATTTTTGAGGATTTGAAAAAAATGACGAAATAAAAAAAACGATGGGTTATAGCCCATGTTTTTGAAATTTTGAAAAAAAAAGTTAGCCTCGTTTCTCATCATTTTGGACCATGGGCTATAGCCTATATCGTACGGCATACTATAGCGCGCCGTTTTTCATCATTTTTGAGGATTTGAAAAAAATGACGAAATGACAAAAACGATGGGTTATAGCCCATGTTTTTTGAAATTTTGGAAAAAAAAGTTAGCCTCGTTTCTCATCATTTTGGACCATGGGCTATAGCCCATATCGTACGGCATACTATAGCGCGCCGTTTTTCATCATTTTTGAGGATTTGAAAAAAATGACGAAATGACAAAAACGATGGGTTATAGCCCATGTTTTTTGAAATTTTGGAAAAAAAAGTTAGCCTCGTTTCTCATCATTTTGGACCATGGGCTATAGCCCATATCGTACGGCATACTATAGCGCGCCGTTTTTCATCATTTTTGAGGATTTGAAAAAAATGACGAAATGACAAAAACGATGGGTTATAGCCCATGTTTTTTAAATTTTGAAAAAAAAAGTTAGCCTCGTTTCTCATCATTTTGGACCATGGGCTATAGCCCATATCGTACGGCATACTATAGCGCGCCGTTTTTCATCATTTTTTAGGATTTGAAAAAAATGACGAAATGAAAAAAACGATGGGTTATAGCCCATGTTTTTTGAAATTTTGGAAAAAAAAGTTAGCCTCGTTTCTCATCATTTTGGACCATGGGCTATAGCCCATATCGTACGGCATACTATAGCGCGCCGTTTTTCATCATTTTTGAGGATTTGAAAAAAATGACGAAATGACAAAAACGATGGGTTATAGCCCATGTTTTTGAAATTTTGAAAAAAAAAGTTAGCCTCGTTTCTCATCATTTTGGACCATGGGCTATAGCCCATATCGTACGGCATACTATAGCGCGCCGTTTTTCATCATTTTTTAGGATTTGAAAAAAATGACGAAATGAAAAAAACGATGGGTTATAGCCCATGTTTTTTGAAATTTTGAAAAAATAATTATCCTCGTTTCTCATCATTTTGGACCATGGGCTATAGCCTATATCGTACGGCATACTATAGCGCGCCGTTTTTCATCATTTTTGAGGATTTGAAAAAAATGACGAAATGACAAAAACGATGGGTTATAGCCCATGTTTTTGAAATTTTGAAAAAAACAGTTAGCCTCGTTTCTCATCATTTTGGACCATGGGCTATAGCCCATATCGTACGGCATACTATAGCGCGCCGTTTTTCATCATTTTTGAGGATTTGAAAAAAATGACGAAATGAAAAAAACGATGGGTTATAGCCCATGTTTTTGAAATTTTGAAAAAAAAAGTTAGCCTCGTTTCTCATCATTTTGGACCGTGGGCTATAGCCTATATCGTACGGCATACTATAGCGCGCCGTTTTTCATCACTTTTGAGGATTTTAAAAAAATGACGAAATGACAAAAACGATGGGTTATAGCCCATGTTTTTTAAATTTTGAAAAAAAAAGTTAGCCTCGTTTCTCATCATTTTGGACCATGGGCTATAGCCCATATCGTACGGCATACTATAGCGCGCCGTTTTTCATCATTTTTTAGGATTTGAAAAAAATGACGAAATGAAAAAAACGATGGGTTATAGCCCATGTTTTTTGAAATTTTGGAAAAAAAAGTTAGCCTCGTTTCTCATCATTTTGGACCATGGGCTATAGCCCATATCGTACGGCATACTATAGCGCGCCGTTTTTCATCATTTTTGAGGATTTGAAAAAAATGACGAAATGACAAAAACGATGGGTTATAGCCCATGTTTTTGAAATTTTGAAAAAAAAAGTTAGCCTCGTTTCTCATCATTTTGGACCATGGGCTATAGCCCATATCGTACGGCATACTATAGCGCGCCGTTTTTCATCATTTTTTAGGATTTGAAAAAAATGACGAAATGAAAAAAACGATGGGTTATAGCCCATGTTTTTTGAAATTTTGAAAAAATAATTATCCTCGTTTCTCATCATTTTGGACCATGGGCTATAGCCTATATCGTACGGCATACTATAGCGCGCCGTTTTTCATCATTTTTGAGGATTTGAAAAAAATGACGAAATGACAAAAACGATGGGTTATAGCCCATGTTTTTGAAATTTTGAAAAAAACAGTTAGCCTCGTTTCTCATCATTTTGGACCATGGGCTATAGCCCATATCGTACGGCATACTATAGCGCGCCGTTTTTCATCATTTTTGAGGATTTGAAAAAAATGACGAAATGAAAAAAACGATGGGTTATAGCCCATGTTTTTGAAATTTTGAAAAAAAAAGTTAGCCTCGTTTCTCATCATTTTGGACCGTGGGCTATAGCCTATATCGTACGGCATACTATAGCGCGCCGTTTTTCATCACTTTTGAGGATTTTAAAAAAATGACGAAATGACAAAAACGATGGGTTATAGCCCATGTTTTTTGAAATTTTGGAAAAAAAAGTTAGCCTCGTTTCTCATCATTTTGGACCATGGGCTATAGCCCATATCGTACGGCATACTATAGCGCGTCGTTTTTCATCATTTTTGAGGATTCGAAAAAAATGACGAAATTACAAAAACGATGGGTTATAGCCCATGTTTTTTTTAATTTTGAAAAAAAAAGTTAGCCTCGTTTCTCATAATTTTGGACCGTGGGCTATAGCCCATATCGTACGGCATACTATAACGCGCGGTTTTTCATCATTTTTGATGATTTGACAAAAATTAAAAAATTAAAAAAATGGGTTATAGCCCATGTTTTTTGAAAAAAAAAGTTATCCTCGTTTCTCATCATTTTGGACCATGGGCTATAGCCTATATCATACAGCATACTATAGCGCGCCGTTATTCCTCATTTTTGATGATTTGACAAAAATTAAAAAATTAAAAAAAACGATGGGTTATAGCCCATGTTTTTTGAAAAAAAAAGTTATCCTCGTTTCTCATCATTTTGGACCATGGGCTATATCCTATATCGTACGGTATACGATTCAATTCAGTAAGGATATAAGAACACAATCTATGATCAACCCAGAAACACATGTGACAGCCATGTGCTCGTAAAACTCATTTTTATTTCCTCGTGGGGACAATTTTCTCTGCCATGACTGTGTGTCTTTTGAATGGGCTCCAACCAGGCCTGGAATTTCATCATTTTAGGGGCAAGGCCACTTGGTCAACTTTTTGAGGACACAAGGCCAAGTGCCAGGGCATGAAGGCCATCAATTAAAACAATGATTTTTAAGTCCCCGGTCATCATTATTTTAGCTTAAACATTGGTACAGAACAGTGCTTCTTAAATAAATAATCACAGCTTTAAATAACAAAATATAAGTAGCTACTGTTGTAAAATATTGTAAACATGTCTGTAACATGGGGTCCCAGTGCAGAGATGAAAATCATAATGAAATGGCCTGGGACCCTGTCACCCTAGGGCCCTGTCACCCTATAGGCTAATTAATATACATTTAATTTGGGGGTCCTTGAAATTAAAATGGCTTCAGCACTCTCTAACTTTGTTTTTCAAACCGACTATTTTCACAAACGAATGTCTCGGTGTGCGATAGTAGTGATAGTGATAGTAGTGAAGATGAATATTCTGTGACTACTTAAACCTGAGTAAACATACATTGATGTAAATTATGGCAGTTTGGGCTTTTTTGGTTAAATATTCTTGGCAGGGAAAACGGGGATAAATTAGAATAGTTTGACAGCTTACTGAAGTCAGTGTGTTCCTCTTTCATGGAAGCCATCTTCAGCCATGTTTCGTTCCGAGCATCGAAGCGCCACATCTCACTACTTTTACCACTAGGACGAATACGACCCCGCCTGTCCCCTCCAGCCAGATACAGAGTAGAGCCTATATGGTGGGAGAGGAGCAGAATTAAAACAATGATGTAAGCTTTCATTGTTTTAAAAGAAATACATAGTTTAATATGCATACACAACTTGAAATGTCTTCATATATATATATCGCTGAAGAAATTAAAAAAAAAAATCAAAATAGTTCCAGTGTTATAATATAAGCTGCTGGGCGCTTATATTAGCCCGACGAGATCGAAAATGTTAAAACGTTAATAACTCTTCATCTGAATCATTCCGTCCAATTCTAAGAAAAGAACAATTATGTGTTAGACGGTCCGATCGCGGTCCCGTCGCTAGTCGCGTTAGAATTAATCATACCGCCCGTTGTTGTCGTTCGCACGGAGAGTGTTTTGGTCATCTAGCTACTTCAGCCACATCCGGGATAACATCCGGTCCTACTTCAGCCACATCCGGGATAACATCCGGTCCGTCGCTGAATGTGCTCCACTGCTATAAATCGCTGGGCGCTCTGATTTAATGGATTGCGGATTAAATAATCCCGGGCGTTCGGGGTGTTAAATACCAGTGGATTAACCCAGTTTTCTATTTATTTAGCAGCATCACATTTTTTAATACTGTACATACTGTACAGAACCAGAGCATGTGAGCGGAGCGGAGCGGCCGATAATTCCGCTATTCGCTCTCGACGGCTTTTGTTACGCTCGCTCCGCGCTCACGTTCATCTCCCCCCACGCCGCTCTACGCTCGCTCCGCGCTCACTTCAAAATCCACCCGCTCCGCTCCGCTTCTCGCTCCGCTTCTCGCTCCGCTCGCGCTCACATGCTCTGTTGTAGCCCATCGTCATGTGTCCAAATCCAAAAGAACAGATATGTAAACTGTCGACACGCCATGAGCGGTGCATTGATGATTTGTATGTCTATTCTCATGGACAGTCCGTGAAGCAGATTACGCGTATGGGGCTGGGCTTGAGTCTGAGAGCAGGCCCCGGCGCCAGGATGGAATGACTGAGAGGACATTGAGATTTTTGAGGGGGCACAAAGGCAAAGAGGTTGATTTAAGGGCGCAAACATCCCCTTTACCCCCCCGTGGTGCCGGGCCTGCCTGAGAGGCAATGATTGATGTAAACTGCTAGCCAAGCTTGCACAGTGCCGTGCCGTGTGCACTGAGCGGAGGACAGCTCTCGCTGGAAGTCAATCCGACCCATTTAAAAACCCGCTCCGCGCTCACGTCAAAATCTCTTCGCTCCACTCACATGCTCTGTACAGAACCCAAAAAGGGGTTCCCGCCCAGAATGGGTTAAGTTGTGTACTATTTTTTATTTTACATCCTTTTAATGACTTTTTCTTGCCCGTCATGTCTCTTTTATGTCTATTCGTTTGTACTTTGTGCATGGACCCGAGTCCAATAATAGAGTTTTTCTTCTCACCTGAGGCGACCATGGCATGCCTTTCGCTTTTCATGGGCAAGTCTCCAACTGTCCTCCACTCTTCTGTCAGGGGATCGAAGATCTCCAATGAGTCGACGGTGTTCCTTTGGTACATCTTTTCTCCCACTGCCACGATCACTGCATCCAGTGGGGGAGAAGGAGCAGGTGTACAGGAGTACATTCAAGAGTTTATTTCATGAAAAGAGACCCACATATCTCACAGACGGGCATGCTGGCCTTTGGATAGATGTCCACTTTCAGCTCGTCACATACCGGTGTTACTGCGTGGGCGTGCTGAGTTAGAGTATGGCTGCTCCCCCTTGGCCTCAGAGATGAACCTCTGACAGCCCGGCTGTTCTTTCACCACCTCCAGACTCTCCACCACAGTGTGGAGGAAGGAGGGACTGATGAGAGGCAGACGGATGTGCTCCAACACCTTCAGGAACACACAGAGAGAACACCGAGTATTAGTACTAGTCCAACTGGAACAACATGAGAGCAGCAGTGGTCTCTGTGGTAGAGTGGGGGGGTTCCCAGTTCCATCCTGGGCTCCCCCAGAGTTAGCAAGAAGCTGTGTAGCAGTGTATGAATGCGTGTGTGAATGTGTGTGTGTGTGTGTGTGTGTGTGTGTGTGTGTGTGTGTGTGTGTGTGAATGGGTGAATGTATTAATGCACAATCTATGTAAAGGTATATGAATGTGTGTGTGTGTGTGTGAATGGGTGAATGTAATGCACAATCTGTGTTAAAGTGCTTTGGATGAGAGTGCTATATAAATGCACCATTTACCAGCCAGTCCCACACCAGTATACAGTACAGTACAGTACAGTACAGTACAGTACAGTACAGTACAGTATACTGTATACAGCAGATGCCAAAGCATGTATTTGCAAAGGGACTCTAGCAACTGCCTTACATTTAGAAGACCTCCGACATGTCGATAAACAGAGACCTCTGATTGTCTTACAAGGCATGAGAATAAGAAATGACTGACCTGTCCAAAGCTCTGTCTGTGGGTAGGACTCTTGTCTAAATGACTGACCTGTCCAAAGCTCTGTCTGTGGGTAGGACTCTTGTCTAAATGACTGACCTGTCCAAAGCTCTGTCTGTGGGTAGGACTCTTTTGAAATTTTGAAAAAAAAAAGTTAGCCTCGTTTCTCAGTTTTTCATCGTTTTTGAAGATTAAAAAAAAATGACGAAATGACAAAAACGATGGGTTATAGCCCATGTTTTTTGAAATTTTGAAAAAAAAAAGTTAGCCTCGTTTCTCATAATTTTGGACCGTGGGCTATAGCCCATATCGTACGGCATACTATAGCGCGCAGTTTTTCATCGTTTTTGAAGATTTGAAAAAAATGACGAAATGACAAAAACGATGGGTTATAGCCCATGTTTTTTGAAATTTTGAAAAAAAAAAAGTTAGCCTTGTTTCTCATCATTTTGGACCGTGGGCTATAGCCCATATCGTACGGCATACTATAGCGCGCAGTTTTTCATCGTTTTTGAAGATTTGAAAAAAATGACGAAATGACAAAAACGATGGGTTATAGCCCATGTTTTTTGAAATTTTGAAAAAAAAAGTTAGCCTTGTTTCTCATCATTTTGGACCGTGGGCTATAGCCCATATCGTACGGCATACTATAGCGCGCAGTTTTTCATCGTTTTTGAAGATTAAAAAAAATGACGAAATGACAAAAACGATGGGTTATAGCCCATGTTTTTTGAAATTTTGAAAAAAAAAGTTAGCCTCGTTTCTCATCATTTTGGACCATGGGCTATAGCCCATATCGTACGGCATACTATAGCGCGCAGTTTTTCATCGTTTTTGAAGATTTGAAAAAAATGACGAAATGACAAAAACGATGGGTTATAGCCCATGTTTTTTGAAATTTTGAAAAAAAAAGTTAGCCTCGTTTCTCATCATTTTGGACCATGGGCTATAGCCCATATCGTACGGCATACTATAGCGCGCAGTTTTTCATCGTTTTTGAAGATTTGAAAAAAATGACGAAATGACAAAAACGATGGGTTATAGCCCATGTTTTTTGAAATTTTGAAAAAAAAAGTTAGCCTCGTTTCTCATCATTTTGGACCGTGGGCTATAGCCCATATCGTATGGCATACTATAGCGCGCAGTTTTTCATCGTTTTTGAAGATTTGAAAAAAATGACGAAATGACAAAAACGATGGGTTATAGCCCATGTTTTTTGAAATTTTGAAAAAAAAAGTTAGACTCGTTTCTCATCATTTTGGACCATGGGCTATAGCCCATATCGTACGGCATACTATAGCGCGCAGTTTTTCATCGTTTTTGAAGATTTGAAAAAAATGACGAAATGACAAAAACGATGGGTTATAGCCCATGTTTTTTGAAATTTTGAAAAAAAAAGTTAGCCTCGTTTCTCATCATTTTGGACCGTGGGCTATAGCCCATATCGTACGGCATACTATAGCGCGCAGTTTTTCATCGTTTTTGAAGATTTGAAAAAAATGACGAAATGACAAAAACGATATGTTATAGCCCATGTTTTTTGAAATTTTGAAAAAAAAAGTTAGCCTCGTTTCTCATCATTTTGGACCGTGGGCTATAGCCCATATCGTACAGCATACTATAGCGCGCAGTTTTTCATCGTTTTTGAAGATTTGAAAAAAATGACGAAATGACAAAAACGATGGGTTATAGCCCATGTTTTTTGAAATTTTGAAAAAAAAAGTTAGCCTCGTTTCTCATCATTTTGGACCATGGGCTATAGCCCATATCGTACGGCATACTATAGCGCGCAGTTTTTCATCGTTTTTGAAGATTTAAAAAAAATGACGAAATGACAAAAACGATGGGTTATAGCCCATGTTTTTTGAAATTTTGAAAAAAAAAGTTAGCCTCGTTTCTCATCATTTTGGACCATGGGCTATAGCCCATATCGTACGGCATACTATAACGCGCAGTTTTTCATCGTTTTTGAAGATTTGAAAAAAATGACGAAATGACAAAAACGATGGGTTATAGCCCATGTTTTTTGAAATTTTGAAAAAAAAAGTTAGCCTCGTTTCTCATCATTTTGGACCGTGGGCTATAGCCCATATCGTAAGGCATACTATAGCGCGCAGTTTTTCATCGTTTTTGAAGATTTGAAAAAAATGACGAAATGACAAAAACGATATGTTATAGCCCATGTTTTTTGAAATTTTGAAAAAAAAAGTTAGCCTCGTTTCTCATCATTTTGGACCGTGGGCTATAGCCCATATCGTACAGCATAGTATAGCGCGCAGTTTTTCATCGTTTTTGAAGATTTGAAAAAAATGACGAAATGACAAAAACGATGGGTTATAGCCCATGTTTTTTTTAATTTTGAAAAAAAAAGTTAGCCTCGTTTCTCATCATTTTGGACCATGGGCTATAGCCCATATCGTACGGCATACTATAGCGCGCAGTTTTTCATCGTTTTTGAAGATTTGAAAAAAATTACGAAATGACAAAAACGATGGGTTATAGCCCATGTTTTTTGAAATTTTGAAAAAAAAAGTTAGCCTCGTTTCTCATCATTTTGGACCATGGGCTATAGCCCATATCGTACGGCATACTATAACGCGCAGTTTTTCATCGTTTTTGAAGATTTGAAAAAAATGACGAAATGACAAAAACGATATGTTATAGCCCATGTTTTTTGAAATTTTGAAAAAAAAAGTTAGCCTCGTTTCTCATCATTTTGGACCGTGGGCTATAGCCCATATCGTACAGCATACTATAGCGCGCAGTTTTTCATCGTTTTTGAAGATTTGAAAAAAATGACGAAATGACAAAAACGATGGGTTATAGCCCATGTTTTTTTAAATTTTGAAAAAAAAAGTTAGCCTCGTTTCTCATCATTTTGGACCATGGGCTATAGCCCATATCGTACGGCATACTATAGCGCGCAGTTTTTCATCGTTTTTGAAGATTTGAAAAAAATTACGAAATGACAAAAACGATGGGTTATAGCCCATGTTTTTTGAAATTTTGAAAAAAAAAGTTAGCCTTGTTTCTCATCATTTTGGACCGTGGGCTATAGCCCATATCGTACGGCATACTATAGCGCGCAGTTTTTCATCGTTTTTGAAGATTTGAAAAAAATGACGAAATGACAAAAACGATGGGTTATAGCCCATGTTTTTTGAAATTTTGAAAAAAAAAGTTAGCCTCGTTTCTCATCATTTTGGACCATGGGCTATAGCCCATATCGTACGGCATACTATAGCGCGCAGTTTTTCATCGTTTTTGAAGATTTGAAAAAAATTACGAAATGACAAAAACGATGGGTTATAGCCCATGTTTTTTGAAATTTTGAAAAAAAAAGTTAGCCTTGTTTCTCATCATTTTGGACCGTGGGCTATAGCCCATATCGTACGGCATACTATAGCGCGCAGTTTTTCATCGTTTTTGAAGATTTGAAAAAAATGACGAAATGACAAAAACGATGGGTTATAGCCCATGTTTTTTGAAATTTTGAAAAAAAAAGTTAGCCTCGTTTCTCATCATTTTGGACCATGGGCTATAGCCCATATCGTACGGCATACTATAGCGCGCAGTTTTTCATCGTTTTTGAAGATTTGAAAAAAATGACGAAATGACAAAAACGATGGGTTATAGCCCTGCAGATGCATCAGAAGATGGACACGATCTTGGAACAGGTCAGCGCCCGAGAGCCATGACGGACAGAGAGCCATAACGGACATAGAGGTGAAATAGCCATATTGCTATACCTCGCTCTAAACATGAATCTGGATTCCCCCCCCCAATTGACAATCTCCACAAGAAGAGACAGCGAAGAAAGGATCCTCTGCCCCCCCCCCACCTCAACCCCCACCCTCCCTGACACCTGTTGTTGTGTCTTCAGACTATGGGCCGTGTTCGTTTCCACTGAACTGCCATGATAACGCAGGACTTTGAGGCAACGTGACATGACCTTGGGGAGATATGCCAGGAACACACACTTACACAAACACATGGGAAATGAACTTTCCACCGAACTGTTCTCATGGACACACATGTCTTACACACAACCGCCTTCTACCCCCCCCCCCCCCCCCCCGGCAGCTAGGTATCTTTTTTTTCCTCCCCCCGCGCAGCCCATCCCTTCGATGGCTTGCGTAGGAAGAGAGCTTTTTTGTGCCTGGCCCAAGCCCCCGACCCTAAACAAACCCCCCACCCAAGCTTCCGTGCCTACACAATGCAACTGTATGTGTTATGATGTCTTCATCCCCCCCCCCCTCCATCTGCTCCCCCCCCCCCATCCCCCATTCTCTCTTTCTTTCTTTTTTTCTATGATGCAAGAAAGATGTATTTGGCGCTGCACTGTGGCGACATGGACTAGGGTTACGCTTGCATGCGGGCCCTTTGTCTAAGACAAATTTCTTCCTCGGGAGACTAATAAAGTATACAATATACAATATTATAGCCCATGTTTTTTGAAATTTTGAAAAAAAAAGTTAGCCTCGTTTCTCATCATTTTGGACCGTGGGCTATAGCCCATATCGTACGGCATACTATAGCGCGCCGTTTTTCATCGTTTTTGAAGATTTGAAAAAAATGACGAAATGACAAAAACGATGGGTTATAGCCCATGTTTTTTGAAATTTTGAAAGAAAAAAGTTAGCCTCGTTTCTCATCATTTTGGACCATGGGCTATAGCCCATATCGTACGGCATACTATAGCGCGCAGTTTTTCATCGTTTTTAAAGATTTGAAAAAAATGACGAAATGACAAAAACGATGGGTTATAGCCCATGTTTTTTGAAATTTTGAAAAAAAAAGTTAGCCTCGTTTCTCATCATTTTGGACCGTGGGCTATAGCCCATATCGTACGGCATACTATAGCGCGCAGTTTTTCATCGTTTTTGAAGATTTGAAAAAAATGACGAAATGACAAAAACGATGGGTTATAGCCCATGTTTTTTTAAATTTTGAAAAAAAAGTTAGCCTCGTTTCTCATCATTTTGGACCGTGGGCTATAGCCCATATCGTACGGCATACTATAGCGCGCAGTTTTTCATCGTTTTTGAAGATTTGAAAAAAATGACGAAATGACAAAAACGATGGGTTATAGCCCATGTTTTTTTAAATTTTGAAAAAAAAAGTTAGCCTCGTTTCTCATCATTTTGGACCATGGGCTATAGCCCATATCGTACGGCATACTATAGCGCGCAGTTTTTCATCGTTTTTGAAGATTTGAAAAAAATTACGAAATGACAAAAACGATGGGTTATAGCCCATGTTTTTTGAAATTTTGAAAAAAAAAGTTAGCCTCGTTTCTCATCATTTTGGACCGTGGGCTATAGCCCATATCGTACGGCATACTATAGCGCGCAGTTTTTCATCGTTTTTGAAGATTTGAAAAAAATGACGAAATGACAAAAACGATGGGTTATAGCCCATGTTTTTTGAAATTTTGAAAAAAAAAGTTAGCCTCGTTTCTCATCATTTTGGACCATGGGCTATAGCCCATATCGTACGGCATACTATAGCGCGCAGTTTTTCATCGTTTTTGAAGATTTGAAAAAAATGACGAAATGACAAAAACGATGGGTTATAGCCCATGTTTTTTGAAATTTTGAAAAAAAAAGTTAGCCTCGTTTCTCATCATTTTGGACCGTGGGCTATAGCCCATATCGTACGGCATTCTATAGCGCGCCGTTTTTCATCGTTTTTGAAGATTTGAAAAAAATGACGAAATGACAAAAACGATGGGTTATAGCCCATGTTTTTTGAAATTTTGAAAGAAAAAAGTTAGCCTCGTTTCTCATCATTTTGGACCATGGGCTATAGCCCATATCGTACGGCATACTATAGCGCGCAGTTTTTCATCGTTTTTAAAGATTTGAAAAAAATGACGAAATGACAAAAACGATGGGTTATAGCCCATGTTTTTTGAAATTTTGAAAAAAAAAGTTAGCCTCGTTTCTCATCATTTTGGACCGTGGGCTATAGCCCATATCGTACGGCATACTATAGCGCGCAGTTTTTCATCGTTTTTGAAGATTTGAAAAAAATGACGAAATGACAAAAACGATGGGTTATAGCCCATGTTTTTTGAAATTTTGAAAAAAAAAGTTAGCCTCGTTTCTCATCATTTTGGACCGTGGGCTATAGCCCATATCGTACAGCATACTATAGCGCGCAGTTTTTCATCGTTTTTGAAGATTTGAAAAAAATGACGAAATGACAAAAACGATGGGTTATAGCCCATGTTTTTTTAAATTTTGAAAAAAAAAGTTAGCCTCGTTTCTCATCATTTTGGACCATGGGCTATAGCCCATATCGTACGGCATACTATAGCGCGCAGTTTTTCATCGTTTTTGAAGATTTGAAAAAAATTACGAAATGACAAAAACGATGGGTTATAGCCCATGTTTTTTGAAATTTTGAAAAAAAAAGTTAGCCTTGTTTCTCATCATTTTGGACCGTGGGCTATAGCCCATATCGTACGGCATACTATAGCGCGCAGTTTTTCATCGTTTTTGAAGATTTGAAAAAAATGACGAAATGACAAAAACGATGGGTTATAGCCCATGTTTTTTGAAATTTTGAAAAAAAAAGTTAGCCTCGTTTCTCATCATTTTGGACCATGGGCTATAGCCCATATCGTACGGCATACTATAGCGCGCAGTTTTTCATCGTTTTTGAAGATTTGAAAAAAATTACGAAATGACAAAAACGATGGGTTATAGCCCATGTTTTTTGAAATTTTGAAAAAAAAAGTTAGCCTTGTTTCTCATCATTTTGGACCGTGGGCTATAGCCCATATCGTACGGCATACTATAGCGCGCAGTTTTTCATCGTTTTTGAAGATTTGAAAAAAATGACGAAATGACAAAAACGATGGGTTATAGCCCATGTTTTTTGAAATTTTGAAAAAAAAAGTTAGCCTCGTTTCTCATCATTTTGGACCATGGGCTATAGCCCATATCGTACGGCATACTATAGCGCGCAGTTTTTCATCGTTTTTGAAGATTTGAAAAAAATGACGAAATGACAAAAACGATGGGTTATAGCCCTGCAGATGCATCAGAAGATGGACACGATCTTGGAACAGGTCAGCGCCCGAGAGCCATGACGGACAGAGAGCCATAACGGACATAGAGGTGAAATAGCCATATTGCTATACCTCGCTCTAAACATGAATCTGGATTCCCCCCCCCAATTGACAATCTCCACAAGAAGAGACAGCGAAGAAAGGATCCTCTGCCCCCCCCCCACCTCAACCCCCACCCTCCCTGACACCTGTTGTTGTGTCTTCAGACTATGGGCCGTGTTCGTTTCCACTGAACTGCCATGATAACGCAGGACTTTGAGGCAACGTGACATGACCTTGGGGAGATATGCCAGGAACACACACTTACACAAACACATGGGAAATGAACTTTCCACCGAACTGTTCTCATGGACACACATGTCTTACACACAACCGCCTTCTACCCCCCCCCCCCCCCCCCGGCAGCTAGGTATCTTTTTTTTCCTCCCCCCGCGCAGCCCATCCCTTCGATGGCTTGCGTAGGAAGAGAGCTTTTTTGTGCCTGGCCCAAGCCCCCGACCCTAAACAAACCCCCCACCCAAGCTTCCGTGCCTACACAATGCAACTGTATGTGTTATGATGTCTTCATCCCCCCCCCCCTCCATCTGCTCCCCCCCCCCCCATCCCCCATTCTCTCTTTCTTTCTTTTTTTCTATGATGCAAGAAAGATGTATTTGGCGCTGCACTGTGGCGACATGGACTAGGGTTACGCTTGCATGCGGGCCCTTTGTCTAAGACAAATTTCTTCCTCGGGAGACTAATAAAGTATACAATATAAAATATTATAGCCCATGTTTTTTGAAATTTTGAAAAAAAAAGTTAGCCTCGTTTCTCATCATTTTGGACCGTGGGCTATAGCCCATATCGTACGGCATACTATAGCGCGCCGTTTTTCATCGTTTTTGAAGATTTGAAAAAAATGACGAAATGACAAAAACGATGGGTTATAGCCCATGTTTTTTGAAATTTTGAAAGAAAAAAGTTAGCCTCGTTTCTCATCATTTTGGACCATGGGCTATAGCCCATATCGTACGGCATACTATAGCGCGCAGTTTTTCATCGTTTTTAAAGATTTGAAAAAAATGACGAAATGACAAAAACGATGGGTTATAGCCCATGTTTTTTGAAATTTTGAAAAAAAAAGTTAGCCTCGTTTCTCATCATTTTGGACCGTGGGCTATAGCCCATATCGTACGGCATACTATAGCGCGCAGTTTTTCATCGTTTTTGAAGATTTGAAAAAAATGACGAAATGACAAAAACGATGGGTTATAGCCCATGTTTTTTTAAATTTTGAAAAAAAAGTTAGCCTCGTTTCTCATCATTTTGGACCGTGGGCTATAGCCCATATCGTACGGCATACTATAGCGCGCAGTTTTTCATCGTTTTTGAAGATTTGAAAAAAATGACGAAATGACAAAAACGATGGGTTATAGCCCATGTTTTTTTAAATTTTGAAAAAAAAAGTTAGCCTCGTTTCTCATCATTTTGGACCATGGGCTATAGCCCATATCGTACGGCATACTATAGCGCGCAGTTTTTCATCGTTTTTGAAGATTTGAAAAAAATTACGAAATGACAAAAACGATGGGTTATAGCCCATGTTTTTTGAAATTTTGAAAAAAAAAGTTAGCCTCGTTTCTCATCATTTTGGACCGTGGGCTATAGCCCATATCGTACGGCATACTATAGCGCGCAGTTTTTCATCGTTTTTGAAGATTTGAAAAAAATGACGAAATGACAAAAACGATGGGTTATAGCCCATGTTTTTTGAAATTTTGAAAAAAAAAGTTAGCCTCGTTTCTCATCATTTTGGACCATGGGCTATAGCCCATATCGTACGGCATACTATAGCGCGCAGTTTTTCATCGTTTTTGAAGATTTGAAAAAAATGACGAAATGACAAAAACGATGGGTTATAGCCCATGTTTTTTGAAATTTTGAAAAAAAAAGTTAGCCTCGTTTCTCATCATTTTGGACCGTGGGCTATAGCCCATATCGTACGGCATTCTATAGCGCGCCGTTTTTCATCGTTTTTGAAGATTTGAAAAAAATGACGAAATGACAAAAACGATGGGTTATAGCCCATGTTTTTTGAAATTTTGAAAGAAAAAAGTTAGCCTCGTTTCTCATCATTTTGGACCATGGGCTATAGCCCATATCGTACGGCATACTATAGCGCGCAGTTTTTCATCGTTTTTAAAGATTTGAAAAAAATGACGAAATGACAAAAACGATGGGTTATAGCCCATGTTTTTTGAAATTTTGAAAAAAAAAGTTAGCCTCGTTTCTCATCATTTTGGACCGTGGGCTATAGCCCATATCGTACGGCATACTATAGCGCGCAGTTTTTCATCGTTTTTGAAGATTTGAAAAAAATGACGAAATGACAAAAACGATGGGTTATAGCCCATGTTTTTTTAAATTTTGAAAAAAAAGTTAGCCTCGTTTCTCATCATTTTGGACCGTGGGCTATAGCCCATATCGTACGGCATACTATAGCGCGCAGTTTTTCATCGTTTTTGAAGATTTGAAAAAAATGACGAAATGACAAAAACGATGGGTTATAGCCCATGTTTTTTTAAATTTTGAAAAAAAAAGTTAGCCTCGTTTCTCATCATTTTGGACCATGGGCTATAGCCCATATCGTACGGCATACTATAGCGCGCAGTTTTTCATCGTTTTTGAAGATTTGAAAAAAATTACGAAATGACAAAAACGATGGGTTATAGCCCATGTTTTTTGAAATTTTGAAAAAAAAAGTTAGCCTCGTTTCTCATCATTTTGGACCGTGGGCTATAGCCCATATCGTACGGCATACTATAGCGCGCAGTTTTTCATCGTTTTTGAAGATTTGAAAAAAATGACGAAATGACAAAAACGATGGGTTATAGCCCATGTTTTTTGAAATTTTGAAAAAAAAAGTTAGCCTCGTTTCTCATCATTTTGGACCATGGGCTATAGCCCATATCGTACGGCATACTATAGCGCGCAGTTTTTCATCGTTTTTGAAGATTTGAAAAAAATGACGAAATGACAAAAACGATGGGTTATAGCCCATGTTTTTTGAAATTTTGAAAAAAAAAGTTAGCCTCGTTTCTCATCATTTTGGACCGTGGGCTATAGCCCATATCGTACGGCATTCTATAGCGCGCCGTTTTTCATCGTTTTTGAAGATTTGAAAAAAATGACGAAATGACAAAAACGATGGGTTATAGCCCATGTTTTTTGAAATTTTGAAAGAAAAAAGTTAGCCTCGTTTCTCATCATTTTGGACCATGGGCTATAGCCCATATCGTACGGCATACTATAGCACGCAGTTTTTCATCGTTTTTAAAGATTTGAAAAAAATGACGAAATGACAAAAACGATGGGTTATAGCCCATGTTTTTTGAAATTTTGAAAAAAAAAGTTAGCCTCGTTTCTCATCATTTTGGACCGTGGGCTATAGCCCATATCGTACGGCATACTATAGCGCGCCGTTTTTCATCGTTTTTGAAGATTTGAAAAAAATGACGAAATGACAAAAACGATGGGTTATAGCCCATGTTTTTTGAAATTTTGAAAAAAAAAGTTAGCCTCGTTTCTCATCATTTTGGACCATGGGCTATAGCCCATATCGTACGGCATACTATAGCGCGCAGTTTTTCATCGTTTTTAAAGATTTGAAAAAAATGACGAAATGACAAAAACGATGGGTTATAGCCCATGTTTTTTGAAATTTTGAAAAAAAAAGTTAGCCTCGTTTCTCATCATTTTGGACCGTGGGCTATAGCCCATATCGTACGGCATACTATAGCGCGCAGTTTTTCATCGTTTTTGAAGATTTGAAAAAAATGACGAAATGACAAAAACGATGGGTTATAGCCCATGTTTTTTTAAATTTTGAAAAAAAAAGTTAGCCTCGTTTCTCATCATTTTGGACCGTGGGCTATAGCCCATATCGTACGGCATACTATAGCGCGCAGTTTTTCATCGTTTTTGAAGATTTGAAAAAAATTACGAAATGACAAAAACGATGGGTTATAGCCCATGTTTTTTGAAATTTTGAAAAAAAAAGTTAGCCTCGTTTCTCATCATTTTGGACCGTGGGCTATAGATATCGTACGGCATACTATAGCACGCAGTTTTTCATCGTTTTTAAAGATTTGAAAAAAATGACGAAATGACAAAAACGATGGGTTATAGCCCATGTTTTTTGAAATTTTGAAAAAAAAAGTTAGCCTCGTTTCTCATCATTTTGGACCGTGGGCTATAGCCCATATCGTACGGCATACTATAGCGCGCCGTTTTTCATCGTTTTTGAAGATTTGAAAAAAATGACGAAATGACAAAAACGATGGGTTATAGCCCATGTTTTTTGAAATTTTGAAAAAAAAAGTTAGCCTCGTTTCTCATCATTTTGGAGCATGGGCTATAGCCCATATCGTACGGCATACTATAGCGCGCCGTTTTTAATCGTTTTTAAAGATTTGAAAAAAATGACGAAATGACAAAAACGATGGGTTATAGCCCATGTTTTTTGAAATTTTGAAAAAAAAAGTTAGCCTCGTTTCTCATCATTTTGGACCGTGGGCTATAGCCCATATCGTACGGCATACTATAGCGCGCAGTTTTTCATCGTTTTTGAAGATTTGAAAAAAATGACGAAATGACAAAAACGATGGGTTATAGCCCATGTTTTTTTAAATTTTGAAAAAAAAAGTTAGCCTCGTTTCTCATCATTTTGGACCGTGGGCTATAGCCCATATCGTACGGCATACTATAGCGCGCAGTTTTTCATCGTTTTTGAAGATTTGAAAAAAATGACGAAATGACAAAAACGATGGGTTATAGCCCATGTTTTTTTTAATTTTGAAAAAAAAAGTTAGCCTCGTTTCTCATCATTTTGGACCATGGGCTATAGCCCATATCGTACGGCATACTATAGCGCGCAGTTTTTCATCGTTTTTGAAGATTTGAAAAAAATTACGAAATGACAAAAACGATGGGTTATAGCCCATGTTTTTTGAAATTTAGAAAAAAAAAGTTAGCCTCGTTTCTCATCATTTTGGACCGTGGGCTATAGCCCATATCGTACGGCATACTATAGCGTGCAGTTTTTCATCGTTTTTGAAGATTTGAAAAAAATTACGAAATGACAAAAACGATGGGTTATAGCCCATGTTTTTTGAAATTTTGAAAAAAAAAGTTAGCCTCGTTTCTCATCATTTTGGACCGTGGGCTATAGCCCATATCGTACGGCATACTATAGCGCGCCGTTTTTCATCGTTTTTGAAGATTTGAAAAAAATGACGAAATGACAAAAACGATGGGTTATAGCCCATGTTTTTTGAAATTTTGAAAAAAAAAGTTAGCCTCGTTTCTCATCATTTTGGACCGTGGGCTATAGCCCATATCGTACGGCATACTATAGCGCGCAGTTTTTCATCGTTTTTGAGGATTTGAAAAAAATGAAAAATGAAAAAAACGGTGGGTTATAGCCCATGTTTTTTGAAACTTTGAAAAAAAAAGTTAGCCTCGTTTCTCATCATTTTGGACCGTGGGCTATAGCCCATATCGTACGGCATACTATAGCGCGCAGTTTTTCATCATTTTTGAGGATTTGAAAAAAATGAAAAATGAAAAAAACGGTGGGTTATAGCCCATGTTTTTTGAAATTTTGAAAAAAAAAGTTAGCCTCGTTTCTCATCATTTTGGACCGTGGGCTATAGCCCATATCGTACGGCATACTATAGCGCGCAGTTTTTCATCATTTTTGAGGATTTGAAAAAAATGAAAAATGAAAAAAACGGTGGGTTATAGCCCATGTTTTTTGAAGTTTTGAAAAAAAAAGTTAGCCTCGTTTCTCATCATTTTGGACCGTGGGCTATAGCCCATATCGTACGTCTCGCGAGAATCTCGTCTGGAATCGACTACCTCTGGGATTACATGTAACGGCTGGCCTAGAGTGAAAACCTCATATACTATTATAATACGATGCGTGAAAAAAAAAAAAAGTTTGGAGCTATCTAAATACCCACATTAGAAGGAGGACAACATGCGCAAATGCAAGCTGTGGGAGGGGAGGGGGGAGTCAGAGGGAGATGTAGAGGAGGGGGCATCTATGAGAAAAATCAAGGGCACTATGGATGATGGCACAGGGATGAAGGTAGATGCATGGCCAGTGTGTTTTGGTGTGGTGTTCTCCTTTAATCTCTGTAACCTCCAGGCTGTTTATGGTAAAAGATCAAAATCTGTGCTGCATGTGTTTGTGTGCGTGTGTGCGTGTGTGTGTGCGTGCGCGCGCGTGTGTGCCGTGCGTGCGTGTTTTATGATAAACATAGCATGCTCTTAACTTGGACGCTGTGCCTACAAGCTATTGACCACAAAATTACACAAACACACACACACACACACACACACACACACACAGATCAGATGCCAAGAGATCAAACAGATTCATAAAAACCTTAAAAACGGAAATCTGGAGACACGTGCGCGACTGCACTCGCGCGTGCGCGCGCGTGTGCACACACACACAAATTGAATTCCATCCTTTTCCGACCCAGTAGTCTTGAGGACAGCAAGGCAGAGATGAGATGTTCTTTATCTTCTGTAAATCATTTTTTAAATATTGATATTTGAACAATGTGAGAGCTGGGGGGGGGGGGGTGATTTATCCCATTTTGACCTGGGAACGGTTCTACAAATGTCTTCTAACTCATGACTGAAAACCCCCATGTTTCTATATCAAGTGTTTCTCCAACATTTGTACAATATGTATTCAGATCTCTCACGTGGTGGTGGAGCCACGTTCAAAGATGGGGTCTTTGCCATCCGCTGGGTTCGGTCCTTTCGCCCTCTTGACCTCCACTGTCAAACTGAGACACAAGTTTGCCGAGCGTCACTAAAACAAACAAGCCTTTGTGTTTTGTCTCACACATTATATATATATATATATATAGATACCTGGCATTAACTGTTTAATTAACTCGACTACAGCAGCAACATAAGAGATCAAAACGGAACGCTCAAATTGACTTTTTCCTTGTTCCACAGCCACGACAAGGAACCGGAGAAAAGGTTCAGTAATGTCTGCTGTCCACAGGGTGGATCTGTAGACCAACATAGAACACCAACCTTTGTTCATACCGAGCTAACACGCTTGGCACGAGCCCTTCAAAGTAAACCGAAAAGTCGATAAAAAAAAACCACGAACCACGAAAACTAGGAATTCACCAAAAAAAACAGACATTTGACGACTTCTGCACTGCTTCCCACGGTCTCAATTAACTGACTGTTTAGCGTTGATTTCAAAAAGGCGCAGACCACGTCCTGAATGAAACGTGACGCATGCCGAAAGAATAATGAATGACTGAACATCACTGACCTGGACTCGTCGATAATCAGCGTGCCGTCCTCGGCCACTTTCACCCTGGGAACCATCAGCTGCTCGTCGTCCGCTTCACAGTCGTCGGCGTCCGCTTCTTCTTCCTGTTCGTCATCGCCGTCGTCCTCGCCCGCCTGGTGAGACGACGGCGCTGGGCTCGGGGGAGGGGGAGGAGTCGGGACCCTCTCGGGTGACCTGCGGAATTCAGGAGAGTTTTGTTGAGGCTCACTCGCTTGAGTGTTAAAGAGCCTATGTACAAGCTCACAACGTGTCGCTAACGTTGTGAGCTTGAAGAAATGTGTCCGCGGCCCAGACGGTTAGCTGAACCGTCTGGGCCCCCAGGCTGCTGAGCCAGCCTGACGGCGTGCCTTCCCCCCCATTTCCTGTCAGTCTACTTTCATCAATAAAGGCAGAAAAAGACAAAAAAATATCATAAAAAATAATAATAAATAAATGTGTCCGCGACCCACAAATGGGTTAGTGTTCGGGAACCAGTGAGGTAGGCTATTTTCGGCAAAGAGATTTGGTGTAAAAAGGGAAATACTATTATGGAGCGATTGGAGCCCTGGTGCACAACGCTAACATAAAAAGTTAAACTAATAATGTAATATAGTTACAAAAGAAAAAAGGTACTTCATATACAGTAAGTATGTTTCAACAGAGGAATATAATAAGACAGAGTCTTACGGTTGTCTAACTGGAGAAGGTGGGACCACAATCTCCTCGTCGTTCTTTCCCTGTGACTCCTGTGCTAAATAAGAGCTGGAGATTAAAAAATAATAAGAAAGAGCAAATAATTACAAGTCAGGAAGACGGTAATAATAATCCATTTTAAATAAATACATTTTCTAGAGGCAAGCAGTGTCACATGATATAAATAATTCCATAGTGGACACTCACCTCATGGGGTTAGAGACCGGTAAATAGTAGATCAGGTCTCTCATGGTCATTTTGGCAGGGTCCGGAGTGTATTCCTTCACACGAGATTTTGACGTGGAATTTTTCATGCATTTCTACAAAATCAAAGAGTGAAACACAATTGAAGATGATAAATGCAAGATGCCAATGTGTTTAGAAGGTACAGTAGAGTAGAGTAGACAGCAATAAAGTACAATAGAAATGAATAACGTAATAAAGCACTTAACGTGATTAGTAAATGCTAATCAGAGGCCATGTGAACCCAAACAGACATCCTGAAATCACTTCAGTTGTTTACCCAGCAACTATTCATTATTTATAGTTAATAATGATAATAACAACACATATTTTGACATTTTTACATGATGCATCACTAAACCCATTATTGAATTAAATTATTCTGGGGGGCGGCAGTGGCTCAGTCAGGTAATAGAGGAGCTGGTTGGGGATCGGAAGGGTCCGGATTGATCCCGGGCTCCCCCAGAGTTAGTGTCGAACAGAAACTGAACCCCTAACTACTCCCGATGAGCAGGTTGGCGCTTTGAATGGTGTCATGGATTAAAGCCAAATACAATCTTAAAATGTTTGTTCCTAATCTGTGATGAAACAGCAAATTCTTGTTAATAATTGTAATAATCTAAACCCATGTTCTTGTTGTTCTACATGCAGCCAACCTGTTGAGGAAATTGGCTTTAATAATATTGTAATAATAATCTAAACTTTTTTTTTTTTATAATATATTTCTTATCCCACGATTTTGTAACCCATTTTTCACCCCTGTGTCAATCATCTAATGTGATCCTGGGCTCTACACACCCTCCACCAACCTAGTCCCCATATATGGGGGACAAGGGGAGAGCAACAGACTTGAACTCATGCTTCCTTCATGCCTGAGTGTCCAAGTTGCTCCTTTGCACCTGACAGGGGGGAGTTTCCCTGGTTGGACGTAGCGCGTGGAAGGAACACGTTATTCCAACCAGTTCCTTTCCCCTCCATCAGCCGCCCCGGCTGGCCAGGGGGAGGCAGTTTAGTGACCAGGATTACTGCATGTTTTTTGTGAGGGTACCTACCCTAGGGGACACGGGGAGAACATGCAAACTCCACACAGAAAGGCCCTTTCGCCAACCCCGCCTTCGGGTATGGGCACTGTTGACGCGGAGGAGGAAACACGCCGCCAGCACCCACAGCGTCCAGAGCGGGAATCGAACCCAGGACCTTCTAGCTGTGAGGCGACAGCACTACCAACTGTGCCACCGTGCCCCGTAATAATGTAAACCTATGTTCTTTTTGTTCTACATGCAAGCCAACCTGTTGAGGAAATTGGCTTTAACTTTTGCATTTCTTAATTGAGTTTTATGGAAGACGCTTCTGAACAGTAAACTGTATATGGGCACACTTGTGAAAGCTGAATGCTTTTGCATGCTTTTATTGATCTGCTGTCTGTCAGCGTGCATGATCATCATGCAGTAGGCCTAGCTATGCGCGCTCCAGTGGCGAGATTTCTTCCCCTTTCGGCGACTCTTCGTCACTTTCGGATCGAGTTCTCAGACAGAACTCGGATCCAAAAGTGACGAAGAGTCGCCGAAAGGGGAAGAAATCTCGCCAAAGATGAAGAAGAGTCGGCGGGCCGAGTTCTCCAGTATTCAGACACACAATGTACTACAAAAGAAAACAGTCAGACAAAGGTGGGGGCATGAAATCACGGATCTGTGAGAGTGAGGATTTTCTGAATGAGTGTGACGCCCTGGCTGCACGCACACACACACACTCAACCAACCATGTGCACGTGCACATGAACTGAACACACATACGGGCTAAGTATAATCACCAAAGTTTTGTTATTCCATATAGATTGACAGTCACACTGTCAACAGGGTCCACCATGTTCAATTCATCAAAACATTTAGAGACGTACAAATAGACACTTCTATATTATAGTTAAAGAACAGAACAGGAATTCATCATAAAGGAAGAAAAAAGGGAAAAGAAACACATACTGCAAGTCACAAACATATTGCAAGTCACACACACACACACACACACACACACACACACTCAAAACAACAAGCATTATAAACAGCTGCAACCACATACATCACAACCGCACACTGACAAACTGACTGTATAAGTCAAAAGGTTTAGTTGATACCAATACTTTTGTATTTTTACTAGCACATTTTTAATTCTGGACTTGTACTTGTAGAGTATACTTTCCACCACTGAGAAGAACCACCAGTGTTTACCGTTTATAAACGTACTTGTTGACCCGAAGTATTGGGTGAGAATGTGACCTTAAGTGTAGTTTCTGCCGCAGTAGAAAGGGGGCGGCGACGGTCCAGCAGGTTTAAGTATCGAGCACTGCCGCTTGCTTGAAGTCGCTCATCCAGTAAAACACACACACACACACACACACACACACACACACACACACACACACACACACACACACACACACACACACACACACACACACACACACACACACACACACACACACACACACACACACACACACACACACACACACACACACACACACACACACACACACACACACACACACACACACACACACACACACACACACACACAGACACAGACCACACACACACACACACACACACACAGACCACAGACCACTCCTTAGCCCAGGGCCAAAGAGGAAGACAGAGTTAAGTTACTTTTGACTAAAACTCCGCTCACGTCTTGGGGCTTAATTCAGTCCAATGGAGGCTCTTGACAATTTAATGTCCTGGAGCAGAAGTAATGCACTGCAGGACTCAGGGCCACAGCCTTGATTGATTGATTGAAATATGTATTAACAGTTTGCAGAATTACAGTAGCAGACATTTCAAGCACAAACTCAATACAAAATGCATGTACCTCTACCATAGCCCAGAGCGGTCATCCGGGGACCCCCAGGGGTCTTTGAGGGAGATCCAGGGGGTCCCCAGCTAAATGATAGTTAGGAACCAAATGGACCCTTATGGGTTTGTAACTGTGAGAGTGTACACATGTACAAATTTGTACACTCTCAGAGTTAAATTAACATTGGTTTTACAATATAAATTGGGGTCCCAGAGATAGAAATTCCATTAAATTGAGGTCTGTCCCATAGCTAGAAAATGGTTCAAAATCACTGCTGGACCCGTAAAAATCTTCTCTTATGGGGGTCCCTGGCACATCTATTCTAATGGGGGTCTGCAGGGCTGATACGTCTACATGTGGGGGTCCACAGGGCTGATACGTGTACACGTGGGGGTCCACAGGGCTGATACGTGTACACGTGGGGGTCCACAGGGCTGATACGTGTACATGTGGGGGTCCACAGGGCTGATACGTGTACATGTGGGGGTCCACAGGGCTGATACGTGTACATGTGGGGGTCCACAGGGCTGATACGTGTACATGTGGGGGTCCCTGGCATGACAACGGAACGGCGCACGCACGTGCGCGCTAGAACGCATCCCAAGATTCAAGAGAAGACGAACCTAAATCTAACCTCTGACCTCTAACCTCTGGTCACCAGACTTTCCGGTTCAGAGAGCTGAGTGGTCCCCAAATGAACACTTATCAACCCTATATAATACAGCATCAAAATAAGTTTAACCACTTTAACCCTATTTTATTCGTCGGCTAGTTTATAGAATATGTTTTTTTTTAAAGCATGTGTAATTATTGTGAAACATTTTAACAGACACGATTCTCTCACGCTAATTACAGATATTTCTGGGGGTCCTTGACAATGAAATGTTTGAGAACGACTGACAGAAACATGAGGTTTTTCAGAAAACCTCGAGAAGACATGTGCATGTCTACAAGCTCACAGCGCGACGCGTTGTGAGCTTGTAGATCGGCAGTTTTCAGCGATCCCCTCAGTGGGAATCCCCTCACCTGTGTTACGGGTGATTCTGTGATTTTAATGTGATCATGTAATGATTGCTTCTATGCGTGATATGTATCCTATCTGTGGAGTATCATAGCATTCAATTGAAAGTTCACGTAATGTCTTTATCTTACAGTTTTAAAATGTACAATGTAGGGCATTTATCAGACGCTCTTCGTCCAGAGCGATTTACAGTAAGCAAGATTGCAGCGATTTCAGATTGTGTGCATATACAGTATATGTTGACTAAAATAAGACTAAATATACTGACAATTTCGTCAACAAATAAAAACTAGACTAAAATGTCAGGAATTAAGGGACTATAGTAAATGTCGTTTACCTAATCTTGTGTCCTTGCCTATACATAGGGAAGACAACCAGATGTTTGAAGACCAGAATTGCAGAACACAGAAGCATTGAAGCAACATACGCATGAAAGATACGTGGTGTTGAAAGTCTTTGAAATCGTGACAGTTTTGTGAAAACCCCCATGTTTATATTATGTCTAACCAAGTGTAAAATGACTTATACTGGATATGTTGTCCACTATAGTCCCTTCCTAACATTTTAGTCTAGTTTTTATATTGTTGACGAAATTGTCAGTATATTTAGTCTTAGTTTTAGTCACCATAGCATCGTTTTAATTTAGTTTCCATTTAGTTTTCTTCGGTGGAAAAGGTAGTCGACGAACATTTTTCGTCTTAGTTTTAGTCGACGAAAACAACACTGTGCTGATGCAATGTAATAGTGCAAAGTTCAGTGCAAGACCAAGTCCATTTTCAGTACCCTTTTAATCCTATAGAGGGGCTCGGCAATGGGGGGGGGGGGGGGGGGGGGGGGTCATTCAGCAGCCTGACAGCCTGTGGGTCAGTCTGTTGGCTCTGGACCGGATATGGATCCATATCTTCTACCAGAGGGCAGACGTTGGAAAAGATGGTGTGCTGGGTGGAACTACTGGTCCTGTAGGATGTTATTTGTGCGGCGTAGACAGTGGGAGGTGAAGACTGTGGAGATAACCGGGAGACTGACCTGCCTGCAGCCTTGACCGCTCTGTGGAGATCTCTGGGTGACCGACCGGTCCCAATGATCCTCCCTGCAGCCTCGCCCACTCTGTGGATGGCCTCCTTGTCTGCCCTGGTGCAGCTGGTAAAACACACTCTCCACAGCGGTAGAAGTTAATCAACAAAACTTGTGGAAGTCCTGCCCATTTAAGTTTTCCTTGTATTGTTTGATGTCTGGGGACTGCACATGGAATTGGAAATGTGTTGTTTAGCTAAATCTGGTATATTTACACTGCATTGTCGATGTAATGTTCATCAATATGTAACTGTAATCTGGTATATTTACACTGCATTGTCGATGTAATGTTCATCAATATGTAACTGTAATCTGGTATATTTACACTGCATTGTCGATGTAATGTTCATCAATATGTAACTGTAATCTGGTATATTTACACTGCATTGTCGATGTAATGTTCATCAATATGTAACTGTAATCTGGTATATTTACACTGCATTGTCGATGTAATGTTCATCAATATGTAACTGTAATCTGGTATATTTACACTGCATTGTCGATGTAATGTTCATCAATATGTAACTGTCCCGACTAAATAAACAAATAAAGTAAAAGTAAAGTAGTGACTGAAAATGTAATCTTCTTGGATTTGAGGTATAGTGCAGACTTTTGGCCAGAGTAATTTCAATTCAAGATAGAGAGGTCATCTTATGAAAATGGGCAGTTTTGTACAAGTGAGGCAGTGATATTCACTCTAAAGTGCTGGGAAATAATCATATTCGATGGCTTTTTGTCATTCTTTGTGTGTTGATGATGTGGGGGATATTTTACAATAGAATGGCAGCAAGCCCCAGAAATCTATTCTGCTACTTACCCCTATATGTGTCAGGATACTCCGCACTTCCATGTGTATTTATGTAATGTTAGTGAATTAATATTTTGCCTTTACACAATTTCGCCAGAGAAAAAGGGGGTTTGGGGCCCCTGAAACCAAACGGCCCCTGCGTTGGGGGTGTTCCCTTCATCTTGAGATGGCCCGAGGTAGCCTATATGCTAACAGGAAATAATAGTGGCAAAAACATCATGAGGGCTGCATGGGTCTAGCTCCCGGACTTTACTCCAATGTAGAAAGACTTTGTTACAAGTACAAGTCTGGAATTCAAATTATTGACATCAAAATGTACAGTATCATAAGTAGGCCTACACAGTCATTATTCAGAATATCCCATTTAAACGTTTTCAAATGTAGGCTAGGCCTATAATAGAAATGTTTTGAAAATAGCAAAAAAATCTACAAGCTCGCAATATGTCGCATTATTTGCGACACATATTGTGAGCTTGCAGATCGGCAATTTTAAATGTCCGAAATGTGTAGAGTGGGTCATTTATGTTTTGTAATAATAATAATCGAAAATAATCTACAAAGGAACTAGTAACTCAAGTTTTCAAATAGGCCTAAATGTACACGCACGCACGCGCACACGGCTGTCTGACAGACACCCGTGTGTGTGTGTGTGTGTGTGTGTGTGTGTGTGTGTGCGTGGTTAAGACGCTAAGACAGTGTCTGTTCTGACCATAGAGTATTGTTCTGACTGAGCAAGTGGAATCAGCCTGTCTGTAGTTCTGAAACTTAACCACAGCACTGGGAGAAGAGCTCCCTCCAGTGGCCATACATGAGACTGCTTTATTTGCTGTAGGGGTGCACACGTTAATCGAACCAATCGAGGTAATAGATTATATGAAAATTGTCACTCCCAACGGACTCAGAACGAGGCAAGGTAGTTATTTTATCACTGGTAGATGTATTGTCTGTCACACAATCAATCCACAACGTCAAACTGTTGTAAAACAATACCGAAACATTATCATAAGAAACAATAACAAATGTAGAAAGGAAACACAAACGCACCTCACTGGCGCTGCTGCGTAAACCGAAGGAAATGAAAGGACGTCTTTGCCCTCTGAAGTGCCCATAAACACAGCGACACTGAAATACAAGTCATTCCATGAATAAGACATTTAAACCAGCAATGTCAATATGTCTTGATGCAACGGTTACAACTCTAAACACACGAACCTGTTGGTCAGACAGCAACACGCTGTAAACAAACTGGGATCTCTACGGAACGGAAGTGGAACAATGATTGTGAACCATCGACGACGCAAACCATATTTGGGCATAGCACCGGAAATGACGGAACTTCAACTCATATACTCACTTTTACTCAAATATATATTAAGAAAATAATAAACTTAGAAAACTAACAAATTGCATAATAATTACAACATGACAGCAGTAACAAAAATAAATGAATCATAAGCTAAGAACCTAACAGCGGAATATCTATCTAATGAATGCTGTAATATATGCTGTCAAACAATTAAAAAACGAAGAAAGGGGGGGGGGGGTTATATATACATTACACATTTTAATTAGATTAATCACAGCTTAAAAATGAATTATTGATTATGATTGTTTATTGTTTATTGTTTATTGAATGGAATGGATCCCCATTAGCTGAGTGGCAACAGCTTATCTTCCTGGGGTGAGTGGGGTCCATATAAAATACATACAAAAAATACATACGGTAATTACAAATACATTCAACTAAATTAAGTACATGAAAATACATAATTACAATTTATTCTATCAAATTAAATGCAACATAATAAAGAATAACATTATGGTCCTGTGGGATCAGCTGTAGCAAGTGTTCCTTTTAAAGCATATTTGAAAGATAATTTATGTTGTGTTATGTTAATGTGAGGCGGTAACATGTTCCAAAATGATATTGATCGATACATAACTGTTCGTTTAAGGAGGTTCGCTTTTGGAGCAGGGAGTGATAAATGACCGAGGCTGGCAATTCTTATGCCTGTCTGTCACTTGATTTGAAAAAGTAATCTGGTGTTTGATTAGAAATTGTGTTTCTAACAAACATGAGGACATACTGCAATGGAGTTTGTTTTTTTAACAGATAACCAGGACAGGCGTTTATGCATAATATTATATTCAATATTTGTGCGAGTAGAACAATGAAGTGCCCGTCTCCGTCCGGCAGCTCGGTTCTGAACAAGTTGTAGTTTGTTCAGGTCTGTTTGAGTCGCAGCTGACCGTAGCCTACAACAGGACAATAACAAAGGTGACAAAACACCAATGACTGCCTCACCTGACCCATGACTGAGGAAAGTGAGGATGTCAAGTATGTGGAGCACCTCCCGACCATGGCTAGAGCGTCGCAGTCCCGCCCCCTTTCAGAACGACCAGTGGCCCAGGAAATGAATCGCAATGCATTTTGACCATAATAGGCCTATGATAATAGGCATTTCTTAAGTTATTTATTTAAAGACCTTTTAAGCGTCGTATATATGAAGCCAACTCTCGTCGTGACAAATCATGACAACACACAAAATATTTTGGACCAAACAAATAATTACAAAGAAGAAAACCAACAAAAAAAAGTGTTGTAACCTGCCGTTTTTTTTCTACTTTCTAATTCTTTGTTTGGTCCAAAATGTTGTGTTTTTGGTCATGATTTGTCACGACAAGAGTTGGCTTCGTGCGACGCTTAAAAGCTCTTTAAATAATTGTTATATAGCCGACATTGATAGGTGCAGCTGAGGGTCACCAATAAGCCTGTTGCCAAAAACAATACTTTTTGTTTTGGCAAATCGCCATTCAAACGATATCCAGAATATGCCATGTGTTTTTGTGAGGAATAGAAAGATAAATAACTGAAGGTGATTTATACAATTAGCTTATATAATAGGCCTACATAATTATGCATGCAAGTTTTTATTCTATTCTAAGTTTTATTCAATAAAATGATTCTGATTCTGATCAGTGTTGTTTTTGGCAGCAAACTGTGATTTTACTCTTAGTCATAATTATATAGTCTCTTGAATAGTTTTAATTTAGTTTTAGTCACATTTTAGTCATCATACGATTTTAGTCGACTAAATCTACAGTTGATTTAGTCGACTGAAATGTGTTTTGGCGGGCCTTGATGCCGTCAATATGACAATATAGCCGAACGGAAATAGCCGAACGGAAATAGCCGATCTACAAGCCCACAACGCGGCGCAGCATGACATTTCAGAATTAAAAAACAGGATGAAAAGGGATTGCAATGACATGTTTATGCCAATAGAGGGCATGCGTGTGACATCATCATACCAAGGACCATCTAAAGCGGAGGAGAAACGAAGACCGTACGAACGGGCACCTGGAAGACTTTTGAACAAGTGCAATATTATATAATATTATAATATATCCCCTAACCTTTTTTAGATAATTATGCTGCTATAAAGACTGTTGTGCAATATCTGTCTCTCTCTCTATGAACTAATGGTGCTTTTTACTCTGTTTTTGGTTTTTAAAAGTGGATTTTAGATTTTAATAAATTTGGTTACCAGCTCCCCATCATTTAGCTGCATGCATGGGAGACCACCTGGAACCCCCTCAAGGACCCCTGGGGGTCCCCGGACCACATGGGGACCACCTGGAACCCCCTCAAGGGGTCCCCGGACCACATTGGGACCACCCACATGTTGCCCTGGAGGGCCCTGAATGGCATGAACAGTGTTTGGAACTCCAATCTCCCCCGACAAATCAAACTCAGCTTCTTCTACGCAACAGTGGAGTCTGTTCTCCTATACGGCAGTGAATGCTGGACTCTGAAGCCAACCCTGCAGAAGTCCCTTGACGGGTGCTACACCAGAATGCTGCGTGCAGTACTTAACATCAGCAAGACTGTACATGTCACTAACATGACACTGTATGAGGGATTACCAAGGGGTGAGCCAGACAATAGCAGCCAGGAGAATGAGACTAGCAGGACACTGCCAGAGGCATCAAGAACTGCCAGCCAGCAAACTGGTGCTCTGGGAACCAACACACGGGCATCGATCACGAGGACGCCCCGCGCTAACATACGTGGATGTACTCAAGAGCGATGCAGGAGTGCAAAGTACCAACGAACTGGCCGGATGTATGGAGAACCGAGATGACTGGAAACGACGATGGAGGGCTCGTCTGAGGACGACCTAGAGAGACATGGGTACCACCCGCATTTGGCCAAACCGCCATGTGACACACACTATAATTAATACACAATAATTAATACACAACAGAACCACGACAGACTTTCAACAATCCGTTTATTAAATTCACAGTTTATCATTTAGGCACTGAGCAATGAATCCGCTGAGCCATTTACAGTAACATGTTTTATCATGTAGGCACTGAGACATTTACAGTAACATGTTTTATCATTTAGGCACTGAGCCATTTACAGTAACATGTTTTAGAACACCACAAAGTTGGTACGGTGACTTTAAAATAAAATACATCATGAATTAAAATACATCATGAATTAAAATACACCATACAATAAAATACACCTTTGGCCCAGCCTGTAACAGGGACATCTGTTCACAGGCCTTCAGTAAAAATCACACCCGTGTGAAGTGAGGGGCGCTCTTATCATCGTATACATCATGGGAACTCATTTTCACTTTTAGATTTGGACACATATTGTGCGACGATGGGTAGCCTACAATAAGCATTTTGGAAATGCGTGGGGGGGGGGGGGGGATGAACACGAGCGAATGACGAGCGGAACAAAAGCCGCCGAGAGCGAAGAGCGGAATTCTGGTCCGCTCACACACACAGAGACGTAGGCGTGCGTACACACGTGCACACACACAGAGAGACGTAGGCGTGCGTACACACGTGCACACACACAGAGAGACGTAGGCGTGCGTACACACGTGCACACACACAGAGACGTAGGCGTGCGTACACACGTGCACACACACAGAGAGACGTAGGCGTGCGTACACACGTGCACACACACAGAGACGTAGGCGTGCGTACACACGTGCACACACAGAGAGAGACATAGGCGTGCGTACACACGTGCACACACACAGAGACGTAGGCGTGCGTACACACGTGCACACACACAGAGAGAGACATAGGCGTGCGTACACACGTGCACACACACAGAGACGTAGGCGTGCGTACACACGTGCACACACACAGAGACGTAGGCGTGCGTACACACGTGCACACACACACAGAGACGTAGGCGTGCGTACACACGTGCACACACACACAGAGACGTAGGCGTGCGTACACACGTGCACACACACAGAGACGTAGGCGTGCGTACACACGTGCACACACACAGAGAGAGACGTAGGCGTGCGTACACACGTGCACACACACAGAGACGTAGGCGTGCGTACACACGTGCACACACAGAGAGAGACATAGGCGTGCGTACACACGTGCACACACACACAGAGACGTAGGCGTGCGTACACACGTGCACACACACACAGAGACGTAGGCGTGCGTACACACGTGCACACACAGAGAGAGACGTAGGCGTGCGTACACACGTGCACACACACACAGAGACGTAGGCGTGCGTACACACGTGCACACACACACAGAGACGTAGGCGTGCGTACACACGTGCACACACACAGAGAGACGTAGGCGTGCGTACACACGTGCACACACACAGAGAGACGTAGGCGTGCGTACACACGTGCACACACACAGAGACGTAGGCGTGCGTACACACGTGCACACACAGAGAGAGACATAGGCGTGCGTACACACGTGCACACACACAGAGACGTAGGCGTGCGTACACACGTGCACACACACAGAGAGAGACATAGGCGTGCGTACACACGTGCACACACACAGAGACGTAGGCGTGCGTACACACGTGCACACACACAGAGACGTAGGCGTGCGTACACACGTGCACACACACACAGAGACGTAGGCGTGCGTACACACGTGCACACACACACAGAGACGTAGGCGTGCGTACACACGTGCACACACACAGAGACGTAGGCGTGCGTACACACGTGCACACACACAGAGAGAGACGTAGGCGTGCGTACACACGTGCACACACACAGAGACGTAGGCGTGCGTACACACGTGCACACACAGAGAGAGACATAGGCGTGCGTACACACGTGCACACACACACAGAGACGTAGGCGTGCGTACACACGTGCACACACACACAGAGACGTAGGCGTGCGTACACACGTGCACACACAGAGAGAGACGTAGGCGTGCGTACACACGTGCACACACACACAGAGACGTAGGCGTGCGTACACACGTGCACACACACACAGAGACGTAGGCGTGCGTACACACGTGCACACACACAGAGAGACGTAGGCGTGCGTACACACGTGCACACACACAGAGAGACGTAGGCGTGCGTACACACGTGCACACACACACACAGAGACGTAGGCGTGCGTACACACGTGCACACACACACACAGAGACGTAGGCGTGCGTACACACGTGCACACACACACACAGAGACGTAGGCGTGCGTACACACGTGCACACACACACAGAGACGTAGGCGTGCGTACACACGTGCACACACACAGAGACGTAGGCGTGCGTACACACGTGCACACACACAGAGACAGAAACTATTCTACTGGAACACAATATGTTCAGCTGGAGGTCAGGGGTCAAACCCTATCAATCTGGGGTCAGAGGTCAAACCCTATCAATGTGGAGGTCGGAGGTCAAACCCTATCAATCTGGGGTCAGGGGTCAAACACTATCAATCTGGGGTCAGAGGTCAAACACTATCAATCTGGGGTCGGAGGTCAAACACTATCAATCTGGGGTCGGAGGTCAAACACTATCAATGTGGAGGTCAGAGGTCAAACCCTATCTTGGGGTCTTTAGCACATCAAGGTTTGATTGACAGATTGTCACTGTGCTTCTTATATACATCATCAGCGTGATGTCACCATGATGTCATGATGAGTCACTCATGACCAAATATGGAGTCCATGATGTCAGGCGTACTGGCGGCGGTGGTAACCATGACAACCTGGACTCACTCAGACATGTGGAGTAACCATGGCGACCTGATGTGACCCTCGCTCACATCGAGACTCTATCTCTGCTCACACAGAAACACTGAGGAGCCAGACCACCCCAACCAGAACCCAACGCAGAGGGGTTCAGTGGACGTGGTCTGGAAGGTGTGCAGGTGGGTCAGAGTGTCCTCTGAGGACACGTCATAGAAGGACAGAGTCCCAGCGGGACGGTCTACATACACTCCTACTCTGCAGACCCTGACCTTCCTGACCTCACGGTCAGAATCCACTGCTGCTCTGATGGAGCGTGTAGAGGGACCGACAGGGAGGACAGTCTGCTTCCCATTGTGCATGACATAGTAACTGTCACCAACACACTCCAGACTCCATGACATGCCATTGTATCCAAGCCCACAGCCAACACCAGCTCCTTTCCTGCTGATTGCTCTGTCAGTCCCTGCTATATCAACCAATCCACTGCACTCTACCTCAGAGTAGCAGCGTTCGCTCACACTCTCTGCAGTCAGGACCTGAGGCCAGACATCAAACCTCTCTGGGTGATCAGGATACTGATGTCTCTGTCCCTCCACCCGTGTGACCTTCCTGTTGTCCTCAGACAGAGTGAGGCGACAGTGTGCTGTGTTTGTGTCCAGTGAGAGACGCTGGGAATCTGATGAGAAAACACACAGTAACCATTAAGTACATCATTTACACACACACACACACACACACACACACACACACACACACACACACACACACACACACACACACACACACAGTCTCTCTCACACACACACACACACACACACACACGCGCGCGCGTGCTGGGTGCTAACCACCGATCCGCGAAACCGATCTCCAAAGGAAAAATCTGCGCCGTTTACATCCAAAAATAATGTGTCACTTTCTCGGTTCTGCACCGCTTAATGGAGAAGTATAGCACTGGCAGCGCAACGAATACCCCCCCCCCCACACACACACACACACACCCCAGGGAGGGAGGGGGGAGAGAGAGAGAAAAGAGAGAGAGAGAGCGAGAAAGAGCACGCACGTCTTCACCCCAGCGAGGGAGGGAGACGGAGAGAAAGGGAGAGAGCTCATCATCTCCAGTCCAGTAGTTAGCAAAGGGAGCTAAGTGCTAACTATAATCCAAATGTTAGACAAGTAGTGTGCCCTGGCCTGACACAACTTTCTTAGAAATGTGCATGTTGCAGCCAGCCAGTAAGATGAGCCTATGCATTTCACGGTTTTCGTGAGGGCGGGGGGGCAGTCGGTTTGGGGGCGTTCCCGACGGCTGCGCGTCGCTTCCTCCTCTGACAGAGGGGAGGCGAGTAAGCGACACAGTCAGAAGCCCCCTTTGTTCAATCGAAGGCCCCCTCACTCAGACACACAACGTGTGTTGTTACGACAACAAACAGCCTATGTACAAGGAATATAAACACAAGACCGTGGCGCAAAACTTCATATTTACCCTGCTCTAATGCAACAAAAGTGTGTTCTTACATCCTCCATTTCACGATTTCAGCACTCGTGAGTAAATTAATTGAATTGCTATTATGAAAGTTTTCAGTGACGTTGCACCCACAGGAAGGTATGATATGCGTGGTCCACCAATCAGCTGTTGAATACAGTAGGGCGTAGGCTATAAGAAAATACATGAAACAGCATCGTTTCCTCCCCATCTCATCATTGCCATGCATGTTTCTTGTTAGGGTTTCCTGCACAATGTTGTTGGCATGGCGCTGCGCCATGCTTGAAATAAATCGCGCCATGCCAAGCTTAAAAAAAAAAAAAAAAAAAAACCCCTTTTTTTTTTTTTTTTTAGGGGGCTAGTGAATCATGGTGTGTGTGTGATATGAAATGTCCAGTACCTCCCCTGTGCCTCCCCAAGTGCCACCCCAGTGTCTGCCCATGCAGTGCCCCCCAGTGTCCCCCTGAGTGCCTCCCCAGTGCCTGCAGTGCCTCCCCAGTGTCCCCTCAGTGCCTCCCCAGTGTCTTCCCAGTGCCTCCCCAGTGTCCCCTCAGTGCCTCCCCAGTGCCTCCCCACAGTGTCTCCCTGAATGCCTCCCCAGTTTGCCCCTGAGTGCCTCCCCAGTGTCTCCCCAGTGCCTCCCCAGTTTTCCCCTGAGTGCCTCCCCAGTGTCTCCCCAGTGTCTCTCCAGTGCCTCCCTAGTGTCTCCCCAGTGCCTCCCCAGTGTCTCCCCAGTGTCTCTCCAGTGCCTCCCCAGTGTCTCCCCAGTGCCTCTCCAGTGTCTCCCCAGTGCCTCCCCAGTGTCTCCCCAGTGCCTCCCCAGTTTTCCCCTGAGTGCCTCCCCAGTGTCTCTCCAGTGCCTCCCTAGTGTCTCCCTAGTGCCTCCCCAGTGTCTCTCCAGTGCCTCCCCAGTGTCTCCCCAGTGTCTCTCCAGTGCCTCCCCAGTGTCTCCCCAGTGTCTCCTCAGTGCCTCCGCAGTGTCTTCCCAGTGCCTCCCCAGTGCCTGCCCAGTGTCCCCTAGTGTCCCCCCAGTGTCTCCAATAGCATTACAAGAGCAATAATACAAATGAATCTTACTTTATTAATCTTATTAATTTATGAATCAAATGAATGAATGAATTAATCAAATTTTTCGACGCGCGGCCAGAGGCCGCGCGCCAGAAGCCCCCCCCCCCCCCCCCGCGCCCAGCACCATGCCAAAGCTTTTTCCTGCAGGAAACACTGATGACTGTATTAATAACCATAAAGTAATCTCCTAGTCCTTACATAATAGTTTAGCAGAGACTGAAGTTGAAAAGGCTGTGCCCAGTACGGCAGCAGCGCAGGCAGTAGTGGATATGCGCTAAACAAACGCATGCATATTAGTTAATTAATGAATTGGCTGAATCTGTAGGGCCTTTTGATTTGGTGAAGCGCCATGGCCTTGAGAGGGGTTAATCCGTCACTGCAGCTGTGTAGGGGTGAGGATCGCGTGATGATTCTAATGTAGGCTACAGAATTCTATAAGTCACCACTTTTGGTGTGACACACAGCTTCTGTTTCTGTTTACAATGCGTTGTCAACACGTGTTGAGTTGACAAAGTTTGACAGATTTCGGATAAGACTGATGGTTTATCCGTTAGTAATTAGGCTGAGTATTCACACAGAATCACACTACTTTTGGATTTATTGGGATTGGCTTTTTGGGGAAAAGAGGGGGAGGAGTAACCTGACGCTGCCAGATCCAAAAAGCTTGCTACACAAATTTGTTTCACAGCTTATTGGGATCTGGGATCTCGGGAGCAAATTCGATGACGGGGCTGTTCCTTTTTTTCAAGATACATGGTATAGATGATTGGATGGGAGCGTCTGTCTATCACCGTGTGGGCGTGCAAACACAACCAATCATATCGACGTGTCTATATACCGTCACATCCGCATCCCGCCTTTAGCTCACGCTGATTGGTTCGGTACGAAGCAGATCTGACTCAGGGCTCAACTCTGTCAGAGATCCCAGATGAGTGTTGTGTTGGGGAATATGTTTCCCCAATACCGCCCTCATCTGGCAGCGTCAGGTTAGGGGAGGAGGTGATCAAGCAGCTCCACAAGACCACAACATATTTGGTAGGCTCAAGGCTTTTTTTTTCTCTCGAGGGTGCATGGGATGATGGGAGCCCCTCCAGCAGGCTA
>NC_137871.1:41995453-42035453 GCF_963924005.1 Protomyctophum bolini
ACCACCATCATAACTACATTATAATCACTTACTATAACAGAACTTTACTTAACCAAATACAAATAAAAATGTTAAATGAATCTAACCTGAGAGTCTCCAGACAACAGTTTGGGCTCTTCAGTGCAGCACAGATGAGATCCAGTCCAGAATTCTTCAAGCCGTTTCCACTCAGGTCCAGTTCTCTCAAATGGGACGGATTGGAGCTGAGAGCTGAAGCCACAACTTCAACGTGTTCCTCTCCGAGGCCACAGTCAACAAGACTGTAATTACAGATTAAATGTAAAATCAGAGATGATCAAAACAGAACAGACCATGTTCACCGTCAAGGAGGTTCCCTGTGGAGCCGTCTGAAATGTGTGTGTGTGTGTGTGTGTGTGTGTGTGTGTGTGTGTGTGTGTGTGTGTGTGTGTGTGTGTGTGTGTGTGTGTGTGTGTGTGGATACTTTTCTAACTAAGCAAATAGCGGCAGTGAGTAACACATACTTACACATTACACACACATTACTTTCCACTGTTGTCATTTGATTGTAATACAAACATTAAATAATTAAAACGATCCCAACTCGCTGCTGTTGTTCCACTCTATGGCAGTGAAGTGAAGAAATGTTCTGTCAACAGATGAACAGTCTGTACGACCGCATGCCATGGCAAAATCACCCTGATATCACTAAATATACTAATCACACTTTAATTGGATTGCAATAGTAATATATATATATTATATATAAATATGAAGTGAGGGTCTCTCTCTCTCTCTCTCTCTCTCTCTCTCTCTATGAATGAATGAATGAATGAAGTATATAGTGATCTAACATGTTAACATCCACCTACAAGCTCGTAGCGCTTGTAGTGTGAGTTACCATGATATTAACCTCATCCACACTCTTCAAATACTACCACCCTTATAACTACATTATAATCACTTACTATAACAGAACTTTACTTAACCAAATACAAATAAAAATGTTAAATGAATCTAACCTGAGAGTCTCCAGACAACAGTTTGGGCTCTTCAGTGCAGCACAGATGAGATCCAGTCCAGAATCCTTCAAGCCGTTTCCACTCAGGTCCAGTTCTCTCAAATGGGACGGATTGGAGCTGAGAGCTGAAGCCACATCTTTACAGCCTCTCATTGACAAGGAGCAGTTCTTCAGTCTAAATGAAGAATACAACCAGATGGAGAGAGAGAGAGAGAGAGAGAGAGAGAGAGAGAGAGAGAGAGAGAGAGAGAGAGAGAGAGAGAGAGAGAGACAGAGAGAGACAGAGAGAGACAGAGAGAGAGAGAGACAGAGAGAAAGGGGGCGAGGGGGAGATTAAAACCAATAAAATACATATTCCTGGATAGATAATAATACCCCTCTGTTGCTTTCACTTGTAGAACACACACACACACACACACACACACACACACACACACACACACACACACACACACACACACACACACACACACACACACACACACACACACACACACACACACACACACACACACACACACACACACACACACACACACACACTCCCTCCCTCATATCTCTGGACACTTTCTTCATACTGAGCAAGCACAGAAACGCTATAGGCCCATTTTGGACTGAGGTCGATAAAAAAGGCTTCTAAATCCTAACATTATTCTGAAAAACCTATGTTTCTATTCAGTGGTGCTCAACCTTTTTCATGTCAAGGACCCCCAGAATTCTCTCTATTGGGCCACGGACCCCCATCTGAAAATATGTAGTTCCAGGGACCCCCCAGAAGTAAATACTTTAGTTAAAAATGTTCACACTTGAAATATATATTCAATGATTTGGCCACATTTTAAGGATTTTTCAAAAATAGCAGACCTACAAGCTCGAAGCACGCCACTCTGTGGCGCGCTATGAGCTTGTAGATCTGCTATTTTTCAATAGCTAAAATATAACATAATGCTTAGTTAAAACACCAAAAGGGGTTCCTGCCCAAAAACCCATTTAGGCCTGAAAAGAAACGTCTTCTGAAAGAATTTATATATTCAAAGATTTGTGTTGCATTCACGATTAAAAAAAAATAGCAGACCTACAAGCTCGTAGCGCGCCACTGAGTGGCGCGCCACTCGGCGCACTATGAGCTTGTAGATCTGCTATTTTTCAATAGCTAAAGTATAACATAATGCTTCGTTAAAACACCAAAAGGGGTTCCTGCCCTAAGTAAGCTAAGCTACTACGCTTTCATATATGGAGTATACGGTTGTCTCCGCACATACGTGTAGTTAGCACCATTAGGCACCATTTGCCTCGCTACGTTTATAAACGTAGATAGCAGCAAAATAGTTAATATAAATATCATTCAAAACTAGGGGATGACACTCTGACAACATATAACACATTGAACCACTCAGAGGTGTTTAGGTTTTAAATGTGGTATCTCAGCATAAAGACTACATACATTAGTCACTGTATCTTATCAATATTATGGTCAGTGTGAGTTACCATGATATTAACCTCATCCACACTCTTCAAATACTACCACCATCATAACTACATTATAATCACTTACTATAACAGAACTTTACTTAACCAAATACAAATAAAAATGTTAAATGAATCTGACCTGAGGGTCTCCAGACAACAGTTTGGGCTCTTCAGTGCAGCACAGATGAGATCCAGTCCAGAATCCTTCAAGCCGTTTCCACTCAGGTCCAGTTCTCTCAAATGGGACGGATTGGAGCTGAGAGCTGAAGCCACATCTTCACAGCCTCTCATTGACAAGGAGCAGTTCTTCAGTCTAAATGAAGAATACAACCAGATGGAGAGAGAGAGAGAGAGAGAGAGAGAGAGAGAGAGAGAGAAGGGGGAGGGGAGATTAAAACCAATAAAATACATATTCCTGGATAGATAATAATACCCCTCTGTTGCTTTCACTTGTAGAACGAACACACACACACACACACACACACACACACACACACACACACACACACACACACACACACACACACACACACACACACACACACACACACACACACACACACACACACACACACACACACACACACACACACACACACACACACACAGTCCCTCATATCTCTGGACACTTTCTTCATACTGAGCAAGCACAGAAACGCTATTGGCCCATTTTGGACTGAGGTCGATAAAAAAAGGCTTCTAAATCCTAACATTTTTCTGAAAAACCCATGTTTCTATGTCAGTGGTGCTCAACCTTTTTCATGTCAAGGACCCCCAGAATTCTCTCTATTGGGCCACAGACCCCCGTCTGAAAATATGTAGTTCCAGGGACCCCCCAGAAGTAAATACTTTAGTTAAAAATGTTCACTCTGAAATATATATTCAATGATTTGGCCAAATTTTAAGGATTTTTCAAAAATAGCAGACCTACAAGCTCGAAGCACGCCACTCTGTGGCGCGCTATGAGCTTGTAGATCTGCTATTTTTCAATAGCTAAAATATAACATAATGCTTAGTTAAAACACCAAAAGGGGTCCCCGCCCAAAAACCCATTTAGGCCTGAAAAGAAACGTCTTCTGAAAGAATTTATATATTCAAAGATTTGTGTTGCATTCACGATAAAAAAAAAAATAGCAGACCTACAAGCTCGTAGCGCGCCACTGGGTGGCGCGCCACTCGGCGCACTATGAGCTTGTAGATCTGCTATTTTTCAATAGCTAAAGTATAACATAATGCTTAGTTAAAACACCAAAAGGGGTTCCTGCCCTAAGTAAGCTAAGCTACTACGCTTTCATATATGGAGTATACGGTTGTCTCCGCACATACGTGTAGTTAGCACCATTAGGCACCATTTGCCTCGCTACGTTTATAGCAGCAAAATAGTTAATATAATTACTAGGGGATGACACTCTGACAACATAACACATTGAACCACTCAGAGGTGTTTAGGTTTTAAATGTGGCATCTCAGCATAAAGACTACATACATTAGTCACTGTATCTTATCAATATTATGGTCAGTGTGAGTTACTTAAGCAATAAGCCACGAGAGGTCTCAGGTTACCGGGTATTTTACACTGGCTGGGGGCGTAGGCAGACCCGACGCGCAGCCGAGGGTCTTCTACCTCCCAGCCAGTGTAAAATACCCGGTAAGCTGGGGGGCCTCGAGTGGCTTATTGCTTTTCTAAAACGGTTACAAACATTATAGCAATATTAACCTAATAAAACTATTACATTCACAAAAAGTATCTACGCTTTGCGCCACCAGAGCGAGCGAGCCAGAGCCACAACACTTCCTTGTTTTTCCCTGCAAGTAGCCTATGTGACGGGAGAATAGCGCTTGATATCTTTACGGGGCTGCCTGGAGCCACACATTCACAGTCATATGAGGCGGGCGGTGCTTAGACGCCCGCACGGCATGTGTTTGTAAAGCAATGAAGCGCTCCCCTTCCCCAGTTCAGCTACAAGGCTGCAAGATGATACAAAGTGATTGAAGGAGTGGGTTATCGGTGAAATTTACACCGGTCACGTGACGGTAACCAGCCAATCAGAATGAAGTATTGGGACTACCCGTTTTAGAACATGATATTAACCTCATCCACACTCTTCAAATACTACCACCATCATAACTACATTATAATCACTTACTATAACAGAACTTTACTTAACAAAAAAACAAATAAGGATGTTAAATTAATCTGACCTGAGAGTCTCCAGACAACAGTTTGGGCTCTTCAGTGCAGCACAGATGAGATCCAGCCCAGAATCCTTCAAGCCGTTTCCACTCAGGTCCAGTTCTCTCAAATGGGACGGATCGGAGCTGAGAGCTGAAGCCACAACTTCAACGTGTTCCTCTCTGAGGCCACAGCGAACAAGTCTGTAATTACAGATTAAATGTAAAATCAGAGATGATCAAAACAGAACAGACCATGTTCACCGTCAAGGAGGTTCCCTGTGGTGCTGTTTGAAATGTGTGTGTGTGTGTGTGTGTGTGTGTGTGTGTGTGTGTGTGTGTTTGGATACTTTTCTAACTAAGCAAATAGCGGCAGTGAGTAACACATACTTACACATTACACACACATTACTTTCCACTGTTGTCATTTGATTGTAATACAAACATTAAATAATTAAAACGATCCCAACTCGCTGCTGTTGTTCCACTCTATGGCAGTGAAGTGAAGAAATGTTCTGTCAACAGATGAACAGTCTGTACGACCGCATGCCATGGCAAAATCACCCTGATATCACTAAATATACTAAACACTAATCACACTTGAATTCTCTCTCTCTCTCTCTCTCTCTCTCTCTGAATGAATTAAGTATATAGTGATCTAACATGTTAACATCCACACTACTAACCTGGCTGTTTTGCAGTTCTTCACAGCTGGGATCAGTCTCAGTCGCCCCTCCTTTGATGCGTTGTATTTCTGCAGGTCCAACTCCTTCAGAACCTCCTCTGACATCTGCAGCATGGAGGCCAGAGCTGAACACTGGGGCACAGAGAGTTCCTTCCCTGAGCTGCTCTCTGACTCTAGGTACTGTTGGATCCCCCGACTGACTGACGGGTCGTTCATCTCCATCAGACAGTGGAAGATGTTGATACATCTGTCAGGAGAGGCATCAAGATCATTCATCTCCTTCAGGTTGTCGATGACTCTCTGGATCTCCTCTGGACTGTTCTCTGTCTGACCCAGCAGGCCTCCTAACAGACTCTGGTTGGACTGCAGTGAGAGACCATGAAGGAAGCGGACAAAGAGGTCCAGTTGTCCACTCTTACTCTGCAGGGTTTTCTTTATAGCAGCCTTCAGGAAGTCAGCCAGGGAACTGTCACTGTTGTCACCATCATCTTCCAGGAATGTCTTCAGGACCTCCGTGTTCTTCTGAGTGAAACAGTGGGACAGGTAGACTGCAGCCAGAAACTCCTGGATGCTCAGATGAACGAAGCAGTAGACCGTTTTGTGGAAGAACAAACCGTCTTCTTTGAAGAACTTTGTGCAAAAGCCCAAGTTCTTCAAGTCCTTGTTCACATCAAGACCACACGCTGCCAGGTCCTCCTCATAGAAAATGATGTTGCCTTTGACCAGTTGGTGAAACGCCAGCTTGCCCAGCTTCAGAAGAACTTCCCCTGCATCCTTTATGAGCTTCCCTCTGTCTGCCGTGCCTTGTTCAGGATTCTCCCGCTGTATCTCACCCATCAGGAAGTGACAGAACAGCTCAACCAGGGTTTTGGGCAGCCTGAATGTCGCCCCCATGTTCTTCACCATGTCCTTCACAACGGCAGCAAGGATCCAACAGAAGACTGGGATTTCACACATGGTGAGGAGGATCTTTGATTCTTTGATCTGTGAGAGGATTGATCTGGCCTGGTTCTCATCACTGAACGTCTTCTCGAAGAACTCCTTCTTCTGGTCATCGCTGATGAACCCTCGTACTTCGGTCATCCTGTTTACAAACTCCTTAGGGATCTGATTGGCTGCTACAGGTCGCGAGGTTATCCAGATTCGAGCAGAGGGGAGGAGCTCTCCCTTGATGAGGTTTACAAGGAGATCTTCCACTGGGTAAGAGTCGTTGACATTCATGAGGCCAATTTTTGTGCTGAAATCAAACTTGAAATTATTTTCATCATAACCATCCAGAACAAACATGACTTTGAAGGGGCTGTTGCTGTAGTCTCCTGACTTCTGCACTTCAGTGAAGATATGATTAAGAACATCTTCCTCGATGAATCTGGTTTCCTTGATGCAGCTGTGAATTAGCTGTGCCAAAGTAAACTTCTGTCCCTTGAGCATATTTAACTGGCGGAACTTGAGCGGGAACACGAGGTGTAGGTCTTGGGGGAAACATTTCTTGGCCCAGTCGAACATAAATTTGTGTACGAGGATCGTTTTCCCAATCCCTGCACAGCCAACGGTCAGCACTGTTCTTATGATTCGTCCAGAAAGGTCTTTGAACATCTGAACCAGTTGGATTTCTGTTCCCTCTCCTGCCTTCTTCATCTCCATCTGTCTGGCCTCATGATGGCTGTGGATGTCTGTTCTTTCGATGTCTACATTGTAGAGCGGAGCGTAGACGTTTTCAAACACGACCTCAGACTGTGTGCCCAAATTTACACTCAGATATGTGTTATTCATGTTGCGTTGAAGCTGCTTTTCATAGTCAGTGATGTGACGATATCCTGGTGTTCTCTTCAACAGACCTGTAGCGAACAAAGCAATTCTATGTTTAACAGCCTTGTCTCTGCACACACACACACACACACACACACACACACACACACACACACACACACACACACACACACACACACACACACACACACACACACACACACACACACACACACACACACACACACACACACACACACACACACACACACACACACACACACACACACACACACACACACACACCTCTCAGTTTGGCGGCTCTGTGTCGTCTTTTCTTCTCTTCTTCTGTCAAAGCTGAAATGTGAGGCAGTGATTGGTCAGTGAGATGTGAGACAGTGATTGGTCAGTGAGATGAAAGGCAGTGATTGGTCAGTGAGATGTGAGACAGTGATTGGTCAGTGAGATGCGAGACAGTGATTGGTCAGTGAGATGAGAGACAGTGATTGGTCAGTGAGATGTGAGACAGTGATTGGTCAGTGAGATGAGAGACAGTGATTGGTCAGTGAGATGTGAGACAGTGATTGGTCAGTGAGATGAGAGACAGTGATTGGTCAGTGAGATGTGAGACAGTGATTGGTCAGTGAGATGAGAGACAGTGATTGGTCAGTGAGATGAGAGACAGTGATTGGTCAGTGAGATGTGAGACAGTGATTGGTCAGTGAGATGAGAGACAGTGATTGGTCAGTGAGATGAGAGGCAGTGATTGGTCAGTGAGATGTGAGACAGTGATTGGTCAGTGAGATGTGAGACAGTGATTTGTCAGTGAGATGAGAGGCAGTGATTGGTCAGTGTTACGGCCGCAGGCCTATATATGTCTTTGTCTGCGTGGTGCGCACAGTGCGCGCCCCGTTGCCTAACCCAGCCCTGTAGGTCCGTCAGCACAGCCATTACAATTTACAATTTAGGCATTTAGCAGACGCTCTTAATCCAGAGCGACTTACATTAAGCAAGAACAAAAGCATGGGAATACATCACATAAAAACATTCATCATGAAACATGCGTAAGCTAAGAAAGTAACAGTGGAATATCTATATAATGAAACTTATACGTATAAACTATACATATATACTACTATGCTATACATATGTACTATGGCGTGCTATGACTATATACAATGCAATTCTAGTGCTGTCTACATAACATGCTATAAGTTTTAAATGCTATCTAAGTCTACAGAAGTGCTATCTAGGGTAGAGTAAGTGCTATGGGCCATTGGTGGGGAGCATTGCCGCCGCTCCGCTGTTGGTCGCCCGCTCCGCATCTTGCTCCTCCAACCAGCTTCTACACCTGCGCCCACCTGACGGCATAAAGGCGTCCTGAAGCCTTCACTCCGGGCCGCTGTCCAAACAGTCACTCCAGAGTGGAGCCGGCTAGAGGCAGCGCGCCCTCCGTGCAGCAAGAGAATGCAGGGAGTATCACAATACAACCACCCGTATAGCAAGAGTTGCTGTGATGAGTTTATTGTGTCACTTCTATGTTCTGAGCACCTGGCCACGGAAGCCTGCTTTTTGTACAGTTTGTTAGATTAGGATAGAGTAGGCAATGGTAGGGCACTATTGTCACTTTATTTTCGATTGTTAGTTTAGTGTGCCTAAAACTCAAGAGGTTAGTTTTAGTATGCAGTTTTGATTATTTCCCTTAGTTGCTCCGTGTGTCATTTATGTTTGTAAAAGAGAACGTAATTCATATTGAATACTTATACTTAATATATATTGTTCCTATCATTTGTACGCCACTGAATAAGCAATAAAACAACTTTGGCATTTTACCACCTTGCCTTCTTAACCGTCCTAGACTCGGTGAGTCGTAACAGTCAGTGAGGAGACACTGACTATAGGATCATTCTCGTCTTCACATAATGACACAGAGATGGATGGATTTATATCAATATAGATTGTAAATAAATATAGTTAAAAATAAATGAAAGACTCACGGACACGAGGTTGCTTGTTCCAGATTAAAGTTGCCAGTGCTACTGCGTACATGGAGACAGTAACAATAAGCCCTGGTCTGCCTCTGGCTGTTGGTCCTTTAGGAGCTGAAAGACAGAAATATAAAACATAAATAGAAAAGAAAACCTCTGAACATTTTTTTAATTCCCCTGCGAATGCTTCCTAGTAAAACAGGAAGTGAACAGATCCACGTCCTGGTTGCACCATCTAGCTCCACCCCCCCTCATTGAGTTGTGGGAGGAGTTTCAAGTCAATCCGACAAACCAGAAGTAGGAATTATAGTTTTATGAAAGTGGAAGTCCGTACGGCCAGCCACCAGGTTTGGGACCTTTAGCATGCTGCAAACTGGAGTTATGGCTGTTTGAAGCCCAGCCAATAGGATTCAATAATGATAGTCCCCCCTAGCAACCCCTCAAGGACCCCCCGGGGGTCCCCGGACCGCACTTTGATAACCACTGGCATGGCTGGCAAATGGGAGGAGACATGATGTGTAGGCAGTAGGGCTATGTATGCGATGGACTACAAGGCCCAGCATGCTTTGCATGCATCAGACTTCCGGGGACTAGTAAACAAGGGTTGTACTACTAGCTAGTAGCTGTGTCCCGTGTCCTGTCATTTAACAACATGATGTAAACCCCTGGACAATGTGTGTCCTGTCATTTAACAACATGATGTAAACCCCTGGACAATGTGTGTCCTGTCATTTAACAACATGATGTAAACCCCTGGACAATGTGTGTCCTGTCATTTAACAACATGTATGTAAACCCCTGGACAATGTGTGTCCTGTCATTTAACAACATGATGTAAACCCCTGGACAATGTGTGTCCTGTCATTTAACAACATGGATGTAAACCCCTGGGCAATGTGTGTCCTGTCATTTAACAACATGATGTAAACCCCTGGACAATGTGTGTCCTGTCATTTAACAACATGGATGTAAACCCCTGGGCAATGTGTGTCCTGTCATTTAACAACATGATGTAAACCCCTGGACAATGTGTGTCCTGTCATTTAACAACATGGATGTAAACCCCTGGACAATGTGTGTCCTGTCATTTAACAACATGGATGTAAACCCCTGGGCAATGTGTGTCCTGTCATTTAACAACATGATGTAAACCCCTGGACAATGTGTGTCCTGTCATTTAACAACATGATGTAAACCCCTGGACAATGTGTGTCCTGTCATTTAACAACATGATGTAAACCCCTGGTCAATGTGTGTCCTGTCATTTAACAACATGATGTAAACCCCTGGACAATGTGTGTCCTGTCATTTAACAACATGATGTAAACCCCTGGACAATGTGTGTCCTGTCATTTAACAACATGATGTAAACCCCTGGACAATGTGTGTCCTGTCATTTAACAACAGCAAGGGGGTAACGGGTACAGTTGTACCTACTCCTGGGGCAGGGGGGGCCCGGCGGGGCAGGGGGGGCCCGGGGGGGGCCCGGGGCCCTGCTCCTACCCGTGGAGGTAAACGGGCTCTCTCTCTCTCTCTCTCGACCATAGACACACGCTGTTATGCATGTCATGTAGACAGCACTATAAGTGCATTGTATGTAGCCATAGCACGTCATAGTACATATGTATAGCATAGTATAGTATATAATGTATAGTTTATATGTATAGTTTCATTATATAGATATTCCACCGTTACGTTCTTAGCTTACGCATGTTTCATGATAAATGCTTTTTATGTGATTTTATGTGATGTATGATGCCGTTTTGTTCTTGCTTAATGTTAAGTCGCTCTGGATTAAGAGCGTCTGCTAAATGCCTAAATTGTAAATTGCTGTTAAGTTACGGTCTGTGACTAAGAAAGTCTACGTTTCCTGTTTAGTTTTCCTCTTTAGAAATGTTTTCGGACGCGGTAAAATGACACAGATTAATTTTTTTATTTATTTATTTTTTGATCCGTGCAGAGCTCTGGACCAAAGACCAGATGGAGGAAACACATGGACTCACTGGCCTTGGAACGTCTGGGGATGGTAAGGAAGTCACTAATGTTGCTCTGGAGAGGAATGTCTGGTGGAGCTGTTGCCCCCGTGACCCGATTATGGATAAGCGGTTGAAGATGGATGGACAACAACCACTATATTAAGGACCAGTATGTCCTACAGCTTTAACCCCATTCTGACCTGAGATCAGATTCTAAACATGTCTTCTACATCCTGACAGTTTACCATTCTGACCTGAGATCAGATTCTAAACATGTCTTCTGCATCCTGACAGTTTTCCATTCTGACCTGAGATCAGATTCTAAACATGTCTTCTACATCCTGACAGTTTTCTGAAAAAGCTAATGTTTATATGTCAGTCGTTCTTAAAATTTTCAAAAATAGCAGACCTACAAGCTCGTAGCGCACCACTCGCGCTATGTAGATCTGCTATTTTTGCTACCAAAAGGGGTTCCCGCCCAAAGTGTGTTAATACATTATAATTGCCCTCTATAACTAAAATCTAACATTTAAACAACTAAAACATTATTTTTATTTCAAAAATTGATAATCTTTCACTCAATAGGGGGAACGTATGGAAGGCTTTGCCTTATTATCCAGGGTTCATTTTAAGTCCAAGCATCTGAACACGCGCGCGCACACACACACACACACACACACACACACACACACACAATCAGTAAACTACGCACCTCTGTAAAGCGGGTTGTCTACAGCCTCGCTCTGCTCCACACTGAACGGGTTCTTTATCGCACAGGATATTCTTTTAACTCCTCTCCCTTCCTCGTTGTCGCTGATCGTCACCGTCCGGGAGTCGGGTCCGATCCATTCCTCATCGTTGTAGATCCTGGTCTCGTTGGGTTTGGGTGGAGTCCATTTCTCTCCGTGGAACCTCCACCGATAGACGACCTCGCCCGACTCTGACTTGACGTCTCCCAATACGCTGCACTGCAGCGTGCAGCTGCTGGAGTTGGAGTCACATGGTGTCACGATGGATAGCTCTGGATGTGGGACTCTCTCTGTTGAGGAGACAGAATGAGTCACATGGTGTCACGATGGATAGCTCTGGATGTGGGACTCTCTCTGTTGAGGAGACAGAATGAGTCACATGGTGTCACGATGGATAGCTCTGGATGTGGGACTCTCTCTGTTGAGGAGACAGAATGAGTCACATGGTGTCACGATGGATAGCTCTGGACGTGGGACTCTCTCTGTTGAGGAGACAGAATGAGTCACATGGTGTCACGATGGATAGCTCTGGATGTGGGACTCTCTCTGTTGAGGAGACAGAATGAGTCACATGGTGACACGATGGATAGCTCTGGATGTGGGACTCTCTCTGTTGAGGAGACAGAATGAGTCACATGGTGTCACGATGGATAGCTCTGGATGTGGGACTCTCTCTGTTGAGGAGACAGAATGAGTCACATGGTGCCACGATGGATAGCTCTGGATGTGGGACTCTCTCTGTTGAGGAGACAGAATGAGTCACATGGTGCCACGATGGTCAGGTCTGGATCTGGGACTCACTCTGTTGAGGAGACAGAATGAGTCTGTGAGTCATACTTACTCATCTCTTTAAGCAGGTAAGTCTTGTAGTTTTGTCTGCCGTTGATCTCCACAGAATACAGCCCGATGTCTTCTGCGGTCATGTTGTGGATGACCAGCCGTCCGGTGTGTGGGTCCAGTGTGGAGCGGTCTCTAAACGTCCCGTAGTAATCCAGACTATGACCCAGGTCCCAGTCTGCTACCAAGCTGCGTCCGCGCTTCCACAGGATGCTGGTGACGGCTTCAGGAACAGAGCGGTGGTCTGGAAGCAGTTCCACGCGGATGCCTCTGCCTCGTGGTGGAAGGTACGTCACTGTGGAGAGAAACGCATGGCAGTCAAGTTACAATTTAGGCATTTATCAGACGCTCTGAATCCAGAGCGACTTACATTAGGCAAGAACAAAAACCATGGCAATACATCACTATACATAAAAAGTAGTATTCAAGAAACATGCGTAAGCTAAGAACGTAAAAGTGGAATATCTATATAATGAAATTATACATATAAACTATACATCTATAGTATACTATACATATACTATAAAGTGCTATGAAAACATACAATGCAATTCTAGTGGTGTCTACGTAACATGCTATAGGTCTACAAAAAGTGCTATCTAAGGGGCTAGGGCAAGTGCTACGGGCCATGGTGGAGTCTGAAAAGGTGGGTTTTCAGAATACGGGGGAAGTTCATTCCATAGTTTAGATTGGGAGTGAGTCTGTAGTTCTGACTGCAATGGGAAGTTCATTCCATAGTTTAGATTGGGAGTGAGTCTGTAGTTCTGACTGCAATGGGAAGTTCATTCCATAGTTTAGATTGGGAGTGAGTCTGTAGTTCTGACTGTAATGGGAAGTTCATTCCATAGTTTAGATTGGGAGTGAGTCTGTAGTTCTGACTGCAATGGGAAGTTCATTCCATAGTTTAGATTGGGAGTGAGTCTGTAGTTCTGACTGTAATGGGAAGTTCATTCCATAGTTTAGATTGGGAGTGAGTCTGTAGTTCTGACTGCAATGGGAAGTTCATTCCATAGTTTAGATTGGGAGTGAGTCTGTAGTTCTGACTGTAATGGGAAGTTCATTCCATAGTTTAGATTGGGAGTGAGTCTGTAGTTCTGACTGCAATGGGAAGTTCATTCCATAGTTTAGATTGGGAGTGAGTCTGTAGTTCTGACTGTAATGGGAAGTTCATTCCATAGTTTAGATTGGGAGTGAGTCTGTAGTTCTGACTGCAATGGGAAGTTCATTCCATAGTTTAGATTGGGAGTGAGTCTGTAGTTCTGACTGTAATGGGAAGTTCATTCCATAGTTTAGATTGGGAGTGAGTCTGTAGTTCTGACTGCAAAGGGAAGTTCATTCCATAGTTTAGATTGGGAGTGAGTCTGTAGTTCTGACTGCAAAGGGAAGTTCATTCCATAGTTTAGATTGGGAGTGAGTCTGTAGTTCTGACTGCAATGGGAAGTTCATTCCATAGTCATCATAGCTTAGGTTTTATATATTTTCCATTTAGTTTTCGTCGGTGGAAAAAGGTAGTCGACGAACATTGTTGGTCTTAGTTTTAGTCGACGGAACCACTGATGTATAAATGTGAGGGCGTTTTGGAATGCTTAGTTTTAAATGAATAAACCTCTCCCAGCAGGAGCTGATGCAGGAGAGATGGGAGATGGACGACAATTGGACCGTCGCATGTGACAGCCACGCATCAGGAAGAAAGCCAGCTAACACCATGCACCGAATGCCTTATCCTTTATAATTACATACAGTATTAACCCATTTAGACCTGAGGACGATTCTACAAACAGTTTTCAGACAATCCTGTTTCTATACGTCAGCGGTTCTCAACCTTTTTCATGTCAAGGACCCCAACAATAAGCGAATTAGCACAACACCCCATAGCCCCATTAAATTCCCATTCAATTCAATGCAATTCATTGAGGGCTTATGGTAGGGGAAATAGCCAATAAGGAGCTTTTGCACAAAGTAACACCTGGACCTCTTTGGTGGGGACGTAACGACTACAAAGAAAGGTAAGAAAGCCTTTTAGTATGGAATTCTCCTTTAATAGCTTCTAGCAATATGCATCGGTAGAAAAAGTCACATTTTGTACTTGTATCAATACTACTAAAGTATCAATAATGCAATATAGAAATACATTGAAATACATACCGTTACAAGTAACAGTCCGGTACTTGAGTAAAAGTACAAAAGTATTGGTATCAAAGTGTAGGCCTACTTAAAGTACCAAAAGTAGAAAGTACTCATTGTGCAGAATGTCCCATTTCAAGTTTTCGAATGTATACAAATCTTTTGAAAATAGCAGATCTACAAGCTCATAATGTGGCACATCATGATGTATTGTGAGCTTGTAGATCCGCTATTTTCAAATAGTCTACTATACTGAGGAAGTGGTTAATGCATGGTTCTTTCATAATAATCAAAATCTCCAAAGTAACTAGTAACTAAAGTTTGCAAATAAATGTAGTGGCGTACAAATACAATATTTGCCTCTGAGATGTAGTGGAGTAGAAGTAAATAAAACACACATTCTAAAACGGGTAGTCCCAATACTTCATTCTGATTGGCTGGTTACCGTCACGTGACCGGTGTAAATTCCACCGATAACCCACTCCTTCAATCACTTTGTATCATCCTGCAGCCTTGTAGCTGAACTGGGGAAGGGGAGCGCTTCATTGCTTTACAAACACATGCCGTGCGGGCGTCTAAGCACCGCCAGGCTCATATGACTGTGAATGTGTGGCTCCAGGCAGCCCCGTAAATACATCAAGCGCTATTCTCCCGTCACTACAGCTAAATTCCAATACCTCCTATACTTTCACACTCGCTCACTCTCCTCGCGTCCTCCACTCGCTCCTTAGCTCCGCCCCCAGCGAGGAGGAGAGGAGTCGATGCGAGGACAGAGTGGTGGTTGAATTTTCCTCTAGAATCGGAACCTACTATGCTGTCATTTCAAAGCGACGGCACATTCCGCGATCACTAATGACGTGTATCAATTCAATTCAATTCAAAAGGCTTTATTGGCATGGGAAAACATACGTTTACATTGCCAAAGCAAAAGTGGTGGAACAATACAGTGTCACACTCACACAGCTGGATCAATGGAACTCCGAACAGAGCCGTACAGTACTACAGTCTACAGAATAGACAATTCATAATTTTGTGCATGTAACCGAGGCCAATGTGTATGTATTGGTAACATGTGCAAGGCAAGGCTATTTATTCCTGAAATAGTGAATAAGCGCCAGGATGCGCACACGTATAAATCCCCCCCCCCCCTCCTCCGACAGTCAGTGCTCCTCCGACGGTCTTTGCAAATAACGGACACTATAACAGGGTTTCAAGCAGTGTTTTCTGTGCCACACGTGGAGGAGGCGGACTTATGTCACTGGAGAAGGAAAAAAACATGTACACGAGGCGAGGAGACAAAATACCCCACCGAGCTGCACCTGATGTACACTCGCTCTATGAGGAGACAACATACCCCACCGAGCTGCACCTGGCTCAGAGGTAGTGTTAAATCAGGTTTTAGAAAACAACTCGCGGGCCGCAGAAGACGACGTTGCGGGCCGCATGCGGCCTGCGGATCGCCAGTTTGACACCACTGCCTTAGAGTATACTCTAAGAGGCAGCCAGGTAACGCTGTTTGCCTGAGCCTGGGGGCTCAATACACTACTATGGTAGGCAGAGAGGGACAAGACAGGCCAACATGACTGACCATACATTACAATAGCGAAAGGGGCCATCTTGTGGCGATAGACTGTAATAGCAGTCTCTGATTAACAAAATGAAATAATACTTTATACATTGTCTTAAAAAAAATAAAAAAAATAACTCAACTTCTCACTGTGTGCGCGCGTGTGTGTGTGTGTGTGTGTGTGTGTGTGTGTGTGTGTGTGTGTGGGAGGGGTACTTACAGTTATTTTATTAATTTGACTTGTGTTTGCAGTGTTGTACATTTATTTTTAAATGTTTTGCAGTGTTCTTTTTTTGTACTATGTGTTACTGTACTATATATCTTTTTTTACTTGGGGTGTGTGTGACTGTGTGTCTGTGTGTGTGACTGTGTGTCTGTGTGTGTGTGTGTGTGTGTGTGACTGTGTGTCTATGTATGTGTGTGTGTGTGGGTGTGTGTGTGTGTGTGTGTGTGTGTGTGTGTGTGTGTGTGTGTGTGACTGGTGTGTGTGTGACTGTGTGTGTGTGAGAGAGTGAGAGAGGGAGAGAGTTAAAGTGACAGTTTTGCACAGCACGATTGTAGCATAAGTGTAGCTCACATCTGTGGAAAAGTAATACATTTGCCTCCTGTGTGATATAGCTGAATATTAACATTGTATTTTAACATTAATGCTGGACATATTGGTGGTGGTACTTGGTTAAAAAAGGTTGAGAACCACTGCTGTACAGCTGCTTACATTGTGCTGCCGACCTACTTGTTTGAAGTGAACTTAAGTTACAGACAGTACTTTGCACTTTTTTTTAAAAGCACTCCGGTATCGGTATTCGGTATCGCTATCGGCTAACACAGAAATTGTTGGATCAGAAACGGGACATCCCTACTGGCTACCCACCCCCTGGAGCCCAGCTAGGCCTTTTCACTGTGTATTCTTTGTCCAGGAAGAGAGAGATAAACAAGGTTCCTTTGACAAAAAAAGATTACCAAAGAAAGGAGAGAGAAGTATGACTATGACACAGAAGTGGTCAATGTTATCTTCAACTTCATATTGACATCTGTTGTCCAGATCATATCTCACAGCAGGGCTGCAGGGCGGAATCATTCAGGCCGCGGTAGTCAAGTCATACACCCAGCCAGGACACCCTATGTATCCCTAAACCCACACGTCATACACCCAGCCAGGACACCCTATCTATCCCTAAACCCACACGTCATACACCCAGCCAGGACACCCTATCTATCCCTAAACCCACACGTCATACACCCAGCCAGGCCGCCCTATCCATCCCTAAACCCACACGCGTGTACTTTACAATGAAATAATGTACGTTCCGAACGGAGCCTTTTTCCTCTAATGACCCAATTAAGCATTACACTCGTTTACAAGAGGGTCCACCATGTTCAATTCATCAAATATCCTATTGGTTGGTGGTTAAACCCAACCCTTTTTGTCTCGTCTGAAGTCCCACCCTGTTCTTTCCATGTTTCGCCTACAGCTCCCCCCCCCCCCCCCCCCCCCATGCAACACGTCTGTCTCTTCAAACCATGTGACTCTCTTTGCAAATGAATTGGAGCTGTTCTACCGCTCTTTGACGAGACGGCCGTCTTCCAGGTGTTTTTAGCATTATGTTATGCTTTAGACTATTTAAAAAATAGCAGATCTACGAGCTCGTAGCGCGGCACTCGTAGATCTGCTATTTTTGATTGGCTAAACCTCATCAAATGGGTCTGAGTGGCTAAACCTCATCAAATGGGTCGGAGAGGTTAAACCTCATCAAATGGGTCCGAGAGGCTAAACCTCATCAAATGGGTCTGAGAGGCTAAACCTCATCAAATGGGTCTGAGAGGCTAAACCTCATCAAATGGGTCTGAGAGGTTAAACCTCATCAAATGGGTCTGAGTGGCTAAACCTCATCAAATGGGTCGGAGAGGTTAAACCTCATCAAATGGGTCCGAGAGGCTAAACCTCATCAAATGGGTCTGAGAGGCTAAACCTCATCAAATGGGTCTGAGAGGCTAAACCTCGTCAAATGGGTCTGAGTGGCTCAAAAGTTCGTGGCTCAAAAGCCGAATACATAATGGGGCCTTGTTGAAAACCCACCGTCTTAAAGAATAAAATAAAAACATTATTTGGATAACAAAGAGCAGGTCTTACCAACGCGGAGCTGGATGTCAGCGCTCATGTCATTCTCTGGCCACCAGCAGCGGTAGGTTCCCTGGTCCGACAGCCTGACCCTGGACAGCGTCAAGTTCATTACACCCCCGGACAGCTCCGACAGGGACATTGTCGCTCTCTGCCTGTCAATGGGGGAAAGCAAGTAAGTACTTTTACTTAAGTATACTGTACTTAAGTATTATTATTTTACAAAATATTATGCCGATTTATTTTTTATAGTCCTAATAGACCCCAGGAAATCTGGTAGATCACAGGATCTACTGAATGTGAAGGTGGATCACAGGATCTACTGAATGTGAAGGTAGATCACATCTACTGAATGTGAAGGTGGATCACAGGATCTACTGAATGTGACGGTGGATCACAGGATCTACTGAATGTGAAGGTGGATCACAGGATCTACTGAATGTGAAGGTGGATCACAGGATCTACTGAATGTGAAGGAGGATCACAGGATCTACTGAATGTGACGGTGGATCACAGGATCTACTGAATGTGAAGGTGGATCACAGGATCTACTGAATGTGAAGGTGGATCACAGGATCTACTGAATGTGACGGTGGATCACAGGATCTACTGAATGTGAAGGTGGATCACAGGATCTACTGAATGTGAAGGTGGATCACAGGATCTACTGAATGTGAAGGAGGATCACAGGATCTACTGAATGTGACGGTGGATCACAGGATCTACTGAATGCGACGGTGGATCACAGGATCTACTGAATGTGAAGGAGGCCTACTGGGGGGAAGCCACACAAATATGTCAGTTTGACACATTCAGTAGATCTCGTGATCTTTTGTGGCCATATGTAATTTCTTGGGGTCTAGTAGGACTATAGTAAATAATACAAAAATGAATCACTACAAAAAAATAATTAAAATACATATTTAGCCCCATGCTCGAATGCCCCCACCCCCCTGTCAAAAACAGCTAAAATCCCTAAAACGAAAGAAAGCAGCAAATGAAGAAAAATGAACACTCATCTTTTACTTTCTCTAAAAGAGCGCCGCAGTCTCTCCCCCTTTCAGAAAAACGAGTGGCCCAGGAAATGAAACCCCAATGCATTCTCCCATCGGCAACTTCTTATTTAATTTATTTAAAGGCGGTTACGCCGCGGACAAAGCCAACTCAGATCGTGACAAAACATGACAATGAACACAATGTTTTGGGGCCGATCAAATAATTTATAAGACGAAAAACAAAACAAATAGTGTTGTCTCCTGACTTTCTTTCTGACTTTCTTCTTTCTAATGATTAATAAATTAAATAAATAAATATAATATATAAATACATTAATAAATTAAATAAGAAGTGCCGATGGGAGAATGCATTGGGGTTTCATTTCCTGGGCCACTCGTTTTTCTGAAAGGGGGAGGGACTACGGCGCTCTATAACAACCTAAAACATGAACCTAGGTAAAGGGGGAGGGACTGTGGCGCTCTATAACAACCTAAAACATGAACCTAGGTAAAGGGGGAGGGACTGTGGCGCTCTATAACAACCTAAAACATGAACCTAGGTAAAGGGGGAGGGACTACGGCGCTCTATAACAACCTAAAACATGAACCTAGGTAAAGGGGGAGGGACTGCGGCGCTCTATAACAACCTAAAACATGAACCTAGGTAAAGGGGGAGGGACTACGGCGCTCTATAACAACCTAAAACATGAACCTAGGTAAAGGGGGAGGGACTACGGCGCTCTATAACAACCTAAAACATGAACCTAGGTAAAGGGGGAGGGACTACGGCGCTCTATAACAACCTAAAACATGAACCTAGGTAAAGGGGGAGGGACTACGGCGCTCTATAACAACCTAAAACATGAACCTAGGTAAAGGGGGAGGGATTGCGGCGCTCTATAACAACCTAAAACATGAACCTAGGTAAAGGGGGAGGGACTACGGCGCTCTATAACAACCTAAAACATGAACCTATAGGTTGATAAAAACTAAAGTTGTCCTTAAAGTAAAACAAGTGAGTACTTGTAGTCCGGGCTCTGGTTCTGGTCCTGGTACTGGGTGAGGTACCGCCCAGCCTGGACGGCGACGACAAGCAGGGTCTGGCCGTCTCTGGTCCACACCACCGTTCCTGAACTCTGCATGCTGATTGGTGGGTGGATGCGACATGGGAGGATGGCCACGCCTCCCACGTCGGCCAGGACGGGTTGAGAGGAGCCAATCACCCGATATCCTTAAAAGTGACATAAAAATAAAAAAGATTTAGAATTATTTTATTTTGATTATTTTATAGTTATGTTAACTTTATGAACTAAAAACAAATATAATGGACATAGAAAAAAAAGACAATAACATTTAGTAATTATCTGAGATCAAACATTTCTCAGTATTCTGATATTAACCTGAGGGCCTCATTAAGTGAAGGTGGGGGCCTCATGTGGCCCCCAGCCGGGCCACCAGTTGATATTAACCTAATATTAATATTTCAGTTAAAATATAGCAAAAATAGCTGATCTACAAGCTCAGAGCTGGCCCTCTGGAGTGAGTTTGGAACTATAGTGGCCCTCTGGAGTGAGTGTGGAACTATAGTGGCCCTCTGGAGTGAGTTTGGAACTATAGTGGCCCTCTGGAGTGAGTGTGGAACTATAGTGGCCCTCTGTAGTGAATTTGGAACTATAGTGGCCCTCTGGAGTGAGTTTGGAACTAAGTGGCCCTCTGGAGTGAGTTTGGAACTAAGTGGCCCTCTGGAGTGAGTTTGTAACTATAGTGGCCCTCTGGAGTGAGTTTGTAACTATAGTGGCCCTCTGGAGTGAGTGTGGAACTATAGTGGCCCTCTGGAGTGAGTGTGGAACTATAGTGGCCCTCTGGAGTGAGTGTGGAACTATAGTGGCCCTCTGGAGTGAGTGTGGAACTTTAGTGGCCCTCTGGAGTGAGTGTGGAACTTTAGTGGCCCTCTGGAGTGAGTGTGGAACTATAGTGGCCCTCTGGAGTGAGTGTGGAACTATAGTGGCCCTCTGGAGTGAGTTTGGAACTATAGTGGCCCTCTGGAGGGAGTGTGGAACTATAGTGGCCCTCTGGAGTGAGTGTGGAACTTTAGTGGCCCTCTGGAGTGAGTGTGGAACTATAGTGGCCCTCTGGAGTGAGTGTGGAACTTTAGTGGCCCTCTGGAGTGAGTGTGGAACTATAGTGGCCCTCTGGAGTGAGTGTGGAACTATAGTGGCCCTCTGGAGTGAGTTTGGAACTATAGTGGCCCTCTGGAGGGAGTGTGGAACTATAGTGGCCCTCTGGAGTGAGTGTGGAACTTTAGTGGCCCTCTGGAGTGAGTGTGGAACTATAGTGGCCCTCTGGAGTGAGTGTGGAACTTTAGTGGCCCTCTGGAGTGAGTGTGGAACTATAGTGGCCCTCTGGAGTGAGTGTGGAACTATAGTGGCCCTCTGGAGTGAGTGTGGAACTATAGTGGCCCTCTGGAGTGAGTGTGGAACTATAGTGGCCCTCTGGAGTGAGTGTGGAACTATAGTGGCCCTCTGGAGTGAGTGTGGAACTATAGTGCCCTCTCCATCGTCAAAGTTGCCCATCCCTGCTCTGACAGAGACGTAGAGTTCTTATAATTAGGGCCTAAATCACCTAATCCTAAAAAAGATAAATCCGGCCATATCCACTTGCCCAAATGTGCTGACCTCATCACATTTGTGATGACGGCTATGGCTGTTTTCCTCCCATTTTTATTTTTTTGCTAAATTAATGCTTGGAAAGGATTCAGAATCATTAACACTCATCTTTTACTTTCTCTAATAACAACTTAAAACACGAGCCTTGGTTGAAAAAAACTAAAGTTGTCCTTTAGATCCTGTAAATGAAGTGAGTGCGTAAAAGCAGGTTGTAGTTCCGCCATGAAGCTACAGGTACGTACTTTGAGACTAAACCTTTACCCCCGTCTCAGGTCCATGAAGCTACAGGTACTTTGTGACTAAACCTTTACCCCCGTCTCAGGTCCATGAAGCTACAGGTACTTTGTGACTAAACCTTTACCCCCGTCTCAGGTCCATGAAGCTACAGGTACTTTGTGACTAAACCTTTACCCCCGTCTCAGGTCCATGAAGCTGCAGGTACTACTTTGAGACTAAACCTTTACCCCCGTCTCAGGTCCCCATGAAGCTACAGGTACGTACTTTGAGACTAAACCTTTACCCCCGTCTCAGGTCCCCAGTTTCTCTCTAATCGTTAAATAAAATGAATCCAACCAGATCGGCGCAGGAAAAACCCGGAAATGCCGCAGCCTTAGTAGAAGAAATGACTCTGCCCGGTAAATTCAGGGTACATTGCGTTATTAAAATGGCACAAAGTGCATTTTAGAGAGAAGCTGGGGACCTGAGACGCTTCCCAGCTACGTATGACCAGAGGGCTGATGAAGGTACTTCCACAGGGCGTCAGAGAGACTCGCTGGGGCTAACACGCATGCACACACACACACACACACACACACACACACACACACACACAATTTAACCCACTTTTTGTTTCACAAACAAAAACTATGATGCAAATTAATTCAAGTCCAGACTGTCCAGTTCGAATAATCCGTTTGGGGACAAAGCAACACGACTTGTTAAAACAGCCACACCCTGAAAAGGTCTAGTTTTCAGACCGTATAGTAAAGTCTAAATATAGTAAATAAATGTAAACAAAGTCTTACCTGTCACAGGTGTGTTGCAGCTCCACAGAACCACCAACATGTAGAAACTCAACCACATCCGAGACTTAAACATTAAAACTGTGTTTACTGTGAACAACACGGACCCCGAGCAGACATCCATCTTGCCGTCTTCACTCTTGGATACGTTGGTGTTTGTTGAAACATTTAGTTTCGATTTCAGCCGCTGTTTAAATCTATTCCACATTGCATTCTGTTATGTCACCGTGCCACCAGCAGGTGTAGCTGTAACACCACCCAGCTCTTCATGGAGAGAGAAATAATAATCCTAATAAATATAAAGATGAAATTAAATTAAATGAAATGGAACCGTATTTGTGTGTAAATAATTGATACTAAATACTATGGAAATAAATAAATAAAAACAAGCCAACAGTCGTGGTAAATAAGTGTAAACATATAGGCCTACGTTATTGTCAAAGCAAGTGTCAAGAGATAATAAAAAAACAGTCGAAAATGGGTATATATAAGGTACAGTATTGTGTAAACATAAAGTAAGCCTATATACAGTTGGAGGTACAGTATTGTGTAAACATAAAGTATATAGTACTTTTGCAACTGAAAGGCTGGAAAATGAAAATGAAGAGTTTACAGTAAATAGTAAATACCCACCTCACGCCTACCGAGGCCCTCTGGAACCTGGAAGGAGAGGAAGAGGAAAGACTGTTTCTGTTGCCTGAGTGCCTCTATGTGAACGCCTAACTTAAGTTCATCTTTCCGTTGTCAACTCACTTCTAAATAAATCAAGGCTAAAAATACCCAGTAGCACTGTACTACAGTACTGTCTGTACAGTAGCTGTACAGTAGCCTCTGTGTCTTGGTTTGTGATCAAAGTGCGACGACATACATTCATGAATCCACTTGCTGACCTAGACGTCGGTATTGAGCTTTTAAAGGGGTTTATATGTGATCCTACCATTAACATCCTAGATAAGGTTTATATGTGATCCTATCATTAACATCTTAGATAAGGTTTATATGTGATCCTACCATTAACATCCTAGATAAGGTTTATATGTGATCCTATCATTAACATCCTGGATAAGGTTTATATGTGATCCTATAGCATTAACATCCTGGATAAGGTTTATATGTGATCCTATCATTAACATCCTGGATAAGGTTTATATGTGATCCTACCATTAACATCCTGGATAAGGTTTATATGTGATCCTATCATTAACATCCTAGATAAGGTTTATATGTGATCCTACCATTAACATCCTAGATAAGGTTTATATGTGATCCTATCATTAACATCCTGGATAAGGTTTATATGTGATCCTACCATTAACATCCTGGATAAGGTTTATATGTGATCCTACCATTAACATCCTAGATAAGGTTTATATGTGATCCTACCATTAACATCCTAGATAAGGTTTATATGTGATCCTACCATTAACATCCTAGATAAGGTTTATATGTGATCCTACCATTAACATCCTAGATAAGGTTTATATGTGATCCTACCATTAACATCCTAGATAAGGTTTATATGTGATCCTACCATTAACATCCTGGATAAGGTTTATATGTGATCCTACCATTAACATCCTAGATAAGGTTTATATGTGATCCTACCATTAACATCCTAGATAAGGTTTATATGTGATCCTACCATTAACATCCTAGATAAGGTTTATATGTGATCCTACCATTAACATCCTAGATAAGGTTTATATGTGATCCTACCATTAACATCCTAGATAAGGTTTATATGTGATCCTACCATTAACATCCTAGATAAGGTTTATATGTGATCCTACCATTAACATCCTAGATAAGGTTTATATGTGATCCTACCATTAACATCCTGGATAAGGTTTATATGTGATCCTATCATTAACATCCTGGATAAGGTTTATATGTGATCCTACCATTAACATCCTGGATAAGGTTTATATGTGATCCTACCATTAACATCCTAGATAAGGTTTATATGTGATCCTACCATTAACATCCTGGATAAGGTTTATATGTGATCCTATCATTAACATCCTAGATAAGGTTTATATGTGATCCTACCATTAACATCCTAGATAAGGTTTATATGTGATCCTACCATTAACATCCTGGATAAGGTTTATATGTGATCCTATCATTAACATCCTAGATAAGGTTTATATGTGATCCTATCATTAACATCCTGGATAAGGTTTATATGTGATCCTATAGCATTAACATCCTGGATAAGGTTTATATGTGATCCTATAGCATTAACATCCTGGATAAGGTTTATATGTGATCCTACCATTAACATCCTGGATAAGGTTTATATGTGATCCTACCATTAACATCCTGGATAAGGTTTATATGTGATCCTATCATTAACATCCTAGATAAGGTTTATATGTGATACTATCATTAACATCCTAGATAAGGTTTATATGTGATCCTATAGCATTAACATCCTAGATAAGGTTTATATGTGATCCTATCATTAACATCCTGGATAAGGTTTATATGTGATCCTACCATTAACATCCTAGATAAGGTTTATATGTGATCCTATAGCATTAACATCCTAGATAAGGTTTATATGTGATCCTATAGCATTAACATCCTAGATAAGGTTTATATGTGATCCTATCATTAACATCCTAGATAAGGTTTATATGTGATCCTATCATTAACATCCTAGATAAGGTTTATATGTGATCCTATCATTAACATCCTAGATAAGGTTTATATGTGATCCTACCATTAACATCCTAGATAAGGTTTATATGTGATCCTATCATTAACATCCTAGATAAGGTTTATATGTGATCCTATCATTAACATCCTAGATAAGGTTTATATGTGATCCTATCATTAACATCCTGGATAAGGTTTATATGTGATCCTATCATTAACATCCTGGATAAGGTTTATCCAGGATTTTAATTTTCCTCATAGACATTTCAAAAAGTATTTATTTAAAGACCTTTTAAGCGTCGTACAAAGCCAACTCTTGTCGTGACAAATCATGACAATAAACTTTTTCGGGCTGAACAAATAATTGGAAAGAAGAAAACGGCAGGTTACAACACTTTTTTTGTTGTTTTTTTTCTTTGTAATTATTTGTTTGGTCCAAAATATTGTGTTTGTCGTCATGATTTGTCACAACAAGAGTTGGCTTCGTACGACGCTTATAAGGTCTTTAAATAAATACATTTTGAAATGTCTATGGGAAAAATGCATTGTGAATTATTTCCTGGGCCCGTCATCATGAAAGGGGGCGGAACTCCGACGCAGACCACATGGAGACCACCTGGAACCCCCTCAAGGACCACCGGTGGTCCGGCGACCGGAGACCACCTGGAACCCCCCCGGACCACATGGAGACCACCTGGAACCCCCTCAAGGACCACCGGTGGTCCCCGGACCACATGGAGACCACCTGGAACCCCCTCAAGGACCACTGTTGGTCCGGGGACCACTGGTGACGTGGAGGAGTTGCAGTTCAGGAAGCAAGTGTCCTCACCTCTTTGCCATTCCATTGGCGTGGTTCCATAAAAGTTGTCATTTATCTTGCCAGTGTGGAAACACGTACAGGCCCCACAGTCCCCACTGTACTGCAGCCCTGCACACACACACACACACACCCCATTCTGAGAAGCAGTACGTACTGGTGCCGATTGTGATGCTACTTTTACTGAGGACCCCCATGGAAACGTCCCTGGGGGTCCCCTAGGGGTCCCCGGACACCACTTTGAGAAGCACCGGTTGCAAAACAATAATTGCCATGAATAAATCAATGAAAACGTCTAAGTAGAAGTAGTGAAAATAGCAGACCTACAAGCTCACAACACAAGAAGAGAATGACATTCTAAACAGTTACACCAGTTTCATGCACGGTGGACAGTACCATGAACGGCCGCTAGGGGGAGCCATGGTACAGTGTAATACAGTGGAACAGCTATAGAGCGTTTTTTCATTGATTGATTGATTGACAGTTTGCAGAATAACTACAGTAGGCTACATTCCAAGCACAACTCAATACAAAGACTGTTAACAGTGAGTGGACGACACCATAAAGCATTACTCTCGTTTACAAGAGGGCCCACCATGTTCAATTCATCAAAACAATTAGAGACGCGAATATACAACTATACAGTCAAAACAGGAAATCATCATAGGAGGTAAAAAGGGAAAAGAAACATACAATGAGGGGTGCGTTGTTGAATCTCAGGCAATGTGAATCATGGCCAGCAGGGGGACCAGCCAACCGGATTTCTGAAACGGTTCGAAAGAAACGGACTCGGTCCGTCTCAGTGTGAATCCCCTATTTGAGAGCGCCTTTGAAGGAGTCTAGGGATTCACATTTATTTAACGATCGCCCTACCAACAGTCTAAAGGAATGTGGATTTACGTGGCATTGCAGAAGAACGAACTTAACCCCTTGTTGTTTGAGCCAAATCTGGGTTGCGATGTTTAAGTCTCACTTGTTTCGTCATTTCATAGTTTTACATCTTAATGTCAAACCCTGACCAATGAGCTGTGGCCAAACTGCCATGTGACAACACCATGACCAATGAGCTGTGGCCAAACTGTCATGAGACAACACTTTGAATAATAAATAAATACACGACACACCACGACAGACTTTCAACAATCCGTTTATAAACTTTATTAAATTCACAGTTTATCATTTAGGCACTGAGCAATGAATCCAGTCATTTACAGTAACATGTTTTATCATTTACAGTAGGCACAAATCCACTGAGTCATTTACAGTAACATGTTTTATCATTTACGCACTGAGCCTTTCACAGTAACATGTATTATCATTTAGGCACTGAGCCATTTACAGTAACATGTTTTAGAACACCACTATTACGACCTTTGACCCTATATGGGGTCTTGACTCCAAAGGAGTAATATATGTTGTGGCTGTCAAGGATCACAAACCAATTCAGGCAATAAGGTGTACATCTATTGAGAAACAGCTTCACAATGTTCACATCAACAGGGCAAGCATGCATATATATAGCTTCAGGGTGGCCAATGCTAAAACAACAAACAAAACCCCCCAACCCTACCTAGAAAATAAACAATCCTAAACTACACCAAAAAGAAAAATACAATCTAGGCTCCCTGACTAAACGTTAAACAATGGGTCAAAACTGGGGACCAAAATAAATAGCAGCACACCCTTACCATTATGCAGCTTCCCTTCTTTTAACACAGGAAAAGGGTTTGGGATATATTGACAGCGGTTTGTGTGCAATGCTTCCTAGGTTGGTCTGTTCTCTAAACACTCAGTAACTAAAGAAACCTCAAACTCAGCAGGTAAGGCACACAGCCTACAGACACTACACTAGCTACAGACTGGGTTCAGCAGCACAGGTGACGGATGGCAAGACTGACGAGGAGCTTCTCCCCAGCCTTTTATACTGGTGGCTGGTGATTGAAATAAGAGGCCCAGGTGTCTCCAGACTCTAAACCACTCCTCCAATCCACCCTCCAGTCATCATGCAGCACTGAAAAACACTGACAGTGGATTAAACACAGCCACAACAACACTAAGGCCACATAGGGCCGTAACAACCACAAAGTTGGTACGGTGACTTTAAAATAAAATACACCATGAATTAAAATACACCATACAATAAAATACACCTTTGGCCCAGCCTGTAACAGGGACATCTGTTCATAGGCCTACAGTAAAAATCACACCCGTGTGAAGTGAGGGGCGCTCTTATCATCGTATACGTCATGGGAACTCATTTTCGCTTTTGGATTTGGACACATATTATGCGACGATGGGTAGCCTACAATAAGCATTTTGGAAACTAAATAGCCTGTACAGTGGACTGTAGGCCTAACATTGGTGGTCATCATTTAACTTGCCTGTATCTTACGTGTATATGCAGTCTGCAGTGAACATTAATGTTTACGTTATATGGAGAGTTTACCGCGGGGATGTTGATTGATTGGTTATTATTCACTGCATGCACCCAGCTGGGTTAACCCGTTCTGAACGGGAACCCATTTTGGTGTTAGCATCACGTTATGCTTTAGCTATTGAAAAATAGCAGATCTACAAGCTCATAGCGCGCCACCGAGTGGCGCGCTACGAGCTTGTAGGTCTGTAAAAAACCATAGACTGTAAAAAATATGGACAAAGCGTTCCACGGGTCTAACGTGAACGTAAAATGAAGCCTGTCAGTCCTTGCAATGGAAGTCGCCATCTTTCTAGATCCGTTTTGGCCCAGTTCAGGCCAGCTGGCCCCTTGGCTGGCCCAGACAACGAGGCGGGACTTCCCCCTTCTTCTTCGTTGGTTTTTATTTTGACTCGAGTGGGTGGGGGATCCCGTTCATAGACTGTAACGGTAGCCACGCCCCTCAGAACATGCGCGACTTTATGGTCATTTTTTTAATAAATGGGACCATAATTTTCCAAAAAGAATATGACATTAGAAATGAGACTTTAAACTAGTGACTGGAAGCAAAAAGTATTCATGACCATGTTTATTAAGATAATACAGTCTAGGTGAAGTTGGGCCCAAATACATGGACTTCTATGGGGATATGGGTTTTTTTGAGCCCAATGACAGCGCCACAACAGGCCATTATATGAACTTTCATTTCCTTAGTGGCTTCACAAAATATCCGTCTGACTGCCCCCCTGGCGTACACACGTGCGCACACACACAGAGACGTAGGCGTGCGTACACACGTGCACACACACAGAGACGTAGGCGTGCGTACACACGTGCACACACACAGAGACGTAGGCGTGCGTACACACGTGCACACACACAGACGTAGGCGTGCGTACACACGTGCACACACACAGAGACGTAGGCGTGCGTACACACGTGCACACACACAGAGACGTAGGCGTGTGTACACACGTGCACACACACAGAGACGTAGGCGTGCGTACACACGTGCGCACACACACACAGAGACGTGGTGCATTTATTATAGGATATATATTTGTTTCCTTGGACTGGAGAAACTATTCTACTGGAACACAATATGTTCAGCTGGAGGTCAGGGGTCAAACCCTATCAATCTGGGGTCAGAGGTCAAACCCTATCAATGTGGTCAAACCCTATCAATCTGGGGTCAGGGGTCAAACACTATCAATCTGGGGTCAGAGGTCAAACACTATCAATCTGGGGTCGGAGGTCAAACCATATCAATATGGAGGTCAGAGGTCAAACCCTATCTTGGGGTCTTTAGCACATCAAGGTTTGATTGACAGATTGTCACTGTGCTTCTTATATACATCATCAGTGTGATGTCACCATGATGTCATGATGAGTCACTCATGACCAAATATGGAGTCCATGATGTCAGGCGTACTGGCGACGGTGGTAACCATGACAACCTGGACTCACTCAGACATGTGGAGTAACCATGGCGACCTGATGTGACCCTCGCTCACATCGAGACTCCATCTCTGCTCACACAGAAACACTGAGGTGCCACACCCCAACCAGAACCCAACGCAGAGGGGTTCAGTGGACATGGTCTGGAAGGTGTGCAGGTGGGTCAGAGTGTCCTCTGAGGACACGTCATAGAAGGACAGAGTCCCAGCGGGACGGTCCACATACACTCCTACTCTGCAGACCCCGACCTCCCTGACCTCAAGGTCAGCATCCACTGCTGCTCTGATGGAGCGTGTAGAGGGACCGACAGGGAGGTCAGTCCTCTCCCCATTGTGTCTGACATAGTAACTGTAACCATGACACCACAGACTCCATGACATGCCATTACTTCCAAGCCAACAGTCATCACCAGCTCCTTTCCTGCTGATTGCTCTGTAAGTCCCTGCTATAGAAACGTCTCCACTGCACTCTACCTCAGAGTAGCAGCGTTCGCTCACACTCTCTGCAGTCAGGACCTGAGGACATCCATCAAACCTCTCTGGGTGATCAGGATACTGATGACGTCGTCCCCGTGTGACCTTCCTGTTGTCCTCAGACAGAGTGAGGTCACAGTGTGCTGTGTTTGTGTCCAGTGAGAGACGCTGGGAATCTGATGAGAAAACACACAGTAACCATTAAGTACATCATTCACACACACACACACACACACACACACACACACACACACACACACACACACACACACACACACACACACACACACACACACACACACACACACACACACACACACACACACACACACACACACACACACACACACACAACGTTTTTAACTCAAATCTTTGCTACCGAGAGGGTTAATAATTAAATTAATTCACCAATAAATTAATTTATTGGTGAATAAGAAATGCAAAAAACGCACCCAGGGCGCAGTATCCCCCACGGCCACATATCTCACAACGGGTAAGGTCTAGTTACATATAATTGTTGGGGTCCTTGACATGAAAAATGTATTGATTACATTTAGAAGCAAACCCGTTTCCCTAAAGCCTCTGTAGTTACACACACCGTCCACATGGGGCAGTAGTAAAACCATTCCCTAAAGCCTCTGTAGTTACACACACCGTCCACATGGGGCAGTAGTAAAACCATTCCCTAAAGCCTCTGTAGTTACACAATTTCAATTCAATTTCAATTCAAAGGGCTTTATTGGCATGAGAAAACATACGTTTACATTGCCAAAGCAGAAAGAACAAAGCAACAGTACAGCAATACAATCAAAACAAAAATTATGTACTTTGAAGGTCAGAATCTTCAATAGATCAACTTCTGTGTACCAAGATAACTCGATGCAGGTATAGTGCAGGAATATACACAATGATTAGTCTTTAGGGTGGTTGTGTTCCATTTGATATCCTTCTCCTATCACAGCAACTCACAAATCTTGCTGCTGTGTTTGCACATTGTTGTACTTCGCCCAGCAGATATGGGAGTTTTTTGTCATTGGTCATGTTTTCAAAATCTCCGTGTGTGGTTGTAATCTGTGGGAAGTATGTGTCTCTGATGTCTTGGTACAATGGACAGATGGTTAGGAAGTGTAGCTCGGTTTCCACTTCGTTTAGTGTGCAGTGGGTGCATAGTCTGTCTTCTCTCGGGATACAGGTCTGCCTATGACGGCCTTTCTCGATCGCGAGACTGTGCTCACTGAGTCTGTACCTAGTTAAGATTTTTCTTTGTTTTGGGTCGGTCACGGTGCTCAGGTATTCTGCCACTGTGTATTCTCTGTTTAGGGCCAGATAGCATTCTAGTTTACTCTGCTTTTGTGTTGCTTCTTTCCAATGTGTCAGATAGTTTTCCCTTTGCTGTTTTATAATTTGGTTTAGTCCAATGGGTTTTCTATCTCGTGGCTCTGTTTGTGTTTGTGCCCGGAGTTCCAGGGCCAGCTGGCTGAGGGGGCATCTCTCTAGAGTTTCACTGTGTGTGAGTGCCTTGTTATGGAGTGCATCTAGGTCACTTTCTTTTAGGTGGTTGTAGAACTTAAGTGCTCTCTTTTTTATTTTGATTATGAGTGGGTATCGTCCTAATTCTGCCCTGCATGCATTATTTGGTGTTTTTCGCTGGGTACGGAGAATGGATTTGCAGAATTCTGTGTGTAGGGTCTCGGTTTGGTGTTTATCCCATTTTTCCAGGTCATGGTTTGCTAATGGTCCCCAGATCTCGCAACCATATAGGGAAATTGGTTCTATCACCGAGTCCAGTATTTTAAGCCAGGTTTTAATTGGGATGTCTATTTTGATGTTTCTTTTGATGGCATAGAATGCCCTTCTTGCCTTGTCTCTCAGGTCCTTTACAGCTTGGTTGTAGTTCCCTGTGCTGCTGATGTTTAGGCCAAGGTAGGTATAGTTTTTAGTTTGTTCTAGTGGGATTGTATTTAGGAAAAATTGGTGGTTTTGGCGGCTGGGCCTTTTTTGAAATATCATGATTTTAGTCTTGGTTAGGTTCACTGTCAGGGCCCATGTCTGGGAGAATTTGTGTAGGAGATAAAGTTGCTGCTGTAGTCCTTCTTTGGTTGGGGACAGCAGCAGCAGGTCATCTGCGTAAAGTAAGCATTTGATTTCTGTGTTTGCCAAGGGGATGCCTGGCGCTGTAGACTGTTCTAACGTTTTTGCTAATTCGTTGATATATATGTTGAAGAGTGTTGGACTCAGGCTGCATCCCTGTCTAACACCACGGCTCTGGGGGAAAAAGTCTGTGTGCATTTCGCCTATTCTAACTGCGCATTTGTTGTTGGTGTACATTGATTTTATGATGTCATAGGTTTTTCCCCCAATGCCACTTTCCAACAGTTTGTACATCAGACCCTCATGCCAAATTGAATCGAATGCTTTTTTGAAGTCGACAAAGCAGGAGAATATTTTGCTTTTGTTTTTGTTTATTTGGTTGTCAATTAGGGTGTTGAGAGTGTAAATGTGGTCTGTTGTGCGATATTTTGGTAGAAAGCCAATTTGTGATTTGCTCAGGACGTTGCTTTCTGTGAGGAAATTTAGAATTCTGTGGTTGAGGATCATGCAGAGGATTTTTCCGAGGTTGCTGTTTACACAAATCCTGCGGTAGTTATTTGGGTCGTATTTGTCTCCAGTTTTGTGGAGTGGCGTTATCAGCCCTTGATTCCATGTGCTGGGGAAAATCCCAGAACTGAGCACGATATTTAGGAGTTTTAATATGGCCAGTTGGAATTTGAGGTCGGTGAATTTTATCATTTCATTTAGAATTCCGTCTGCCCCACAGGCCTTCTTGGTTTTAAGTGTTTTTATTTTGTCTTGTAGTTCTTTTAGGTTGATTTGGGAATCTAGTGGATTCTGGTAGTCTTTTATGGCTGACTCTAGGTTTTGTAGTTCATCTTTTATTTGTTTTTGTTCTTTGTTCTTCTCGATTGGGCCGAAGAGGCTCGAAAAATGATTTACCCATACATCTCCATTTTGGATGGGTAATTCGTCCTGTTTTAGCTTATTAAGTCTGTTCCAGTTTTCCCAGAAGCTGTTTGTCTGTATGGAATCCTCAATGTCTTGCAGTTGGTTTCTAACGTGTTGATCTCTTTTTTCTCTTACTGTGTTCTTGTATTGTTTCAGTGTTTCCCCATATTGGAGACGTGTGTTGTGGTTGTCTGGGTCTCTGTGTTTTTGGTTTGATAGTTTCCTTAATTTTTTCCTGAGATTCTTGCAGTCATTATCGTACCATTTGTCATTCTCAACATTTTTTCTGGCTTTCTTGTTTGATACTTTTAGGTTTGCTAGTGAGGCTGTAAGTTCGAATATATAATTGAGGCCTTCTACTGCCCTGTTTACACTTTCACTGTTTTCTTCAAAGGTTTTTTCTAGGAACTGGTCCAGTTGTGATTGGACTTGTTTTTGTCTAATAGCATTTTGGAAGGCTTCTGCGCTATGTTCCTTCCATTTGTAGCGTTTTCTTATATTGTGTAGTTTGTTTGGCGTTTGTTCTTTGTGTCTGTGTGTTGATCTGTTTAGATAGGCTGTGGTTCTGTTGTGGTCTGACAAGGGTGTTTGCGGGCTGACTGTGAAAGCTCTGAAAGATGCCAGGTTCATGTCAGTGATAAAGTAATCTACCGTGCTGTTTCCCAGGGATGAGCTGCATGTATATCTACCGAATGAGTCCCCTCGGAGTCTACCGTTAACGATGTACAGACCCAGTGAGCGACAGAGCTGTAGTAGTTGTGACCCGTGTTTGTTTGTTGTTTTGTCGTGGTTGAATCTCGGGGGACATGTTGGGGAGCTGATGTTTTCCCCTCCTGGTAAGTGTTTGTTTCCCTGTGTGTTGAGGGTGTCAGGCCCATGTCCTGTTCTGGCATTTAGGTCTCCACAAACTACAATGTGACCTTGTGCCTGGAAACGGCTGATATCCTCTTCTAATGTGGGGAAAAAGTCCTCCGTAAAGTAGGGGGATTCAATTGGGGGGATGTAGGTGGCACACAGGTAGACATTCTTTTCGGTTGTGGTAAGTTCCTTGTTTATTTCTAGCCAGATGGAAGAAGTTCCAGTTTTGACTAGCTTAATGGAGTGGATTAGTTCAGATTTGTACCATATTAGCATACCTCCAGAGTCCCTTCCCTGGGTGACTCCTGCCAGCTTTGTAGATGGTACCACAAGTTCTCTGTAGCCAGTAGGACAGCCAGTGGGGCCGTCCCCTCTGTGCCATGTCTCTTGTAGAATAATGATGTCTATGTTTGCAATCTCTTTGACAAAGTCTGGGGTTCTGCTCTTGATGCCAAGGGCAGTTGACCTCAAACCTTGTATATTCCAGGATGATACAGTGAGTGATTTGTACTCCATTGTTCACATTGTTGTTACATTCCAGGGGTTCTGCCCTGGGCCCATGCTGCGTAGAAATCCATGAACATCTGCTCGATGCTGTGTGTGCTGGGGATGGCTCTGGTCATCGCCTGTGCGTATGTGTATGGTTGGCGAGGGAGGGGGAGAGAGGGCGGTGGTGCGACTGATGCCAGAGTGTATGGGATGGACATCAGTGGTATGGGTGAGCTGTGTATGTCGTGAGGTCTGGGTGGAGCGGTGGGGGTGGGCATCAGGGGTGTGGATGGGCTGCCCTGGAGTGTGGTATGAGGTCTGGTTGGAGCGGAGGGGTGTCTAGGAGAGGGTCTGCCTGGTGGATAGGGGTGATGTCTAGTAGAATGTCCTGTGTATGCAGTGCGTTGTCGTCTGGGTGTAGGATGTTGTCCACGTTGGTTGCGTTTGTAGGACGTTGCGTCTGTAGGATGGTCGCGATCGAGTGCGGTGTCCTTCAGACTCTTTGCAAAAGCTGGGATTTCAGCCTTGCGGATGTGTACCGCGTCGTGTAGGCTTCCCTTGTGCAGGGTTGGGTGTTCTGCGAAGTTGACCTTATGCTTCCTTGCACAGATTTTGGAAGTCTGTGCGTTGATTGCGTCGATGTAGTTGTATTCTGTGTCTCCTCTGTGTAGCAGTGCCGAGATGACTACTTCTGCGTTGGGAAATGTTGAGGTGGCTTTCTCTATCATTCCCTTGGTAGATGTGACCATCTGGTAGTTTTCCAGGTCCCATATGTCGTTTGTGCCGGTGTGGATTATTATGTGGCTGGGGGAGCCCAGTCGGTCCCTGGTCAGCAGCTCCATTGCACGTGCTGTGTTTCGACATCTGATGTGTTCAACTCTGTGCTTTGGGAAGAGCTTTCTTGCATCTATGTATTTCCCATTTGAGTCAGTCAGGAGTACAATTTCTGGGTTTTGTAGCCGACGGTTTTCCGGAGGTGTAGCAGTGAGGGTGGGTTGGGATGTAGCAGTGGGGGTGGGTTGGGGTGGGTCTTCTTCTTGAACGATCACTTGGCTTACCGTTGGTTGGTCAACGCTGCTATGTGCTACTTCTAACCGTCCCTGCTGTCTTGCCTCCCTTTCAAGCCTTTCTATCTCTCTCCTGAGTAGTCCTATTTCACTTTCTGTCGTTCTCCTTAGCTTTTCTGTGTCTGTTCTCATACGTTCCCTAGTCTCTGCTATTTCCTTTTCCTGTCTTTCCTGTCTTTCCCTTAGCTGTCTTATCTCCTTTTCCATATGCTCCCCTAGCTGTTTAAACTCCTGTCTGAGCTTCAGCTCACTGTCTTGTAGCTGTTTCACCTTTACTTTAAGCTCACTCTCTTCCTGTTCCTTTGTGGCCCTGTCTCTGGGAGTCTGTTCTTGCCTGTGCTCCAATAACTGTTGCTCCATCTGTACTTGCTTATATTCTAATTTATAGAATTTGTCGGCCAACTCGCTAAACAGGTTTGGCTCTATGGTGTGACCTTTTGTGGCACTGATTGGTGGGGGTGGGGTCTCTACTGTGTTTGGATGTGTTGTGTCTATGCTTGGAGTGAGCTTTCCTTTTGCCATCTCCCTGATTTTAGTGAAGTCCTTCTCTATGGGTATTCTATTCCCCTGGATTGTTACTTTTCCAGAGTTGAAAATGCTTACAGTGGTGTGACCTTCCTCTGAGTGCAATTTAAGACTACATCCCTCGGCCAGCGGTGCCTTTTTTATCTCTGTGTAGTGCTCTTGTGTGGCTTCAATCCATGCCCGAGGTCTATTTGTGAAAAAGATTAGGTTTGTTACAACCTTCTTTGTGTCACAGTCTGCATAAAGTGTCTCTATGTTGTTTGCCAGGAGTTCAGTCTTGTAATTATCTTTTGCTGTTTTGGACTTTAATGTGGTTGGGTATTCAATTGGAATTGGTGCCGTAGGAATGTGTGCTGTAGCTAAGGATTCTGTTGTCATGGTTGCCATTGTTCAGGTTCACACCTAGCTTGCCTCGTTCACCTGGCTTCACACCTAACACCCCTCCCCCGGTACTTTCCTTTGTTATGCCTTCCTTTGTTATGCTACTCTGCTACTCTCTGCTACTCTGCTACTATACCACCATTACTCTTGGTATATGTGTTTAAATGTTTAAACTGTTCCCAGTTTACTATGATTTCTACTCTATTCTATTTTACTACAGTCTTACTACCCTTCAATGTCTCTAAAGTTCTGTAATGTATCTCAATCTGCAGGCGTACTTACTCAAGTTCTTTGTTTGTCTTGGTCCTCGAGTTCTTTGTGTGTCCTTTCTGGTAAAGAGCAAGTTTTAACTCCAAATGTTTTGTTGAGTGTTAAAAAGTTGTTTTGTTTCTTGATGTCCTTGTTGTCCTTGGTATAATCCTTTTTGTTCTTTGTGAAAAGTGTAAGTACACACACCGTCCACATGGGGCAGTAGTAGAACCATTCCCTAAAGCCTCTGTAGTTACACACACCGTCCACATGGGGCAGTAGTAAAACCATTCCCTAAAGCCTCTGTAGTTACACACACCGTCCACATGTGGCAGTAGTAAAACCATTCGCAGAGAATTGTTTTACAGGGTGAAGAGAGCCTACTGTCAGCTGTCCAGAGAATTGTTTTACAGGGTGAAGAGAGCCTACTGTCAGCTGTCCAGAGAATTGTTTTACAGGGTGAAGAGAGCCTACTGTCAGCTGTCCAGAGAATTGTTTTACAGGGTGAAGAGAGCCTACTGTCAGCTGTCCAGAGAATTGTTTTACAGGGTGAAGAGAGCCTACTGTCAGCTGTCCAGAGAATTGTTTTACAGGGTGAAGAGAGCCTACTGTCAGCTGTCCAGAGAATTGTTTTACAGGGTGAAGAGAGCCTACTGTCAGCTGTCCAGAGAATTGTTTTACAGGGTGAAGAGAGCCTACTGTCAGCTGTCCAGCAGTCCAAATATTATTACATTAACCCATTCTGACCTGAGATCAGATTCATACGAGGTTTCCACTGGACACACACTGGTCTGATGAACCCATTCTGACCTGAGATCAGATTCTAAAAAATGTCAGTCGTTCTTCGATTATTCAAAAATAGCAGACCTACAAGCTCGTAGCGCGCCACTCGGTGGCGCGCTATGAGCTTGTAGATCTGCTATTTTTCAATAGCTAAAGCATGACATGATGCTAACACCAAAACGGGTTCCCGGTCAGAATGGGTTAAATGTCAGAGGCGAAGTGATGTCGGCAAGGTAAATGTAGGCCTGATTAAACCCATTTAGACCCGAGGACGATTCTACAAATGTCTTCTAAATCCTGACAGTTTCCTGAAGAAACCTCATGTTTTTATGTCAGTCGTTCTCAACCTTTTCCATGTCAAGGACCCCCAATAATATATGTATTTCACCACGGACCCCCATCTGAAAATATGTTGTTCCAGTGACAACCCCTCCCCCTCCCAGGAGCAAAGATTTGAGTTAAAATGTTCACTCTGTAATAATTTATATTCAAAGATTTGAGGCACATTTTCACAAAATAGCAGATCTACAAGCTCATAGCGCGGCACTCGGTGCCGTGCTATGAGCTTGTAGATCTGCTATTTTTCAATAGCTAAAGTATAACATAATGCTTTAAAACTTCCCGCCAAAAACGGGTTAAAACATAATGGAAGTTTGACATCTTTTCCTGCCATAGGATGTTAAGGGTCACAAGAAATCCCTATAAAAAAGCCCAATACTTTCAGCCGGTCATTAGTGGATGCATTAATGTATGTACTGTATATAGACAATATTTTAGGCCAATGAAAAAAGACTGTATTCCCACCCGTCAACCTCGACTGCCGGACTACTAGACAAGGAGGTTAAATGGGAGGCTATTGTGCAAAGTCAAAGTTACCAAAACAAGCTACTGGTAGTTAATTCAGCATTATTTTATTGAGCGGTCAGGCCGGTATGGTAGGCCTCAGGCCTAGCAATATAGGCCTCAGGCCTACCATATCTGGCCCACGTTCAAATATGTGAGTGAGAACACGTGATCGAGTGTTTCTGTCATTCCGATCTCCCACATATTTCTATTGACTGGCTTTATCTCTCAGCCAAGGCTGTAGTTGTCTGCAACGTGTCACTAAGGAGTATGAAATCCTTGTTTGACCAACACGCACACGCCTGAAGATGCACTGTGTGCGCGCCAGACTGCGTGCTTGACAAACTACAATGTGAAAGAAAACCCAGCCAACAATGTTACAACTGCAGCCCTGAAGTCTACCAAACTATACAGTAGGTGTTAAAAAACTCTGTATAAGATGTCAATAGTGAGAGATACTCACGTCCTTGAATGAGATGAGGATTGAACCGATCTTCTCCACCATGTTTCACTCTGTAGGAAGTAGAACAACAATGCATCAATGTCTGACTGTCTAACACAACGTCTCCACTAGCTGACACTACAGTGTTTCACTCTGTAGGAAGTAGAACAACAATGCATCAATGTCTGACTGTCTAACACAACGTCTCCACTAGCTGACACTACAGTGTTTCACTCTGTAGGAAGTAGAACAACAATGCATCAATGTCGGACTGTCTAACACAACGTCTCCACTAGCTGACACTACATTGTTTCACTCTGTAGGAAATAGAACAACAATGCATCAATCATCACATGTCTGAAACTAGTAAAATAGTGGTGATGCCCCACAAACATTACCCACACATAGTAAAGGGTTCTGCTGTAAACCGGGCCCCACAA
>NC_137871.1:42040453-42170453 GCF_963924005.1 Protomyctophum bolini
CTCATTGACAAGGAGCAGTTCTTCAGTCTAAATGAAGAATACAACCAGATGGACAGAGAGAGAGAGAGAGAGAGAGAGAGAGAGAGAGAGAGAGAGAGAGAGAGAGAGAGACAGAGAGAGACAGAGAGAGACATAGAGAGAGAGAGAGAGAAAGGGGGCGAGGGGGAGATTAAAACCAATAAAATACATATTCCTGGATAGATAATAATACCCCTCTGTTGCTTTCACTTGTAGAACGAACACACACACACACACACACACACACACACACACACACACACACACACACACACACACACACACACACACACACACACACACACACACACACACACACACACACACACACACACACACACACACACACACACACAGTCCCTCATATCTCTGGACACTTTCTTCATACTGAGCAAGCACAGAAACGCTATTGGCCCATTTTGGACTGAGGTCGATAAAAAAAGGCTTCTAAATCCTAACATTTTTCTGAAAAACCTATGTTTCTATTCAGTGGTGCTCAACCTTTTTCATGTCAAGGACCCCCAGAATTCTCTCTATTGGGCCACGGACCCCCATCTGAAAATATGTAGTTCCAGGGACCCCCCAGAAGCAAATATTTTAGTTAAAAATGCTCTGAAATATATATTCAATGATTTGGCCACATTTAAGGATTTTTCAAAAATAGCAGACCTACAAGCTCGAAGCACGCCACTCTGTGGCGCGCTATGAGCTTGTAGATCTGCTATTTTTCAATAGCTAAAATATAACATAATGCTTAGTTAAAACACCAAAAGGGGTTCCTGCCCAAAAACCCATTTAGGCCTGAAAAGAAACGTCTTCTGAAAGAATTTATATATTCAAAGATTTGTGTTGCATTCACGATTAAAAATAAATAGCAGACCTACAAGCTCGCCACTGGGTGGCGCGCCACTCGGCGCACTATGAGCTTGTAGATCTGCTATTTTTCAATAGCTAAAGTATAACATAATGCTTAGTTAAAACACCAAAAGGGGTTCCTGCCCTAAGTAAGCTAAGCTACTACGCTTTCATATATGGAGTATACGGTTGTCTCCGCACATACGTGTAGTTAGCACCATTAGGCACCGTTAGCCTCACTACGTTTATAAACTTAGATAGCAGCAAAATAGTTAATATAAATATCATTCAAAACTAGGGGATGACACTCTGACAACATAACACATTGAACCACTCAGAGGTGTTTAGGTTTTAAATGTGGTATCTCAGCATAAAGACTACATACATTAGTCACTGTATCTTATCAATATTATGGTCAGTGTGAGTTACTTAAGCAATAAGCCACGAGAGGTCTCAGGTTACCTGAGAGGTTACCTAATAAGCCTCGAGTGGCTTATTGCTTTTCTAAAACGGTTACAAACATTATAGCAATATTAACCTAATAAAACTATTACATTCACAAAAGTATCTACGCTTTGCGCCACCAGAGCGAGCGAGCCAGAGCCACAACACTTCCTTGTTTTTCCCCGCAAGTAGCCTATGTGATGGGAGAATAGCGCTTGATATCTTTACGGGGCTGCCTGGAGCCACACATTCACAGTCATATGAGCCGGGCGGTGCTTAGACGCCCGCACGGCATGTGTTTGTAAAGCAATGAAGCGCTCCTCTTCCCCAGTTCAGCTACAAGGCTGCAAGATGATACAAAGTGATTGAAGGAGTGGGTTATCGGTGAAATTTACACCGGTCACGTGACGGTAACCAGCCAATCAGAATGAAGTATTGGGACTACCCGTTTTAGAACATGATATTAACCTCATCCACACTCTTCAAATACTACCACCATCATAACTACATTATAATCACTTACTATAACAGAACTTTACTTAACAAAAAAACAAATAAGGATGTTAAATTAATCTGACCTGAGAGTCTCCAGACAACAGTTTGGGCTCTTCAGTGCAGCACAGATGAGATCCAGTCCAGAATCCTTCAAGCCGTTTCCACTCAGGTCCAGTTCTCTCAAATGGGACGGATTGGAGCTGAGAGCTGAAGCCACAACTTCAACGTGTTCCTCTCCGAGGCCACAGTCAACAAGTCTGTAATTACAGATTAAATGTAAAATCAGAGATGATCAAAACAGAACAGACCATGTTCACTGTCAAGGAGGTTCCCTGTGGTGCCGTCTGAAATGTGTGTGTGTGTGTGTGTGTGTGTGTGTGTGTGTGTGTGTTTGGATACTTTTCTAACTAAGCAAATAGCGGCAGTGAGTAACACATACTTACACATTACACACACATTACTTTCCACTGTTGTCATTTGATTGTAATACAAACATTAAATAATGAAAACGATCCCAACTCGCTGCTGTTGTTCCACTCTATGGCAGTGAAGTGAAGAAATGTTCTGTCAACAGATGAACAGTCTGTACGACCGCATGCCATGGCAAAATCACCCTGATATCACTAAATATACTAAACACACTTGAATTCTCTCTCTCTCTCTGAATTAATTAAGTATATAGTGATCTAACATGTTAACATTCACACTACTAACCTGGCTGTTTTGCAGTTCTTCACAGCTGGGACCAGTCTCAGTCGCCCCTCCTTTGACGCGTTGTATTTCTGCAGGTCCAACTCCTCCAGAACCTCCTCTGACATCTGCAGCATGGAGGCCAGAGCTGAACACTGGGGCACAGAGAGTTCCTTCCCTGAGCTGCTCTCTGACTCCAGGTACTGTTGGATCCCCCGACTGACTGACGGGTCGTTCATCTCCATCAGACAGTGGAAGATGTTGATACATCTGTCAGGAGAGGCATCACCATCATTCATCTCCTTCAGGTTGTCGATGACTCTCTGGATCTCCTCTGGACTGTTCTCTGTCTGACCCAGCAGGCCTCCTAACAGACTCTGGTTGGACTGCAGTGAGAGACCATGTAGGAAGCGGACAAAGAGGTCCAGTTGTCCACTCTCACTCTGCAGGGTTTTCGTTATAGCAGCCTTCAGGAAGTCAGACAGGGAACTGTCACTGTTGAAACGGCGGTCTCCCAGGAATGTCTTCAGGACCTCCGTGTTCTTCTGAGTGAAACAGTGGGACAGGTAGACTGCAGCCAGAAACTCCTGGATGCTCAGATGAACGAAGCAGTAGACCGTTTTGTGGAAGAACAAACCGTCTTCTTTGAAGAACTTTGTGCAAAAGCCCAAGTTCTTCAAGTCCACGTTCACATCAAGACCACACGCCTTCAGGTCCTCCTCATAGAAAATGATGTTGCCTTTGACCAGTTGGTGAAACGCCAGCTGGCCCAGCTTCAGAAGAACTTCCCCTGCATCCTTTATGAGCTTCACTCTGTCTGCCTCGCCTTGTTCAGGATTCTCCCGCTGTATCTCACCCATCAGGAAGTGGCAGAACAGCTCAACCAGGGTTTTGGGCAGCCTGAATGTCGCCCCCATGTTCTTCAACATGTTCTTCACAACGGTAGCAAGGATCCAACAGAAGACTGGGATTTCACACATGGTGAGGAGGATCTTTGATTCTTTGATCTGTGAGAGGATTGATCTGGCCTGGTTCTCATCACTGAACGTCTTCTCGAAGAACTCCTTCTTCTGGTTATCGCTGATGAACCCTCGTACTTCTGTCATCCTCTTTACAAACTCCTTAGGGATCTGATTGGCCGCTACAGGTCGCGAGGTTATCCAGATGCGAGCAGAGGGGAGGAGCTCTCCCTTGATGAGGTTTACAAGGAGATCTTCCACTGGGTAAGAGTCGTTGACATTCATGAGGCCAATTTTTGTGCTGAAATCAAACTTGAAATTATTTTCATCATAACCATCCAGAACAAACATGACTTTGAAGGGGACGTCGTTGTAGTTTCTTGACTTCTGCAATTTAGTGAAGATAAGATTAAGAACGTCTTCCTCGATAAATCTGGTTTCCACGATGCAGCTGTGAATTAGCTGTGCCAAAGTAAACTTCTGTCCCTTGAGCATATTTAACTGGCGGAACTTGAGCGGGAACACGAGGTGTAGGTCTTGGGGGAAACATTTCTTGGCCCAGTCGAACATAAATTTGTGTACGAGGATCGTTTTCCCAATTCCTGCACAGCCAACGGTCAGCACTGTTCTTAGGATACGTCCAGAAAGGTCTTTGAACATCTGACCCAGTTGGATTTCTGTTCCCTCTCCTGGCTTCTTCATCTCCATCTGTCTGGCCTCATGATGGCTGTGGATGTCTGTTCTTTCGATGTCTACATTGTAGAGCGGAGCGAAGACCTTTTCAAACACGACCTCAGACTGTGTGCCCAAATCTACACTCAGATATGTGTTGTTCATGTTGCGTTGAAGCTCCTCTTCATAGTCAGTGATGTGACGATATCCTGGTGTTCTCTTCAACAGACCTGTAGCGAACAAAGCAATTATATGTTTAACAGCCTTGTCTCTCTCCACACACACACACACACACACACACACACACACACACACACACACACACACACACACACACACACACACACACACACACACACACACACACACACACACACACACACACACACACACACACACCTCTCAGTTTGGCGGCTCTGCGTCGTCTTTTCTTGTCTTCTTCTGTCAAAGCTGAAATGTGAGGCAGTGATTGGTCAGTGAGATGAGAGACAGTGATTGGTCAGTGAGAGAGATGTGAGGCAGTGATTGGTCAGTGAGATGTGAGACAGTGATTGGTCAGTGAGGAGACACTATAGGATCATTCTCGTCTTCACATAATGACACAGAGAAGGATGGATTTATATCAATATAGATTGTAAATAAATCTAGTTAAAAATAAATGAAAGACTCACAAGGTTTCTTGTTCCCGTATAAAGCTACCAGTGCTACTGCGTACATGCAGAGAGTAACAATAATGCCACGTCTTAATCCTCTGGCTGTTGGTTCTGAAAGACAGAAATAGAAAACATAAATAGAAAAGGAAATCTCTGAACATTTTTTAAATTCCCCTGCGAATGCTTCCTAGTAAAACAGGAAGTGAACAGATCCAGGTCCTGGTTGCACCATCTAGCTCCACCCCCCTCATAGAGTTGTGGGAGGAGTTTCAAGTCAATCCGACAAACCGGAAGTACGAATTATAGTTTTATGAAAGTGGAAGTCCGTACGGCTTTCCACTTTGATAAAACAATAATTCCTACCAACCCATCAGGTTTGGGACCTTTAGCATGCTGGAAACTGGAGTTATGGCTGTTTGAAGCCCAGCCAATAGAGCGCAGCAGTCCCGCCCCCTTTCAGAAAAGCGAGTGGCCCAGGAAATGAAACCCCAATGCATTTTTCCATCGGCACTTCGAACATAATTTATTTAAAGACGGTTACGCCGCGGACAAAGCCAATTCGGATCATGACAAATCATGACAATGAACACAATGTTTTGGGACGATCAAATCATTAGAAAGAAGAAAATAAAGGCAGGAGACAACACAATTTGTTTTGTTTTTCGTCTTATAAATTATTTCGTCCCAAAACATTGTGTTCATTGTCATGATTTGTCATGATCCGAATTGGCTTTGTCCGCGGCGTAACCGTCTTTAAATAAATTATATTCGAAGTGCCGATGGAAAAATGCATTGGAGTTTCATTTCCTGGGCCACTCGCTTTTCTGAAAGGGGGTGGGACTGCTGCGCTCTATAGGAGTCAATAATTATGCCCCCCCCCCCCCTAGCAACCCCTCAAGGACCCCCTGGGGGTCCCCGGACCGCACTTTGATAACCACTGGCATGGCTGGCAAATGGGAGGAGAGATGGACAGAACCCCTGGGCAATGGGATTACATACATCCAGGCTATGGGATATAAAGTAAAGGCCAAATATCTGAACTATAACCCTTGCACACGCACACGCACACGCACACGCACACGCACACGCACACGCACACACACACACACACACACACACACACACACACACACACACACACACACACACACACACACACTAAACTATTTGTACCTCTGTAAAGCGGGTTGTCTACAGCCTCGCTCTGCTCCACACTGAACGGGTTCTTTATCGCACAGGATATTCTTTTAACTCTTCTCCCTTCCTCGTCGTCGCTGATCGTCACCGTCCGGGAGTCGGGCCCGATCCATTCCTCATCGCTGTAGATCCTGGTCTCGTTGGGTTTGGGTGGAGTCCATTTCTCTCCGTGGAACCTCCACCGATAGACGACCTTGCCCGACTCTGACTTGACGTCTCCCAATACGCTGCACTGCAGCGTGCAGCTGCTGGAGTTGGAGTCACATGGTGCCACGATGGATAGCTCTGGATGTGGGACTCTCTCTGTTGAGGAGACAGAATGAGTCACATGGTGTCACGATGGATAGCTCTGGACGTGGGACTCTCTCTGTTGAGGAGACAGAATGAGTCACATGGTGTCACGATGGATAGCTCTGGACGTGGGACTCTCTCTGTTGAGGAGACAGAATGAGTCACATGGTGTCATGATGGATAGCTCTGGATGTGGGACTCTCTCTGTTGAGGAGACAGAATGAGTCACATGGTGTCACGATGGATAGCTCTGGATGTGGGACTCTCTCTGTTGAGGAGACAGAATGAGTCACATGGTGTCACGATGGATAGCTCTGGATGTGGGACTCTCTCTGTTGAGGAGACAGAATGAGTCACATGGTGTCACGATGGATAGCTCTGGATGTGGGACTCTCTCTGTTGAGGAGACAGAATGAGTCACATGGTGTCACGATGGATAGCTCTGGATGTGGGACTCTCTCTGTTGAGGAGACAGAATGAGTCACATGGTGTCACGATGGATAGCTCTGGATGTGGGACTCTCTCTGTTGAGGACACAGAATGAAGACATGAAGAATCAACCCATTCTGGGCCCTTTTGGTGTTTTAAACATTATGTTATAATTTAGCAATTGAAACATTAGCAATTTCAAACATTTTTGAAAAATCGAAGAACGACCGACATAGAAACATAGCTTTTTCAGAAAACTGTCAGGATGTAGAAGACATCTTTAGAATCTGATCTCAGGTCAGAATGGGTTAATGCACCACACATCTATTATGAACACATGCACATTGCACACGCGCACGCACACATGTGCACACGCGCATACACAAGCCGGGGCAACTGACTGAAGACGAGATGTTAACATGCCTCCTGCTGACCCTGAACTGACCTCATGCTTCCTTCTATGCATGAGGAGTCTAAGCCCCTTCTTTTCACCCGACAGGAGAGGGAGTTTCCCCAGTTGGAAACGCAGCGCGTGGAAGGAACGCGAACACGTTATTCCTTTCCCCTCCATCAGGCGCCCCGGCTGGTCCAGAGGGAGGCGGATTTGAGCCGGATTTCAATGACATCTTTCGTCAATCGCCGCCCCTTTACTTCATAGTAGCGGGTAGGGTTTTTAGGGGGTTTCTTTCCAAAGTGTATGGCCACTAGTTGCTTATTTGGGCTTGTTTCTAAAGTGTAGAAGTTTATTTGGGCTTGTTTCTAAAGTGTAGAAGTTTATTTGGGCTTGTTTCTAAAGTGTAGAAGTTTATTTGGGCTTGTTTCTAAAGTGTAGTTGTTTATTTGGTCTTGTTTCTAAAGTGTAGTTGTTTATTTGGTCTTGTTTCTAAAGTGTAGTTGTTTATTTGGTCTCGTTTCTAAAGTGTAGTTGTTTATTTGGTCTTGTTTCTAAAGTGTAGTTGTTTATTTGGTCTCGTTTCTAAAGTGTAGTTGTTTATTTGGTCTTGTTTCTAAAGTGTAGTTGTTTATTTGGTCTTGTTTCTAAAGTGTAGTTGTTTATTTGGGCTCGTTTCTAAAGTGTAGTTATTTATTTGGGCTTGTTTCTCAATTAAGCAATATTACACGAGAGGGTGTTGTTCAACCACTTCAGTGATGCTTGCGGAACTCGACTTCGTCTCGTTCCTGACCGCATCCCTGTCGTGGCAATAATCACACCCTCAAGTGTAATATTGCAATTATACAGTTACCCTTAAAATCTCATATCACGACATAGAATTTGTTTTATAACGATAACGATATACTCATATATAGCATATTCTTTTACTAAACCGATTTTTGTTCAGGCCGAGTACTTACCTCATGTCACTCACTGCCACACAGTTGTTTCAGTTCATTTTAAGTTCTGTATATGGAATCTAAATGTTCTGTTGTTGTAGTTGTAGTGTCTGTTGTAGTTTGTTAAAGTCGTTGGGAAGCGACCGCGTCATCAACTAATCCATGCCCAGCTGTGACGTAAAATACGCTTGTTTTGCGACACGACGATATAAACGAGAACGAGAACATTTTTCACGATAGACATTTTCTATCGTCTATACCAGGGGTAACCAACTACCAGTAGCTCGCGGGAACCTTTCAAGTCGATCCCAAAGTGTCAGACTGACGGGCAGCCAGACATCACAGCAGAATGTCGTTCGCAAAAAAGAGCAGATCTACAAGCTAACGTGTAGAGGCTCGATGCATTTTAGCTTGAAGATCTGTTCCCCTTGCTTCCACCGCACCGCCCTCGGCCCACCCCTTTTTAGCACTCTGTGCTCATGTGCTGTGTCCTGTGTGTCTGTTGTTCCCTCGCAGGCAGCACAGAGCGTCAGAGTGAACGCAGCATGATGGCGTCCCCGACACGTTGAATACTAAACTTTATTTGTAAAGTTCGAACGCCAACTTTTAACCAAACGTGGGAGAAACACTGTGCACGGCTGCACGCACAAATAAAGAGTGCACTCGCGCACGCACATGACGGATTATTATCGATCAAAACAATCCTTAGCGTCGCTTAAAAGCATGTGTTGCACAGCATGAATATTATATCACTATGACAAAGTGTCAAAATGTTTAGTACAATGTTTAATTGTAACATTCTCCTTGGCTTTGACTACTTCAGACAGAACATCGGACACACAGCTACAGTAGACTATTAATTTACTAAGCTGGTAACTTACTCGGCTGCCTACCGTTGCTCGTTAAGCAGGTCACACAATGGATATGGACCACTGATATTTATCCAGCCAGGTCGGTGATTACTTATCATTCATGCTGTGCAACACATGCTTTTGTAAGCGACGCTAAGGATTGTTTTGATTGATAATAATCCGTCATGTGCGTGCGCGAGTGCACTCTTTATTTGTGCGTGCAGCCGTGCACAGTGTTTTCTACTTTTCTCCCACGTTTGGTTAAAAGTTGGCGTTCGAACTTTACAAATAAGTTTAGTATTCAACGTGTCGGGGACGCCATCATGAACTCGTATGACTGACTCACATCTTAATGACACCCTCAGACTGGCAATCACTAAATATGAACCAGATTTCAAAACGCTTGCAGATAAAGTGCAGTCACAGCAGTCTCATTAAAGGTGGGCTGACCCTGAGAGTATGTCACCATATCTGTGCAAATATATATGGTCATGTTATGCCTATGTCATTTGAACATCTGCCAATGTGAATATTCATTGAAATGAGAAACAAAATATTGTGCTGTAAAAGCAATTCATGTCCTTTGCATTTTGTTTCATTTAAAAAAAACTCAACAAAGAAGTTTATTTGTATTTCTGTCCTAATATTTTTTATTTCTAATACATTTGTCTTAATATTATTTGACATTGATAATATAACTTACTATAAGTATTTATTCTAATTTAAGCTTTAGTCTTTGTGTGGATGTGTGCACATGCATTGAGCCTGTCAGAATCCCTGTGCTTTAGACCCGCTGTTGACCTGTTTGTCTAGCATTAAATGTTGGATGAGTGAGAACTTTCTCAAGCTAAATGAGGATAAGACAGAAGTTCTCATAAATCGGTTCTAGTGAGCAGAAAGAATCAATAATAAGCAGACTTTGGTAACCTGACTGTAGAAAGTAACAGTAAAGTAAAGAACCTGGGGGTTATTATTGATTCTGAATTGAATTTTAATTCACACATTAATCATGTTACCAAGATTGCCTTTTTTCACCTTAGAAATATTGCACGAATCAGAGCCTATTTGTCCTTGGACGATGCAAAAACGCTAATCCACGCCTTTGTTTTTTCTCGGCTTGACTACTGCAATGCACTTTTTTCAGGACTGCCTAAGAAAACAACTGACAGATTACAACTTGTCCAAAATGCAGCAGCCAGAGTTTTAACTAGAACTAAGATGAGAGAACATATTACTCCAGTTTTGGCATCACTGCACTGGCTTCCGGTTGTTTTTAGGATTGATTTTAAAATTATTTTACTTGTCTATAAAGCTCTCAATGGTCTCGCACCTTCCTACCTACATGACTGCCTGCCTAAATATGTCCCAAACCGCCCCCTAAGGTCTTCCACTGCTGGCCTGCTCGCTTTGCCAAAAACAATGGCAACTAAAAAATACGGGGAAGCAGCTTTTTGCTTCTACGGGCCGTCGGCATGGAACAAGCTCCCACTGTACCTTCGTCAGGCAGCCTCTGTAGACATTTTTAAAGCTCAGCTCAAGACCCACTTCTACAACATTGCTTTTAATTGATCTTTTATTTTTTATTTTTGTTATTCATGTCCTCACTGTATTGCATTACTGCTTGTTTTTAATGTTGTTGCCTTGCTTTTCTTTTATCCTCCATTTTTCTGTAAAGCACTTTGAGCTGCATTTCATGTCATGAAAGGTGCTATACAAATAAAGTTTTATTATTATTATTATTATTAAATAGCAAAAAACAAGTGTTTTTTCTAACACGTTTTAGTGGTAGATCTTGGCTTACAATTGGGAATAAAATGGGCTCTTGGGCTTGAAAAGGTTGGTTATCACTGGTCTATACGATATATATCGTCATATCGCCCCGCCCCAACTGAATCTGGAGGAGTAATCTATACGATATATGTCGTCATATCGCCCCGCCCCAACTGAATCTGGAGGAGTAATCTCCAAAAATGTGTTTTTCCAGGTGGAGACAATGACGAGTCATACTTACTCATCTCTTTGAGCACGTAGACCTTGTGGTGAGGTCTGTGGTTGATCGCCACAGAATACAGCCCCATGTCTTCTACGGTCATGTTGTCGATGACCAGCCGTCCAGTGTGTCTGTCCAGTGTTGTGCGGTCTTTAAACGTCCCGTACAAATCCACACCAAAACCCAGTTCCCAGTCTGCTGCTAGGTTGGCTGTTAAATGACCACAAAACAAAGGTTATTGATACCTGCCTACAGTTTCTATCTGGTCATCCTAGCTTAGTAAAACATATAAAGTAAAACACTCTATGGCTCCGAGACATGGACACTGTCAAAGAAACTAGAGAAACGGTTGGATGGCACTTAGACCCGCCTTCTAATGAGAGAGCAAAATCTGTCTTGGAAGAGAAGAGCCACCCATCGACTGATCTAATATACGATAACTGTGCTGCCTTGGAATGGCAGTTTGGTAAATGTGTAATAATTCTGTCATTTAAATAAGTTAGTTAAAAGGTGAAGTGTATTGTAACAGGTTTTACTGCCCTCCAGTGGTGGAAGTAGAAAGTGAAACGAAACTCAGTAGGGCCAGCATTTCCTAGTAAAACAAAACTCAGTTGAGTCAGCCATTCCCCACAGAACAGTGAGCTGTGTACAGAATTCTTCTTATATGCTTTTGCCTTGGACATTATTTGTCTGTAAGTACATTTTAGTTGTAGTTTATCAATGGGATGTTATATTTCATGATGAATGATTTTGCAACTTTCCTGTGTAAGCTAGGTTAATTGTTTGTTTGGTAATAGTGTAAGCACATGTTAGCTTAACAACATTTAGCTTACTGCAGCAGGGGCTGCAGTGCTTTCTGTGTGTCAACTTTGTGTTCCTACTAGTTCAATGCAATTAGCCTACAAGGCATACTATTACTCACACACATAATACCTGTGGTAATTCCTTTGTTGTGTTTATTTACAGTACATGTGTGCTAATTCTTTTTTATGTTTATTTCTGTACTGTTTCAGTTTTACAAAATTACCTGTGGAGACTTCAGTAAATTCAAGAAAAGTCAAGCCTTGTCTCTTTATTGGAGGATTTCAGAAAGTGTTAACTAGCTGTCTAGCTACACATAGGCACGTGTTGCAAGGGCAGCACAGTAACCTTCCCTGTGTTTCTACACTAGTCCACCCATCGACTGATCTAATATACGGTAACCTTCCCTGTGTTTCTTCACTGGTCCACCCATCGACTGATCTAATATACGGTAACCTTCCCTGTGTTTCTACACTAGTCCACCCATCGACTGATCTAATATACGGTAACCTTCCCTGTGTTTCTACACTAGTCCACCCATCGACTGATCTAATATACGGCAACCTTCCCTGTGTTTCTACACTAGTCCACCCATCGACTGATCTAATATACGGTAACCTTCCCTATGTTTCTACACTAGTCTGATCCCGAAGAACACAGTTTGCCGGCCACTGCTACAGAGCTGACAATGAGGTTATATCTTCCCTTCTTCTCTGGAGTCCTCTCTCTCCCTCTCTCTCTCTCTACCTACCTCCGTGCATCCACAGGATGAAGGTGACGTTAGGAACAGAGCTGATGTCTGGTTGCAGTTCCACACGGATGCCTCTGCCTCGTGGTGGAAGGTACGTCACCTCTTGGTCTGTGGAGAGACACGTATAGGTCAGCCTGAACAGTTAAAGTTATATTCAGTGGTTCCACTTCATTCAAATATCACTTATTTCTTTGAGGTTTAATGTTTGTCTTTAGTTCCATGTTTGTCTTGTAAACGCCATTGACAATGCAGGGAAAATGTACGTCATAATGTAACTCATTACGTCGTATTGTCTCTTTATTGTTAATGTTTGTGTTTGCACCGTTTGTTTTACATCACCATTACATCACCTAATAAACATGAGTTAGACTTTAATATATTAGTGCCCCCCCAAGCCCCCCCCCCCCCCCCCCAGAAGCAAAGATTTGAGTTAAAAACGTTCTCTCTGAATATATATATTCAAACATTTGGGCCACATTTTCACGATTTTTCAAAAATACCAGACCTACAAGATCTGCTATTTTTCAAAAGCTAAAGTATAACATAATGCTTAAAACACAGAAAGGGGTAATAACAAGCCCAACACTGGTGATGATTATGAACATTCAATCTTACCAACAAGGAGCTGGATCATACTGTAGTCTTACTGTACTGTAGTCATACTGTAATCTTACCAACAAGGAGCTGGATCATAATGCTGCCCATGTGTGGAACGAAACAGCTGTAGTTCCCTTCGTCCGAGAAGCTCACCCTGGTCAGCCTCATCGAGACGTCACCACGAGACAGCTCCTCATGGATCAGGGACGTCCTCTGTTCGTACCACGGGTGCAGGGGTATATTCCCGGTGCGTCCGTCTTGGAGAGTGAAAACGTCTTTTGGCTCCAGGTCAGCTCTGGTCCAAAACACTGACCTGCTCTCCATGTCGACCGGAGGGTGAACGTGACACGGAAGGATCACCTGGCCTCCCAGTCTGGCCAGCACAGGTTGAGAGGACCCGTTGAGCTGGTGTTGTCCTAAAAACACAACACAGGTTGAGAGGACCCGTTGACCTGGTATTGTCCTAAAAACACAGCACAGGTTGAGAGGACCCGTTGACCTGGTATTGTCCTAAAAACACAACAAAGGTTGAGAGGACCCGTTGACCTGGTGTTGTCCTAAAAACACAACAAAGGTTGAGAGGACCCGTTGACCTGCTGGAGTCCTAAAAACACAGCACAGGTTGAGCTATTGACCTATTATTTAAATAGACTACGCTGTAATATTCATGAAATACAGAACTGTATGTTCCTTGGGTATAAGGAGAGTTGGGCTGTTGAATTATGGTACAAACCAAAACTAAGAACATATCGTCTTATTAAAAATAATTATGGCCCTGATCCTTATGTTACACAAAATATATCCAAAAGTCAGAGATCTTTTTGTGCACAGCTGCATTCTGGGACCTTACCATTAGCTTTAGAAACGGGTAGATTCATTGGTACTCCTGAGGAGGACAGAGTGTGTCTAGTGTGTGATTTGAAAGAAATTGAAAATGAAATTAATTTTTTGTTTTACTGCCCATTATATGAATAATTAAGACATATATTATTTTGTAAAATGACAACCGTCTGTGCTGACTTTTTCTGGTTGGAGGACTATGAAAAACTGGAATTTTGTTTTAGGAAAGGTATTTTTGCTTTGGCAGACTTTTTATGCAGGGCGTGGGAAATAAGGCAGAATGTTTTGTTTGTGTAAAAGAAAAAAAAAGGGGGGAATAACAACAAAACAAACCTGTTTCTTGTACACAATGCAATATTGAATGCAATGATATGGTGTGTCCTGTAAGTCCATGTGGGCTGGGCGCCTTTGGTGCATGACACAAAAATAAAGAAATCTATCTATCTATCTATCATAGGCTACGTTTACATGAGCAGTTAAATCCCCTTGTCATTCCGAATAGAAGTTCAATCCTATTAAACGTTGTTATGTAAACACCTACAAAAACTTACATCCGAATGAAAACGCTCGATGCGATCTAAAAACCATTCCGATGTCACTGGCCGGATTACTCCGATTTTCAATGCGATTGAAAGAAATTTGACTCATGTATACACTGCTTCGGATGTAAATTCATTCTGGTCTTTCTGAGCATGCTCCAAGGCGCTCATATCCAAGGCGCGCCGTCGGCGCCGAGGAGTTTGCACATAGAGCGCGTTATTTCGTTCCTTTTTTCAGATCCGAAATCCACAAAAAAAACGTGGAGCAGCAGCAGATGAGATACCCCTGATCTGTGTGTGTGTGTGTGTGTGTGTGTGTGTGTGTGTGTTCAACGGTCTCTCTCTCTCAAAAATAACGAGCGACCCGATACAATAATAATCATCAGTGTTGCGTTGCGTGCCCTGGCCGTGCTGTAGATACAAAGTATAGTAGTAGGCCTACAAATAAAAACAGTCACAATGAATGAACTGCCTATATTTTATGTGTCCAACAGATGGCGTAGTTTCACGTGAATTAACATGTATCATGTCTTCTATCACTTCTCCATATAAACACTCATTCGGAATGACCATTTCCCATGTAAACTCGCGGCAAAAAACATTACATCGGATGTATTTTATTCGGAAGTATTTATTCGGAATGATCACCCTTCATGTAAACGTAGCCAGTCTCTCAATAGTGGATAGACTGAATGATTAACTACCCCAAAAATATAAGTTTACATTTTACCACTACTATTAACTTAAAACAGAATTCTTAATATTGTAAGCATAATGATATTGTCGCATTGTGATATTTGGCCATAACTCCCTCCTCTGAGGGAGCTACCTTTGGGGAAGGGGGTTGTTGTCCAGACAGGGGCCAGACTGGTGAGGGTCATGGGTTCATGTAGCATGCCAAAGTTTGTGCTATGGCCATTGAGAATGCATTGGGCGTTTAAGTTAAATAACTCAGAAACTACAAAACATTTCAAAGTAAAAAGTTCCAGCATGTGTCTCCACAGTAAGCTGAATTTTACAAAGTGTGAATGGAGTTTCTAGGTGAAAGTGATTTTTTGAAGTGCCACTATCTGCCTATAAATGTCTCAAATTTGAAAGCACTATATTTCTAAAACTATGAAACATTTCAAAGATTCCTTTTCAGGCACACATGTCCACCGTAGGATGAACCTAAATAGGTTTGAATGGGGTTTCTAGGTGTAAGTATGTAGGACTAGTAGTGGGTGAAACGTTACAATATGTTGTAAAACAATGAGTAATGGTAATATTTAGTGGTTTTCACTTTTACAAAAAAAAAAAATAATATAATATAATAATTCTTCTTAACCGTGCACTTGCACGACAGCAAACCTATTCATGGGGATCATTCACCAAAAGCAGCTGATCTACAAGCTCACAAGCTGTCATGATGATGTGCAGCCTAAATATTTTGGTTATTTGATCTTATATAGTGCTTAAATTAGTCCTTTAATGCAGACCGATACAAATAAGGCAACATAAACCCATAATAATTGAATAAATCTGGAAAACATCATTGGTTTGTGATCAGTTTGACTGCTTAATGAACAGTAAAGACATCAGGATTAGGGTAAACCTGGCTGTTAGCCTGGTCCGGAGCAGGCTAAATCCAAAGCATTAGTTTCCATGGTAACTAATGTAGCATCACTTTCATGAAACCGAATCAAGCCTCAACATATCCAGGTTAACTGGTTAAATTAATCTGGCAAGATCAACCAGCTTTCATGAAACCGGTTAATCACTGATCCAGGATATACAGTATTAAGACAGGATATGTGTTCAATCCCGGCTTAATCTCTAATCCAAGTTTCGTGGAACGGGCCCCTGGTGGAGTTCTAAAAACACAACAAAAAAAGGCCCAACACTGGTTATGGTTATGAATATGAACATTAAAATCTTACCAACAAGGAGCTGGATCGTACTGCTGCCCACGTGTGGAACGAGACAGCGGTAGGTCCCTTGGTCCGTGAAGCTCACCCCGGTCAGCTTCAGGGAGACGTTACCGTGTTGCAGCTCCTCGTCAAACAGGAACGTCCTCTGTTTGTACACGAGGTTCACCTTCACGGCGGTGGTAATGCGACGTCCATCTTGGAAAACGTAAATGTTTGGTGGGTTCAGGTCAGCTCTGCTCCAAAACACTGACCGTCTCTCCATGTTGAGCGGAGGGTCGACGAGACACGGAAGGATGGCCTCGCCTCCCAGTCTGGCCAGCACAGGTTGAGAGGACCCGCTGACCTGCTGGAGTCCTAAAAACACAACCCAAATGAGATATACTTTACTGTCCCACTGAGGGGAAATTTGTCTTGGGCAAAAGTGCAGTAGTACAGTAGTGTTTTAGAACACAGTAGCAGCAGCATTGTACAACCATTGGAGAGAATGTTCACATGGTATAGTATCACAAGATTAGAACAGTGCACATTTGCACTCAGAAAGTATGAAAATAAAAAGTACAAAAGAGTAATTCACCAGATAAGAGATTATTCACAGCGCCTCTAGTGGCTCCAATGAAGTTCGCCCCTCTTCATAAATAGACCATCTTTGGCGTAAGCACGGGGCTGCGTCCAAATTCATTCCCTATGCCCCATACAGTGCACTACATTGGGGTTCCGCCATTTTGTTTTAGTGTCCGAATGTGTAGTGAGATTCTTTGCACCCTATAATGTAGTGGCCTGAGGTATCCCACAATGCACCGGGAATTGAATAGGGACCATCCGATGGTCACTACAAAAACGCAGCGAAGCAAATCTACCCCATAATGCATTGCGCAAGCTCGCTCTTGAGCGCACATGCACACGTGCACATGCACAAAAAGAATATTATGACATGAGAAATGAGACTTTAAACTAGTGACTGGAAGCAGAAAGTATTCTGCTTCCAGAATACAGTCTAGGTGAAGTTGGGCCCAAATACATGGACCTTGTATCCGCAGAAATGTTTAAAAGGTGTATCCCATGGTGTACGCGTGGTGTTGTTGTTGTTCCCAAAAAGAAAATAATCCACACTGAGATGTCCATAAAGCTGAACAAAAAACTTTACTTTCAATTGGGCAAAAATAAAACATAGTATGACAGAGCACGTCAGAAATCCTATAAAACTTCAGAGCACGTCACAAAAAGACAGAGTATTCCAAAAAGCAACAGAGCCCACAGAGCACGGTACAAAACCTTTTGACTCTACACCTACAAAACTGGAATGAGAAGATTCCCCTGCCAGCAAGCTAACAGGTGTTACTAACTGCCCCTAATCACTACTGCAGAGTGTGTGATTGGTCAGACACAAAATGGAAGGTCAAATGAATTGAGCTGGAAAAACATGACATACTTCAAACTAAGCACAATTAAAGCACAGATAATTAAGACATCAGATACTTCAAAGAAGTGCAAGATCAAACTAATTGGGCTATCAATCAGAAGTGCAGGAACAAAGGAATTGGGCTGTCAAACAGACATGCTATCAAACAATCAACAATAAAGAATCAAGCAATCAATTACTTCAAGCATACGGTACTTAAAGCACAGCAAATACAATAACTTAAGCTTTGCCTCTTACATACCCAGCCCCTAATTGTTCTCATACCTTAGAAACAATTATCATTTAACAGAAACACACATGCAGTGGGTCTTAAAGTTTCAATCAAAGAAAACAACAAAAAGTCTCTTATAATGTCACAGTTCAACAGTATTCATACTGCTTCTAGCTGAAGACAGACCTTAGTGATGGGTTTATCTAGTTCACTGGTCTTGGTCTTCACACGAACTCGCCGAACAAGTCCATTCTCATCTGGGACTGTTTGGACGACTTTGCCCATGACCCAAGAGTTTCTCGGTGCAGTCTCGTCTACAAGCAAGACAATGTCCCCAGGAACAAAGTTTCGAGACACACGTAACCACTTCTGCCGTACTTGGAGCTCAGGCAGATACTCCCTCACCCAACGCTTCCAAAAGAGGTCCGCCATGTACTGTGACATGTGACCTACCACTTTGTGGACCTCTTGAAGTATGAGCTCTGACACCCGAAGGCCCTTAGCCAGGATAGCTGGGTGTTTGGATTCTTCTGGCATGGCTGAATGACTGAGCCTTCCACCAACTCTAAGCGCTTTCTTCAGGCGAGTCCCTGAAGAGTAGTGCTCTATCAGTTGCTGCACTGTATCCGACTGTTCTCCTACTGTCAGAGCATTGACAGTGGCATTTTTCTTCATCTCAGGATCTGCTGTGCTGAGATCTTTCATATGATCAGGGTTCTCTGGCCAGCTGTCAGCTGACTTGGTGAGAAAGTCTGACCCAGTGATCCAGGCCTTGTTCTTCACGAAGGATTCCACCTTCTGTCCTCTTGATACGTATTCTGCAAGCTGCAGCTGCAGTTCTCTCCTCAACATCCTGTCCATTCGCCCTGCCATAGTCGCTGCCGTTAATTCCAAGCGTGGAATGGTAGTGGGCTTGAGAAGCTTCTTCTTTAAGTTCAAGGCACGCTGCTCAACTACAACCCGGCTGTTCGGCATTCGAACCTCCTTGTTCTTTAGTGGTAATCCTATACAGTAATGCCCCTCTACCAGCTTAGCAGACTGTGACACACTGTCCATGAATTGGAGGTCCTCTCTGGACATCCCCACTTGTTCTTCTTGGCAACCTTCAGGGAAGTCATATTTGAACTGTTTGTTCCACAGTTCATCCAGCTTAGCCACAGATATTCTATTGGATGTAGCATGCACTACTCCACCTCTTGTTGCATCGAAGTTGCCATATCTCAAAGGTCCATTCACTGTCCATCCAAGGACCGTTTTTATGGCATACGGCCCATCGTTTTCACTCCTGATGACCTCCTCTGGTTCCATTGCCTTTGGCACATTGGTCCCAATCAGCAGACCTATTTCCGCGTTGATGTGGGGGATTCGCACTCGCTCCAGATGAGGCCATCTGTCCACGTCCTTTTGCCGTGGAATGTTTCTTGTAGTAGCCGGAATTGTCTTTTGAGAGAATACTTCTTGCAGCTCAATGAAATTGCTGCCTTCCAGACTGCTCACCTCTAAATCTGTTACAAGATTGCTGTGGACTGTCTTCTGATCCCCCATGGTTGTTAGGAGAATGTCAATCTTCTTCCCACGTAGGTTGAGCTCATTCATGAGATTTTCCGTGCAAAATGTAGCAGTACTGCCCGGATCGAGGAAGGCATACGAAGTAACCACTGTGTTGCCATTCTTGGCCTTTACTTGAACAGGAACGATGGCAAGGATACTCTCTGCTTCCCCAGCCCCGTTGGCGGAACACATCTTGTTCTTTGCGCCCACAAACCCACTGACCACAGACAGCATCTCACCATCCTCTGATGATTCTTCCATAGGTTTGTCCTCGTCTTTGACTTTTATGTGTAACACAGTGGGATGTGTCAATGAACAGACTTCACAGGTTAACTTCTCCTCACAGGACTTGCTCATGTGCCCTGGTTTCAAGCAACCGAAGCATATCCCTTTCCCTCGGAGAAAGTCGATCTTGTCTTTGTGTAATGACTTCCTTAACTTATTACACTGTACCATGCTATGGTCACCTTGACAAAAAACACACGGCTTAGTGAAAGCGTTGACAGAGCCGGTAGGACTGTTCTTACTTGGTTTTCCCTCTGTGCAGACACTTGCTTGATTATTTACTGGTGTCGCAGTTGTGGTGCAAATTGTCTTAACACTCTTCCTCTCTGAGAAGTTTACTGGAAACCTAGCTTGTCCCTTGCTGCTGTCCGTTATATCGCCAAACAAAGGGTGTAGCGCAATCTTGGCTTGTGTGTTAATAAACTTCACAAGGTCTTTGAACTTGGCTCGTCGAGAGTGTCTCTCTTCAATGTCAAAGGCAACACTCCTCCATCCCCCTCTCAACTTGTATGGAAGTTTACTGACAATGGCACGCATGTTGGCTACGTTATCCAACTCCTCCATATACTCCATGTCAGTCATTGCGTTGCTACAGCCGGTAAGGAAAAGAGAGAGTGAATTGAGAGCTTCACCGTCGTCTGCTTTAATTGTAGGCCAATCTAAAGCTTTGTTCATGTAGGCTACAGAGATCCGGTATTCATTCCCGAAATGCTCCTTTAGTAGCTCTTTTGCCTTGCAGTAACCCTGGTCTGGATCCATATGAAGGCAACTCCGTATTAACTCCCGAGGCTGTCCGCTCGTATACTGCTCCATATAGTAGAGACGATCCTTGCTGTTCTCCGTTTTACTCTCCACGCCATGCTCGAATGCTCTGATAAAGAGTCTGTATTCCAAAGGATCCCCTTTGAAGATGGTAATGCTTTGTTGTGGTAGAGTAGAAAGTATTTGTTGCTTTACCAGAAAATCAGTAATAACATTTTGACGCTGCATTACAGTGACCAAAGTTTCTGGACTTACTTCTGAACCTTCTGAGTAAACAGAGCCGCTGGCTACAGAAATATGGCCTTGTACTACACCTCCTGTAGCTGCCTGGTTTAACTGAGCAGAATTAGCTGGTGGCATTCGATTGTTTCCATCACTTGTGTTACCACGTTGAACAGTAGCCGGAATATGGCCTGCAGCAAATGAGACATGCCCTCTTACTGAATCTTGACTTTCCTGTAGCCCAGTCTTTTGTACAGCACTTGTTTCCTCAAACTCCTTCAATACTTCCAGTTTAGCATACGTAGCAGCCAGAGCAGCTTCAATCTCATACTCTTCCCTCTCAGCTTTAATCTTAGCTTCCTGCTTATCCAAAGCTTGTCTTCTCTTCAGTGCTGCTGCCTTTGACAAAAGTTCAGCCTTTTCCAATTCTGCTTTCAAGCGTGCAGAAGCAGCAGACGATGCTGTAGAATGGCCAGAGCTTGACTTAGACCTTTTAGAGGTCCTAGATGCTGCCATTGATATGCTATCTGCAGGACAAACAGCTTCATTTGTTTTCCTTGCTTCCTCCATTCGACTATAAACAGCTGTCATCCAAGTATCAACTTCCCGAACAAAGTCACTGAATGCATTTGCCTTTGGCTCAAACCAAGACTCTTGATCCTTGATCATTTCCTCTTCTGACACAACTTGCTGTATTAGCACTTCAGTTGATTTATTTAGCTGGCAAAACTCTCCAAAGAGCTGATTGTATTCAACATTCAACTTGGTCTTGACCCTCTCTAAATTTCCATCATCATCCATCAAATGAGTTATCTCATTCTTTTTCATTGTAACTTGGCACAATTTAGCTTTTCTTTCATTCATTTTTATGTGCAATGCTTCTTCCATGGCTTTGGATGTAGGCTTCACTACCCGCTTTTCCACTATGGCATGTTCCATGATTTCTTGATAAGAATGAGCCTTTTCCACTTGTTAGCTGAGTTTGCAATTAACAGCACAGAGCTCCAAAGTTCTCCTTTAATATTCAGCAATCACACTGTGGCTGTGATGCACTTACTTGAGTTGCTGGAGAGGGCCTTTTAATCCTGTGATTCTTTTCCACGTCCAAAGTCTCCAATGTTCTGTTCCAATCCAAATGCACAATCACGAGGAGTGGAGGTTTTGTACTAATGTATCCGCAGAAATGTTTAAAAGGTGTATCCCATGGTGTACGCGTGGTGTTGTTGTTGTTCCCAAAAAGAAAATAATCCACACTGAGATGTCCATAAAGCTGAACAAAAAACTTTACTTTCAATTGGGCAAAAATAAAACATAGTATGACAGAGCACGTCAGAAATCCTATAAAACTTCAGAGCACGTCACAAAAAGACAGAGTATTCCAAAAAGCAACAGAGCCCACAGAGCACGGTACAAAACCTTTTGACTCTACACCTACAAAACTGGAATGAGAAGATTCCCCTGCCAGCAAGCTAACAGGTGTTACTAACTGCCCCTAATCACTACTGCAGAGTGTGTGATTGGTCAGACACAAAATGGAAGGTCAAATGAATTGAGCTGGAAAAACATGACATACTTCAAACTAAGCACAATTAAAGCACAGATAATTAAGACATCAGATACTTCAAAGAAGTGCAAGATCAAACTAATTGGGCTATCAATCAGAAGTGCAGGAACAAAGGAATTGGGCTGTCAAACAGACATGCTATCAAACAATCAACAATAAAGAATCAAGCAATCAATTACTTCAAAGCATACGGTACTTAAAGCACAGCAAATACAATAACTTAAGCTTTGCCTCTTACAGACCTCTATGGAGATATGGGGTTTTTTGGGCCCAATGACAGCGCCACAACAGGCTTCACAAAATATCTGTCTGACTGGGCCTAAATGTTGTTTTAAGAGAATACCCTTTATCTTAAACATATAGACCTAAATGTTGTTTTAAGAGAATAACCTTTATCTTAAACAAATGCCTGCAAACATATGTTCATTAACCTTCATTCCTTCCTTCATGCCACCATTGATTGATTGAAATATGTATTAACAGTTTGCAGAATTACAGTACATTTCAAGCACAAACTCAATACAAAGACTGTTAACTGTGAGTGGACGACCCAATTAAGCATTACACTTGTTTACAACAGGGTCCACCATGTTCAATTCATCAAAACATTTAGAGACGTACAGATAGACACTTCTATATAGTTAAAGAACAGAACAGAAATTCATCATAAAGGAAGCAAAAAGGGAAAGGATACATATACAGTGAGGGGAAAAGGGGAGGTGGGGGGGATTCAGATTTTACGGGGGCCAGGTTCGAATTGCAGCCGTCCGTAGGTGCCCTTAGAGAGCGGTTTTGAAGGAGTCAAGGGATTCGCATGTCTTAATGACTGTTGGTAGGGCGTTCCACATTCTGGTGGCATAGGAGCGAAAATAATCCCTTGACTCCTTCAAAACCGCTCTCAAAGGGCACCTATACGGACAACTGCAATTCGAAACCGGCCCCGGAAAACCTGAATAACCTGTCCTGAACACACACACACACACACACACACACACCTTTCCCCCTCACTGTATGTTTCCATGTTTATCAAGGAAGTGTGCGTGTGCTCTTGCATGTCGAGTGAACTGAAGTCAGTTGGACATTTTCGACCAGGGGAGGCGCTAAATCTTTTCAACTTCCAATCCCAAATTGATCAAATCAATAAATTACCAGCTGCATTATTATTATCTGTGGGTCTGCTGCTGACGTTATGCCACTTTTTAGATGCGCTCCGCTGTTATGCTCAAATTAGTGACCCTAAAGAATTCTGAGGCAACATGGCTGGAGACATAAGTATTGCGGAAACTTGTGCCGTTTCTGAAACGCTGTGTGAGCGGCCAGTGTGTGACCTCATCTCGGAGCTACAGAATGAGCGTAGGGAAAGGGCTCATATGGGGCTAAGTTAAGACGAGCCATGGGCCAAAGAATGTCCGGGGGTCCCCAGGGGGGGTCACACTCCCCAGAGACATGGCCAAAGCATGTAGGGGGTTAGCCTGGTCCAATGCTTACATCGAGTGTCTCTCTCTGACACTCGCTGTAAGCATTGGACCAGGGCTAGTAGGGGGTCCCCAGCCAAAAACGTTGAGAAGCCTATACCTGTACTAGCCTACTGGGCGGAATAATGGCAACCAGAAAGAACCGTTCTGAGTGAAACTTCCTGTGCTCACTGGCCCTTAGGCTACTGACGCGGGGGGAAGGGATCCACATTTTAACCTTTTATTTGTACCTCTTCAATAAAGCATAGCCTAGACGCCAGAGCCTATCCTACAGCTAGTCACACATAATAGGCTGCAGCGTTATAACTTATAAATAATAGCCTATTCAAGTATACGTTGAATTGAATCCATTTGGAACGAACACGAAAACCACACCCGTTTGTTTTCCCAGTGAAAAAGTGTACGTTTGGTTTCGTTTTCAGACGGTTAGTAAAAGTGAGTGTAAATGAGAATGAATTGTAGGCCTACCTGTCACAGGTAGGCAGGTACCGTAGTAGACGCTGCTGCACAGCATCAACAACATGTAGAAATTAATCCGCGACTTTAATGCTGTTAAAACTCCGTTTACTGCGAAGAACAGCGACAGAGAGCGGACCTCCATCTTGGGAACCGTGAACTGAAGTGAACCTCCCCCCTCTTGCCCTAGCCTACCCTCTGACCCTCAGCCTAAAGGATACCAGACGACTCGCCCCCTCGAAGTCTGATCACAGAAGTTGTTGATATGTGGGGATTATCTGAAATATACTCAAAATAAAACATAGTAAAAAAAAAAAGAAAGAAAAAACATAGGAGAAATAAAAAACAAAGAAAAACATAGCAAAAAAATCACTTTCAACAAATTATACATTTTAATTATTATTTTCCCAGGGTTAAAGTATGGTTTACATAAGGTGTTCTTTTAACTTGATTTTAAAGATGAATGTTGTGACATGCAGGCATGAAGGGAGCATGAGTTAAGTCCGTTGCTCTCCCCAGGTTGGCGGAGGGTGTGTAGAGCCCAGGATCACAGTAGATGATTGGCACAGGGGTGAAAAATGGGTTACAAAATCGTGGGATAAAAAATATATATAAAAAAAGAAGATGAATGTTGTATTTGTATTGGTTATACACTTTGGTAGTGCATTCCAACCTATTACTAATTAATTTAGGGCCTCCTCTTATGGTGATAAGTTATGTAGTTATGTAGTAATGCAGGCAGCAGGAGGCAGCAGCGCTGATAAACGAGTGCTTCCAAACACTTAGTAAAAGAATCACCTGCAGAGGATGTCTTGACAGAAAGTCTTTTAAGTAATCTGAATCCCCCCCACCACCACCCACCCCTTTTACCCCTCACTGTATTATGTTTCTGGCCCGTTTTGCTATATAGAAGTGTATGTACGTCTCTAAATGTAATGAATTGAACATGGTGGACCCTGTTGTAAACAAGTGTAATGCTTTATGGTGTCGTGCACTCACAGTTAACAGTCTTTGTATTGAGTTTGTGCTTGAAATGTACTGGAATTCTGAAAACTGTTAATAAATAGTTATGTTTGTTTTAAAAACTCCATTGGTTTGTTTTACATCATCATTAGATCACCTAATCATACCAAGATATACCGAATTCCCTCCTCGATGTTGTAAGATCATAAGAGCGCCCCTCACTTCACATGGGTGTGATTTCTTTCAGCAGATTTTTGTTGAGATTTAGTTTTAGTCTTTTTAATAACAAACCATTGAGTCTTCTTAGGTAGGCCTATAGTCCTATATGTCGTCTTCTGAAAATGTTTAGTCTTAGTCTAGTCTAGGACGACTAAATCGTCAAAAAGCTTTATAGTCTTTTAGTCTTTAGTCTTGTAGTAGTCAACAAAAATAAAGTTTAATTGATATTGTTGTAGTTCAGATGTTTGGTCTAAATGAAGCCTCCAGTCCAGGACCACGGGACAATATTATAACAATGTTTCCAACTCACTGACACCATCTGCTGGACACAACGAGAAGTGCATCCAAATACTAGCACTGTACATTTGTATGGCATTAAAATGTTCTGTTGAATTGAATATTATCATGATGGACCACAATGGGAACAACAAGCCATAGTGCTTTATTTATTTATAAATCCTCTTAACAGACCTTGTATTGAACTGGACTTTACTGTGCTTTTCTTTTCTCTACAAAGTGTTAAAGTATTTTGATCAATCTGATTAAATTACTGTTATTTCTCCGTTCCATTATGGTTACACTTGGTCTATAAATACATGTATTCTCTCTCTGTGTTCATGTCAAGGTTTCTTCTATCATGTGTTCAAATATAATGTCTGTGTTTACCATTCAGAGAAACACAGCGTTTAGCCTGTAAATAAACCCAAATAGTGTCTGAAACACAGAATGAGCCTTCTAAAAACAGTGGTTCACAAAGTGGGGTCCGGGGACCCCCAGGGGTCCTTGAGGCAGTTCCAGGGGGTCCCCCAGCTAAATTGACTTTTTTAACGGGCCAGTTTTGAACTGCAGCCACCTGTAAGGGCTCTTTGAGAGCGGTTTTGAAGGAGTCTAGGGATTCACATTTCTTTAACAACTGTTGGTAGCGCCCTACCAACAGTCGTAAAGGAATGTGAATTTCCGTGGCATGGAAGAACTAACTCAACCCCTTGTTGTTTGAGCCAAATCTGGGCTGCGATGTTTAATAATAATAACTTAAGTTATTAATAATAATAACAATTTATATAGCACTTTTCTGGACAAAGTCACAAAGTGCTGTACAACAAATTCACAAAAAAGCAGGAAAATCGAACACAATTAAATAGATGCAGCAAATCAACAACTTACAGCCAGCTGGCCAACAGTAGAAAGCATATTTAAGGATGCAATATAAAAATAACAACAATGTAATAGATAAAAAATACCGACAGAGTTCAGTGAACAAACATTCAACGGGGCTGGGGGGGGGAATGCTTCTCTGAACAAGTAGGTTTTGAGAAGAGATTTAAAGGATGCAACGGTATCTGCTTGTCGGATGTTTTTGGGAAGGGTGTTCGGACAGAGAAGGCTTGTTTATGCGACGGAACCTTTAAGTCCAAACTGTCATGTGACAACACTATGAATAATTAACACACGACAACAGAACCACGACAGACTTTTGAACAATACGTTTATTAAATTAAAACAATTACAGTTTATCATTTAGGCACTTAGCAATGTCTCCACTGAGCCATTTACAGTAACATGTTTTATCATTTAGGCACTGAGCCATTTACAGTATGTAGTAGTATACAGAGTATACATAAGTATACAGAATGTTTAGGTATAGGGGGCGCGGTTCTGCTGCTGACCCAGTGTCTCATCTGTCTGTCTCGTCTGCTGTTATTTTATGTATTATATGTCGTTTTAAGCAATCGCACCTCAATTATTTTTGTGGCAAAATGAAGTTTAACGTCGGCATGATACTGTGCCTGGCTGTGTGCCTTCTCAGTTGTTTAATCACTGAAGTATGGAGTTTACACGGAAAAGTCGGCGTCCTTGCCTATACTCGCGATCAGCTGTTATCGCTCAGGCACCCAGACAAACCAGGAGACGCTGTTTTGGATTCACTGGACAAGTAGGCCTATCCACAACTTAAAAATACCGGGACGCGAAAATGGAATAAAGATAAGAAACGAGGATCAAGAGGTGGAGTAAGAGCCAGATTAAGGAGGCGCGGCAGCAGACATCCTTTGCCGATAATAACTTTTTCTAATGTCCGCTCTTTGAGTAACAAAATGAATGAACTGGTCGCTAAACTTAAATACGACAACGAATTCAGACAGAGCAACCTCATCTGTTTTACAGAGAGTTGGTTAAAGGAGGAGATGTCAGACCCAAATCTGCCAGGTTACACAATAATACGGGCTGACAGAGACACCAATACGTCACGGAAATCTATCGGTGGTGGCTTGTGTGTCTATGTTGACACACGTTGGGCTACCCAGTATACGGTTCGGGAACGCGTATGCACACATGACTATGAAATCCTGGTGGTCTCATTTCGTCCATTCTACCTCCCAAGAGAGTTTGGCCAGATTACAATTATACTGGCCTATGTACCTGGGCCGGATTTTGTGGGGGCTGCGGCCAGTATAGCAGAGTGCTACAACAACGCTCTGTCCCGCGCAGTTAACCAACCCGTTCTGCTGCTAGGGGACTTTAACTCTTGTGAACTGTCCGATCACCTGCCCACTCTACACCAGTACGTCGACTGTCCGACCCGCCTGGCACGCACCCTGGACAAGTGTTATGGCAACATACCAGACGCCTACAAATCCACCTGCAGGCCTGCCCTGGGGAAGTCTGACCATAATATCATACACCTACTCCCACGCTACAGGGCTAAACTGAGACGGGAAAAAACAGTGACCAAGGAAATAGTGACCTGGACAGAGGACTGTAAGGAGGAAATGAGATGCGAGTTGGAAACGACTGACTGGCTATTTCTTAATTCATGTGACACCCCTCACGAACTGATTGACACGTTTACATCCTATCTGTTGTTTAATGAAAGTAAAATCATGCGAACTAAAACTGTCAAAATATTCCCTAATAACAATTTATGGATGTCTAGTGATCTGAAGGGTTGCATTCGTGAGAAAAAACGTGCTTTTAAAAATGGTGATGTTGAGTTAGTCAGAGAAAAAAGATGTGAATTAAGATCTAAACTGAGACAAGCAAAAATAGATTACAAAGATAAAGTTGAATACCAATACTTTGCAGGGAATGCCAAGAAAGCATGGGAAGGTTTAAATGTGATGATGGGCAGGGAAACTAAGCAAAAGCGTACCCCCCTGTCACACCACTCTCCATCTTTTGCTAATGATCTAAATATATTTTTCAGCCGTTTTGATAAGAATGACTTCAGTGCTGAGCGTGATAGTGTGTGTATGTCCATTCCGGAGTATGTCCCCATCACACTCAGTGAAAATGAAATTGTAGCTAGCCTTTCCTGTATTAAGCCCAACTCGGCCCCTGGGCCAGATGGCCTTAGAGGCAGAGTGTTGAAAGAAAATGTTCATGAACTTAAAGGTATTCTGTTGATGCTATTCCAGTATTTGCTTGACTCTCTAACAATGCCCAATTTATGGAAAATGTCATGTATTGTGCCTCTCCCCAAGAAGCCTGGAGCCACTGAACTAAAAGACTTCAGGCCCATTGCTCTTACTTCCATTTTGGGAAAATGTTTTGAAAGAGTTATAAGCAGACAAATCACAGCGATGGTTTCTAACAGCTTAGATCATCTCCAATTTGCTTATAAAAGTCAGAGAGGAACTGATGATGCAACTATCAGCCTGCTTAACCCCCTGTCAAAGCATCTCCAAGTCCTCTCCCACTTTGCCAGGGTCCTTTTTATTGATTTTACCTCTGCTTTCAACAGCATGCAGATACATACCCTTCTGCAGAGACTCATTGACATAGGGGTAAATGGAGGTATTATCCATCTTGTCAGAGACTTCCTCTCTGACCGTCCTCAACAGGTCCGTGTTAATGATACTCTGTCCGACATCACTGTGCTTAACACCGGTGCTCCACAGGGGACTATCTTATCCCCCTTACTTTTCTCCTTATATACAAATGAATTCCAGTTAGACCAGGATATGTTTCATTTGTTCAAATATGCGGATGATATGGCCCTGCAGCCTTACTGAAGAAGGGGGACACAGTGGGGGAGGAAGCTTACAGAGCACATGTGTTATCTCTTCAGAACTGGTGCGATAAAAGCTCCTTAGGGATCAATGTGACAAAAACAAAAGAACTTGTCATTCATGAAAAGGAACCTGTGCAGTCCATTACAATTGGTGGACAAATAGTGGAGGTAGTAGACACTTTTAAATACTTAGGCACATATATTGACAGCAAACTCAATTTCAGTGAAAATACTGACCAGATTTTTAAAACTTGTAACCAACGCCTCCACCTACTACGCAAGCTCAACTCCTTCAGAGTGAGCAAGAATATTATGGAAACAGTCTATAAAAACCTGATAGAGGGAATCTTGACTTTTAACATGGCAATGTGGTTTGGTAATTTAAATGTAAAAGGAAGAAGCAAGCTGCAGCGAATAGTAAACCTAGCCTCAAAAATAATTGGGAAGAGACAGCAACAATTAGGCTGTATCTACAAGGAGGTACTTCGTAAAAAAGCTATCAAGATAGCAAACGACCCCTCTCATCCACTCTGCAGGGAGTTCAAACTACTTCCCTCTGGTAGACGGTACAAAGTACCAAGAGCTAACCGTAACATTTTTAAAAATTCTTTCATACCAAATGCCATTAAGGCACTAAATGATACCATGTCTCGCTAGATTTGTTTGTTTTTCCAATGTATCTGCCACTGTTGTCCTGCACTTTTTTGCCATGTGAAAATAATTGTGTTAAGTGTCGTTGCTGTTGTTGTAACCGTTTGTTTTTTACTGTTTGAGACCGAAGATGAATTTCCACACGTGGACAATAAATGAAACTAACTAACTAACTAACTAACTAACAGTAACATGTTTTATCATTTAGGCACAGAGTCATTTACAGTAACATGTTTTATCATTTAGGCACTGAGCCATTTACAGTAACATGTTTTATCATTTAGGCACTGAGTCATTTACAGTAACATGTTTTATCATTTAGGCACTGAGCCATTTACAGTAACATGTTTTAGAACACCACAAAGTTGGTACGGTGACTTTAAAATAAAATACACCATACAATAAAATCCACCATTGGGCCAGCCTGTAACCGGAACATCTGTTACACAAAAATGTCATAATAAAAAAGTACAAGAATCAAATATCAGTAAAACAAAACAAAAAACACCATCATCAGTCTTGATGGAAAGTCATTCATGAAACGTAAATGTGTGGAGATCTGTTTACTCTAACCTAACCTACTCTAATCTACTCTAACCTAACCTAATCTAATCTGTAAAGATCCCTGTGGTGATGACTGGTTCAAACACAGAGGGTCTAGTTAACTAGTGTTAACTAGTGATAACTAGGAGCAGTAACCAGGCAGGCTGCATGCTACTAGATTGGTTGAGACGGTTGTGAGTTTGTTGATCTTCTATTTTGAAAAACAAAGACCAAAGAAATCTTTAAATTCACAAATAAACCTTAGATGAGGTATAGATCGACATATTCATACATTAACCTGAGATGAGGTAGAAATCATCATATATAACGCTGTCCAATGAGACGTGAGTAACGCGTCCATTCTAAATGTCCCGTCGGCCGACTTGGGAACGATGCAAGTTGGGAACCTAGCATGGACACTGACTAGAAGTCAGTGGTGCGAAGAGTTCTCCAGTTACGTGGATGTGCGTACACACGTGCACACACACAGACGTAGACGTGCGTACACACGTGCACACACACAGACGTAGACGTGCGTACACACGTGCACACACACAGACGTAGACATGCGTACACACGTGCACACACACAGACGTAGACGTGCGTACACACGTGCACACACACAGACGTGGTGCATTTATTAAAGGATATATATTTGTTTCCCCTGGACTGGAGCGCACAACGATTCTACTTATGTACAATTTGGAGATTCCTGGAACACAATATGTTCAGCTGGAGGTCAGGGGTCAAACCCTATCAACCTGGAGGTCAGAGGTCAAACCCTATCAATGTGGAGGTTGGAGTTCAAACACTATCAATGTGGAGGTCGGAGGTCAAACCCTATCTTGGGGTCTTTAGCACATCAAGGTTTGATTGACAGATTGTCACTGTGCTTCTTATATACATCAGTGTGATGTCACCATGATGTCATGAGGAGTCACTCATGACCAAATATGGAGTGCATGATGTCAGGCGTACTGGCGACGGTGGTAACCATGACAACCTGGACTCACTCAGACATGTGGAGTAACCATGGCGACCTGATGTGACCCTCGCTCACATCGAGACTCTATCTCTGCTCACACAGAAACACTGAGGAGCCATACCGCCACAACCTGAACCCAACGCAGAGGGGTTCAGTGGACGTGGTCTGGAAGGTGTGCAGGTGGGTCAGAGTGTCCTCTGAGGACACGTCATAGAAGGACAGAGTCCCAGCGGGACGGTCTACATACACTGCTGCTCTGAAGACCCCGACCTCCCTGACCTCAAGGTCAGCATCCGCTGCTGCTCTGATGGAGCGTCTAGAGGGACCGACAGGGAGGACAGTCTGCTCCCTATTGTGCCTGACAGAGTAACTGCCACGATCACACTCCAGACTCCATGACATGCCATTCCATCCAAGCCAACAGTCACCACCACCTCCTTTCCTGCTGATTGCTCTGTCAGTCCCTGCTATATAAACCTCTCCACTGCACTCTACCTCAGAGTAGCAGCGTTCGCTCACACTCTCTGCACTTAGAACCTGCTCCCACACACCGAACCTCTCTGGGTGATCAGGATACTGATGACGTCGTCCCTCCACTGTGACCTTCCTGTTGTCCTCAGACAGAGTGAGGAGACAGTGTGCTGTGTTTGTGTCCAGTGAGAGACGCTCGGAATCTGATGAGAAAACACACAGTAACCATTAAGTACATCATTCACTGACACACACACACACACACGCACACACACACACACACTAGTAGGCGCGCATTTGCACCCAGTCTCACCCACACACACACACACGTGCGCACACGCACATGCACACACACACACACACACACACACACACGCTTGCACCCAGTGTCTCTCACACCCATGTGCACGCACACACACGCGCACGCTCGTCTCTTTCCATGTCAAGGACCCCCAATAATATATGTATTTCGCCACCGACCCCCTTCTGAAAATATGTTGTTCCAGGGACCAACATATTTGGTCTACAAGCTATGAGCTTGTAGATCTGCTATTTTTCAATAGCTAAAGTATAACATAGTGCATGAAACACCAGAATGTGTTAAAGTGGGATTTTGGTATATAGTCTTTTTTATTGTCTATATTCATACATTCATGAATCCACTTGCTGACCGGCTGTCACTATTGGGCTTTCTTTTTCATTAACATCCTACGGCAGGCAAAATGGTCAAACATGTCAAACTTTCCTCATGCTTTAAGTAGCATGTGACATGTAAAACTAAGGGATTTTCATGATTCTGAATACATTCCAGGCATTAGTTTTGCACAAAAATAGGTCAGCACATTTTGGGCAAGTGGCTATGGCTATTTGACATGTCACATGCTACTTCATGGCTCCACCCCCCCCCCCCCCCCCCCCCCCTCCCATAAGCAAAGATTTGAGTTAAAATGTTCACTCTGTAATCATTTATATTCAAAGATTCGAGGCAGATTTTTCAAAAATAGCAGACCAAAAGCTAAAGTATAACATAATGCTTTTTAAAACACCAAAAGGGGTTCCCGCCCAGAATGGGTTAAAACATAATGGAAGGTTGACATATTTTCCTGCCATAGGATGTTAATGGTCACAAGAAACCCCTATAAAAAAGCCCAATACTTTCAGCCGGTCATTAGTGGATGCATTAATGTATGTACTGTATATAGACAATATTTTAGGCCAATAAAAAAAGACTATATTCCCACCCGTCAACCTCGACTGCCGGACTACTAGACAAGGAGGTTAGATGGGAGGCTATTGTGCGTCAAAGTTACCAAAACAAGCTAGTTAATTCAGCATTCTTTTATTGAGCGGTCAGGCCGGTATGGTAGGCCTCAGGCCTAGCAATATAGGCCTCAGGCCTACCATATCTGGCCCACGTTCAAATATGTGTGTGAGAACACGTGATCGAGTGTTTCTGTCATTCCGATCTCCAACATATTTCTATTGACTGGCTTTATCTCTCAGCCAAGGCTGTAGTTGTCTGCAACGTGTCACTAAGGAGTATGAAATCCTTGTTTGACCAACACGCACACGCCTGAAGATGCACTGTGTGCATGCCAGACTGCGTGCTTGACAAACTACAATGTGAAAGCAAACCCAGCCAACAATGTTACAACTACAGCCCTGAAGTCTACCAAACTATACAGTAGGTGTTAAAAAACTCTGTAGAAGATGTCAATAGTGAGAGATACTCACGTCCTTGAATGAGATGAGGATTGAACCGATCTTCTCCACCATGTTTCACTCTGTAGGAAGTAGAACAACAATGCATCAATCATCACATAGTAAAATAGTGGTGATGCCCCACAAACATTACCCACACATAGTAAAGGGTTCTGCTGTAAACCGGGCCCCACAACAGGGTCTACTCACTTGAGATTCTCCAGCCCAGCAGAGAGCAGCATCTTCATTCCTGACTCATTCACCATGTTGAGACTCACGTCCAATTCTCTCAGATGGAGGGAGGGATTAGAAGTTAGAGCTGAGGCCAGAACTTCACAGCATCTCTCTGTCAAGAAGCAGTTCTCCAGTCTAAATGAAGAATACAACCAGATGAGAGAGAGAGAGAGAGAGAGAGAGAGAGATATGATTCACATTGCATGTGAATTATTGCATGTGAATCACATTGAATGTGAATCACAATGGCATGTTCTAAGGGACCACTTGGAATTTTGGAAAAAAGGGGCCTGGAGGAAAATTTCTCTCTCTACTCTGCCGATGCGAACGGAAATAAAAGCCTGGCTACTGAAGGATAGTCTGTCTCAGTCCCTCATATCTCTGGACACTTTCTTCATACAGAGCAAGCACAGAAACGCTATTGGCCCATTTTGGACTGAGGTCAATTAAAAAAAGGCTTCTAAATCCTAACATTTTTCTGAAAAACCTACAGTATGTTTCTATGTCAGTGGTGCTCAACCTTTTTCATGTCAAGGACCCCCAAAATTCTCTCTATAGGGCCACGGACCCCCATCTGAAAATATGTAGTTCCAGGGACCCCCCAGAAGCAAATATTTGAGTTAAAAATGTTCGCTCTGAAATATATATTCAATGATTTGCGCCACATTTTAACGATTTTCCAAAAATAGCAGATCTACAAGCTCGTAGCGAGCTTGTAGATCTAGCTAGCTAAATTATAACAATGTTTAACCCATTTAGGCCTGACGTAAAAATAAAAAAAAACAACAAAACACAAAACACATTGAACCACTCAGAGGTGTTTAGGTTTTAAATGTGGTATCTCAGCATAAAGACTACATACATTAGTCACTGTATCTTATCAATATGGTCAGTGTGAGTTACCATGATATTAACCTCATCCACACTCTTCAAATACTACCACCCTCATAACTACATTATAATCACTTACTATAACAGAACTTTACTTAACTAAAAAAAAGGGGAAAAAAAGTTAAATGAATCTGACCTGAGAGTCTCCAGAGAACAGTTTGGGCTCTTCAGTGCAGCACAGATGAGATCCAGTCCAGAATCCTTCAAGCCGTTTCCACTCAGGTCCAGTTCTCTCAAATGGGACGGATCGGAGCTGAGAGCTGAAGCCACAACTTTACAGCCTCTCATTGACAAGGAGCAGTTCTTCAGTCTAAATGAAGAATACAACCAGATTAGGAGAGAGAGAGAGAGAGAGAGAGAGAGAGAGAGAGAGAGAGAGAGAGAGAGAGAGAGAGAGAGAGAGAAGGGGGGAGGGGAGATTAAAACCAATAAAATACATATTCCTGGATAGAACGAACACACACACACACACACACACACACACACACAAGTCCGTCCGTCTTTCTCTCTCTACTCTGCCGATGTGAACGGAAATAAAAGCCTGGCTACTGAAGGATAGTCTGTCTCAGTCCCTCATATCTCTGGACACTTTCTTCATACTGAGCAAGCACAGAAACGCTATTGGCCCATTTTGGACTGAGGTCGATAAAAAAAGGCTTCTAAATCCTAACATTTTTCTGAAAAACCTATGTTTCTATGTCAGTGGTGCTCAACCTTTTTCATGTCAAGGACCCCCAGAATTCTCTCTATTGGGCTACGGACCCCCATCTCAAAATATGTAATATGTTAAATGAATCTGACCTGAGAGTCTCCAGACAACAGTTTGGGCTCTTCAGTGCAGCACAGATGAGATCCAGTCCAGAATCCTTCAAGCCGTTTCCACTCAGGTCCAGTTCTCTCAAATGGGACGGATTGGAGCTGAGAGCTGAAGCCACAAATTCAACGTGTTCCTCTCTGAGGTCACAGTCAACAAGTCTGTAATTACAGATTAAATGTAAAATCAGAGATGATCAAAACAGAACAGACCATGTTCACTGTCAAGGAGGTTCCCTGTGGTGCTGTCTGAAATGTGTGTGTTTGGATACATTTCTAACTAAGCAAATGGCTGCAGTGAGTAACACATATTTAATTTAATTTAAATGTGCTCGTAACTTTCCATTGTTCTCATTTGATTGTAATACAAACATTAAATAATTAAAACGATCCCAACTCGCTGCTGTTGTTCCACTCTATGGCAGTGAAGTGAACAGTCTGTACGACCGCATGCCATGGCAAAATCACCCTGATATCACAAATATACTAAACACAAATCACACTTGAATTTTCTCTCTCTCTCTCTCTCTCTCTCTCTCTCTCTCTCTCTCTCTTCCTCTCTCCCTCTCTCCCTCTCTCTCTCTCTCTCTCTATGTTTTCTAATGAATTAATTAATGAAGTATATAGTGATCTAACATGTTAACATCCACACTACTAACCTGGCTGTTTTGTAGTTCCTCACAGCTGGGACCAGTCTCTGTCGCCCCTCCTTTGATGTGTTGTATTTCTGCAGGTCCAACTCCTCCAGAACCTCCTCTGACATCAGCAGCATGGAGGCCAGAGCGGAACACTGGGGCACAGTGAGTTCCTTCCCTGAGCTGTTCTCTGACTCCAGGTACTGTTGGATCCCCCGACTGACTGACGGGTCGTTCATCTCCATCAGACAGTGGAAGATGTTGATACATCTGTCAGGAGAGGCATCACGATCATTCATCTCCTTCAGGTTGTCGATGACTCTCTGGATCTCCTCTGGACTGTTCTCTGTCTGACCCAGCAGGCCTCCTAACAGACTCTGGTTGGACTGCAGTGAGAGACCATGAAGGAAGCGGACAAAGAGGTCCAGTTGTCCACTCTCACTCTGCAGGGTTTTCTTTATAGCAGCCTTCAGGAAGTCAGCCAGGGAACTGTCACTGTTGTCTCCATCATCTCCCAGGAATGTCTTCAGGACCTCCGTGTTCTTCTGAGTGAAACAGTGGGACAGGTAGACTGCAGCCAGAAACTCCTGGATGCTCAGATGAACGAAGCAGTAGACCGTTTTGTGGAAGAACAAACCGTCTTCTTTGAAGAACTTTGTGCAAAAGCCCAAGTTCTTCAAGTCCTTGTTCACATCAAGACCACACGCCTTCAGGTCCTCCTCATAGAAAATGATGTTGCCTTTGACCAGTTGGTGAAACGCCAGCTTGCCCAGCTTCAGAAGAACTTTCCCTGCATCCTTTATGAGCTTCCCTCTGTCTGCCTCGCCTTGTTCAGGATTCTCCCGCTGTATCTCACCCATCAGGAAGTGACAGAACAGCTCAACCAGGGTTTTGGGCAGCCTGAATGTCGCCCCCATGTTCTTCACCATGTTCTTCACAACGGTAGCAAGGATCCAACAGAAGACTGGGATTTCACACATGGTGAGGAGGATCTTTGATTCTTTGATCTGTGAGAGGATTGATCTGGCCTGGTTCTCATCACTGAACGTCTTCTCGAAGAACTCCTTCTTCTGGTCATCGCTGATGAACCCTCGTACTTCTGTCATCCTGCTTACAAACTCCTTAGGGATCTGATTGGCTGCTACAGGTCGCGAGGTTATCCAGATGCGAGCAGAGGGGAGGAGCTCTCCCTTGATGAGGTTTACAAGGAGATCTTCCACTGGGTAAGAGTCGTTGACATTCATGAGGCCAATTTTTGTGCTGAAATCAAACTGGAAATTATTTTCATCATAACCATCCAGAACAAACATGACTCTGAAGGGGACGTCGTTGTAGTTTCTTGACTTCTGCAATTTAGTGAAGATAAGATTAAGAACGTCTTCCTCAATAAATCTGGTTTCCACGATGCAGCTGTGAATTAGCTGTGCCAAAGTAAACTTCTGTCCCTTGAGCATATTTAACTGGCGGAACTTGAGCGGGAACACGAGGTGTAGGTCTTGGGGGAAACATTTCTTGGCCCAGTCGAACATAAATTTGTGTACGAGGATCGTTTTCCCAATTCCTGCACAGCCAACGGTCAGCACTGTTCTTATGATTCGTCCAGAAAGGTCTTTGAACATCTGAACCAGTTGGATTTCTGTTCCCTCTCCTGCCTTCTTCATCTCCATCTGTCTGGCCTCATGATGGCTGTGGATGTCTGTTCTTTCGATGTCTACATTGTAGAGCGGAGCGTAGACGTTTTCAAACACGACCTCAGACTGTGTGCCCAAATCTACCCTCAGATATGTGCTGTTCATGTTGCGTTGAAGCTGCGCTTCATAGTCAGTGATGTGACGATATCCTGGTGTTCTCTTCAACAGACCTGTAGCGAACAAAGCAATTCTATGTTTAACAGCCTTGTCTCCACACACACACACACACACACACACACACACACACACACACACACCTCTCAGTTTGGCGGCTCTGTGTCGTCTTTCCTTCTCTTCTTCTGTCAAAGCTGAAATGTGAGGCAGTGATTGGTCAGTGAGATGTGAGGCAGTGATTGGTCAGTGAGATGTGAGACAGTGATTGGTCAGTGAGGAGACACTGACTATAGGATCATTCTCGTCTTCACATAATGACACAGAGATGGATGGATTTATATCAATATAGATTGTAAATAAATCTAGTTAAAAATAAATGAAAGACTCACAAGGCCAGATTAAAGTTGCCAGTGCTACTGCGTACATGAAGAGAGTAACAATAATGCCCCTTCTTAATCCTCTGACTGTTGGTCCTTTAGGAGCTGAAAGACAGAAATATAAAACATAAATAGAAAAGAAAATCTCTGAACATTTTTTAATTCCACTGCGAATGCTTCCTAGTAAAACAGGAAGTGAACAGATCCACTGTAATAATTCCTACCAACCCACCCATCAGGTTTGGGACCTTTAGCATCCCAGTTGAGTTATGGCTGTTTGAAGCCCAGCCAATAGGAGTCAATAATTATGGTCCCCCCCCCTAGCAACCCCTCAAGGACCCCCTGGGGGTCCCCGAACCGCACTTTGATAACCAATGGCATGGCAAATGGGAGGAGAGATGGACAGAACCCCTGGGCAATGGGATTACATACATCCAGGCTATGGGATATAAAGTAAAGGCCAAATATCTGAACTATAACCCTTGCACACGCGCGCACACACACACACACACACACACACACACACACACACACACACACACACACACACACACACACACACACACACACACACACACACACACACACACACACACACACACACACACACACACACACACACACACACACACACTAAACTATTTGTACCTCTGTAAAGCGGGTTGTCTACAGCCTCGCTCTGCTCCACACTGAACGGGTTCTTTATCGCACAGGATATTCTTTTAACTCTTCTCCCTTTCTCGTCGTTGCTGATCGTCACCGTCCGGGAGTCGGGCCCGATCCATTCCTCATCGCTGTAGATCCTGGTCTCGTTGGGTTTGGGTCGAGTCCATTTCTCACCGTGGAACCTCCACCGATAGACGACCTCGCCCGACTCCGACTTGACGTCTCCCAATACGATGCACTGCAGCGTGCAGCTGCTGGAGTTGGAGTCACATGGTGTCACGATGGATAGCTCTGGATGTGGGACTCTCTCTGTTGAGGAGACAGAATGAGTCACATGGTGTCACGATGGATAGCTCTGGATGTGGGACTCTCTCTGTTGAGGAGACAGAATGAGTCACATGGTGTCACGATGGATAGCTCTGGATGTGGGACTCTCTCTGTTGAGGAGACAGAATGAGTCACATGGTGTCACGATGGATAGCTCTGGATGTGGGACTCTCTCTGTTGAGGAGACAGAATGAAGACATGAAGAATTAACCCATTCTGGGCCCTTTTGGTGTTTTAAACATTATGTTATAATTAAGCAATTCAAACATAGCAGATCTACGAGCTTGTAGGTCTGCTATTTTTGAAAAATCGAAGAACGACCGACATAGAAACATAGCTTTTTCAGAGAACTGTCAGGATGTAGAAGACCTTTTTAGAATCTGATCTCAGGTCAAAATGGGTTAATGCACCACGCATCTATTATGAACACATGCACATGCGCACGTGCACACGCGCACATGCGCACATGCACACGCGCGCATACACAAGCTGGGGCAACTGACTGAAGACGAGATGTTAACGGTGCCGGAGATTAGCTGGTAACAGACGGACGGACACACGGACGGAGTGCAAAACATAGTCTGGTCTCTCCCCATGCCTTCGGCCTGGTGGAGACAATGACGAGTCATACTTACTCATCTCTTTAAGCACGTAGACCTTGTGGTGAGGTCTGTGGTTGATCTCCACAGAATACAGCCCCATGTCTTCTACGGTCATGTTGTCGATGACCAGCCGTCCAGTGTGTCTGTCCAGTGTTGTGCGGTCTTTAAACGGCCCGTACAAATCCACACCAAAACCCAGTTCCCAGTCTGCTGCTAGGTTGGCTGTTAAATGACCACAAAACAAAGGTTATTGATACCTGCCTACAGTTGCTATCTGGTCATCCTAGCTTAGTAAAACATATAAAGTAAAACACTCTATGGCTCCGAGACATGGACACTTTCAAAGAAACTAGAGAAACGGCTGGATGGCACTTAGACCCGCCTTCTAATGAGAGCACACAATCTGTCTTGGAAGAGAAGAGCCACCCATCGACTAATTGCGAATGCAGTGAGCACTTACTATGAGACCTAGCAGATCATGTCTGTCTGTCTGTCTGTCTGTGTGTCACACTTTTGTGCCCATATATGGAGCTGCTTTGGGGACTCCTTATATGGTTATGGCTGAGTCATGGTGACATGACTGTGATGGCGTGGTCCAACTTGTGCCCATATATGGAGCTGCTTTGGGGACTCCTTATATAAATCTTTAAAAAACCCAAATATGTACGAGCTGCGTTCGCTTCGCGCGTTTGCGCGTCTTACTGGTCTAATATACGGTAACCTTCCCTGTGTTTCTACACTAGTCTGATCCCGAAGAACACAGTTTGCCGGCCACTGCTACAGAGCTGACAATGAGGTTATATCTTCCCTTCTTCTCTGGAGTCCTCTCTCTCTCTCTCTCTCTCTCTCTACCTACCTCCGTGCATCCACAGGATGAAGGTGACGTTAGGAACAGAGCTGATGTCTGGTTGCAGTTCCACACGGATGCCTCTGCCTCGTGGTGGAAGGTACGTCACCTCTTGGTCTGTGGAGAGACACGTATAGGTCAGCCAAGTTGAACAGTTAAAGTTATATTCAGTGGTTCCACTTCATTCAAATATCACTTATTTCTTTGAGGTTTAATGTTTGTCTTTAGTTCCAAAATGTACGTCATAATGTAACTCATTACGTCGTATTGTCTCTTTATTGTTAATGTTTGTGTTTGCACCGTTTGTTTTACATCACCATTACATCACCTAATAAACACGAGTTAGACTTTAATATATTAGTGCCCCCCAAGCCCCCCCCCCCCCCCCCCCAGAAGCAAAGATTTGAGTTAAAAACTTTCTCTCTGAAAGAATATATATATTCAAACATTTGGGCCACATTTTCACGATTTAAAACAAATACCAGACCTACAAGATCTGCTATTTTTCAAAAGCTAGAGGATAACATAATGCCTAAAACACCGAAAGGGGTAATAACAAGCCCAACACTGGTCATGATTATGAACATTCAATCTTACCAACAAGGAGCTGGATCATACTGTAGTCTTACTGTACTGTAGTCATACTGTAATCTTACCAACAAGGAGCTGGATCATAATGCTGCCCATGTGTGGAACGAAACAGCTGTAGTTCCCTTCGTCCGAGAAGCTCACCCTGGTCAGCCTCATGGAGATGTCACCACGAGACAGCTCCTCATGGATCAGGGACGTCCTCTGTTCGTACCACGGGTGCAGGGGTATACTCCCGGTGCGTCCGTCTAAGAGAGTGCAAACGTCTTTTGGCTCCAGGTCAGCTCTGGTCCAAAACACTGACCTGCTCTCCATGTCGACCGGAGGGTGAACGTGACACGGAAGGATCGCCTGGCCTCCCAGTCTGGCCAGCACAGGTTGAGAGGACCCGTTGAGCTGGTGTTGTCCTAAAAACACAACACAGGTTGAGAGGACCCGTTGACCTGGTGTTGTCCTAAAAACACAACACAGGTTGAGAGGACCCGTTGACCTGGTGTCGTCCTAAAAACACAACACAGGTTGAGAGGACCCGTTGACCTGGTGGTGGAGTCCTAAAAACACAACAAAAAAAGGCCCAACACTGGTTATGGTTATGAATATGAACATTAAATCTTACCAACAAGGAGCTGGATCGTACTGCTGCCCACTCGTGGAACGTCACAGCAGTAGGTCCCTTGGTCCGAGAAGCTCACCTCGGTCAGCCTCAGGGAGACGTTACCGTGTTGCAGCTCCTCCGGAAACAGGAACGTCCTCTGTTTGTACACGAGGTTCACGGAGGTGGTAATGCGACGTCCATCTTGGAAATCGTAAACGTTTGGTGGGTTCAGGTCAGCTCTGCTCCACAACACTGACCGTCTCTCCATGTTGAGCAGAGGGTCAACGAGACACGGAAGGATGGCCTCGCCTCCCAGTCTGGCCAGCACAGGTTGAGAGGACCCGTTGACCTGGTGGAGTCCTAAAAACACAACACAGGTTGAGAGGACCCGTTGACCTGGTGGTGGAGTCCTAAAAACACAACACAGGTTGAGAGGACCCGTTGACCTGCTGGAGTCCTACAAACACAACACAGGTTGAGAGGACCCGTTGACCTGGTGGAGTCCTAAAAACACAACACAGGTTGAGAGGACCCGTTGACCTGCTGGAGTCCTAAACACACAACACAGGTTGAGAGGACCCGTTGACCTTCGACCTGCTGGAGTCCTAAAAACACAACACAGGTTGAGAGGACCAGTTGACCTTTGACCTGGTGGAGTCCTAAAAACACAATGCTGTCACGTGAGCTAGAGCAGTGGTTCCCAAAGTGGGGTCCGGGGACCCCCAGGGGTCCTTGAGGCAGTTCCAGGGGGTCCCCAGCTAAATGATAGTTTGGAACCAAATGGACCCTTATGGGTCTGAAACTCTGAGGCCCTCATTTATGAGTGTAAAATCTGCCACAGATTCGAGTGCAGGTTTCGTAGTACACCCACGTCGCCACGGCATTTATAAAGTGATCGCAAACAGCTGATCCTTCCTTAATTTCGTTCTGACGTTAATAAATGTGACGGCTGAAATCTATCTGGCACGCCCTATGAAATCAAGCCTCGCCCTCGTTTTTGCGACATGAACAATTGCAATACGACGGCTGGTAAGTTTGGTAACCAGGGTTACAGGAAAAAATACGTTCCTCCCGTGCCTTGCTGCCCACACCCCCCTCTCTTGACACACACACACACACACACACACACACACACACACAGACGCACACGCAACTTGCAAGCCCAACTAACTGGTGTCTTGTTAAATAAATAAAGAACGAACACCTGCATGAATTAAATAAAGTTGTAGGTCTACCCTGTCTGTTTCCCTTTCACCTCACTTGCCTTGCTGTCATGTCCACGCATGCACGCATATACATGACACATCGACATCGCATCGCCATGAATGGAATTAGTTTGTAGGCTGGCCTATATTAATTTTACCCATTCGTGCGCAGTGCACGGCGAAGACTGCGCACTGCTGTGATATTAAAGTCCTGTAGGTGACTGCCGACATGATAGCCTATCATGTCGTCAAGGCAGTCATAATCAACGTTTATGTAGTGATTTCTGATTTGATCATTGATGAACGAATCATAAACATATGGATGAAGGCTTGCCGTTTGCATGTGTGCTGGTATGTGTTGGCGACGCACGCCGCGGTCCCGTCCTCCCAAGCCCCGAAAATGATCTCGCTTTTATCTGAACTGTCAAAACCTGTCTAAGCACTTATTTAAATGGTGAGGGATTAAGCCCCTTACGCCTATAGTGCTAGTACTTACTACAAATAGGCAAGCTGTATGCTTGTCATTGTCACTTGGAAATAAAGGCGTGCAGTCCATTAATGCCTTTTTTTAAATAATATCATAATCACATATGCCGCATCACCGCATGCGCTCCAAAATCATCTCACAAGTGCGCTTGCATAACAAGGCCAGTAAAGCACTGTTTGATTAAGCACAAACTAATACATTGTAAACATGTTATATTGTTTTTAATTGCGCGATTTTAATTACTTGTAAAGTTGGAAATCTCTCCCTTTTTTTTACATACACATACCGTTTTATATTAACATTTTAGGAGTGAAAACATATGTTTAGATGCCTGTGACAGCGTGTCAGCAGTTCAGACAAGGCTGCTCCGCTTGTGTACGACAGAAAAACAGCCAAGGATTAAGCGTAAGCAAGCTGCCGAGCAGACGTGGGTTTTGAACGTTTGAACGTTGGCAATTTCGGCGTGCACCCATATTTTGGCGTACGCACGGTTGATAAATGAGGGCCTGAGAGTGTACAAATGGAACCAAATGGACCCTTATGGGTCTGTAACTCTGAGAGTGTACAAATGGAACCAAATGGACCCTTATGGGTCTGTAACTCTGAGAGTGTACAAATGGAACCAAATGGACCCTTATGGGTCTGTAACTCTGAGAGTGTACAAATGGACCCTTATGGGTCTGTAACTCAGAGAGTGTACAAATGGACCCTAACGGGTCAGTTAAATTAACATTGATTTTACAATATAAATTGGGGGTCCCAGAGATAGAAATGCCATTAAATGGGGGTCCGTAGACGAATGCATGTCAAACTGGGGGTCCTTGAAATTAAGCTGTAAAAAATCTTCTCTTATGGGGGTCCCTGGGGGTCTTATGGGGGTCCCTGGGGGTCTTATGGGGGTCCCTGGGGGTCTTATGGGGGTCCCTGGCATAGCTTTTCAAATGGTGCTCAATTAGTGTCACTTTTGGGGGCTATACAAGTGACGTGGGGGAGAGTAATTTAAAACGGCTAAACAAAGAGTATGTATTAAATATAGTATAGCATATAATATAATAAAATAAAATAAAATGTATAGTCACGATTCACGGATCCAGGATGACTTGATTCTATAAGCTTAAAATAATTTATATACGGTAAAAAAAAAAAAATTATCTCACGGGGAAAAAAATGAATGGCCTATTTTTAAGTGGAACCACCACAAAATGGCCTATAGTGTATTTAACTTTGTGTTTTAGGAACTGAGGGACAGGCCGGAGGGGATGGGCCAATAGGAGAGAGGTGTAGCCTAGCAGTTTGTCAATAATCTGACCTTTTCAGCATTTGATTCTATACATCTTTTTACCTTTTTACCTCCTCTATGACGATTTCCTGTGTTGACTTTATAGTTGTGTATATTCGTACGTCTCTAAATGTTTTGATGAATTGAAAACGGTGGGCCCTAATGTAACCAAGTGTAATGTCTTAAGTTAAGACTGTGAGTGGACGACAGCGTAAAGCATTAGCCTACACCTCACCGGCGGAGAGGTTCACATTTTCGGAATTCCAGAGCATGTGTAAATAGTATGCAGTCTGTGACAGAGTCACAGAGTGTCAATAATTCCCAGAAAATCTGTAATGTTAATATAAAATGTCCACGAAAATCTTCATGGGGGCGTAAAGGGGCTATCTCAATCTTCATGGGGGCTGCAGCCCCATAGCCCCCACAGACTCTACGTCGTTGGTCTTAACAGTCTTTGTATTGAGTTGTACTTGAAATGTACTGTAATTATTCTGCAAGCTGTTAATCAATCAATCAATCAAATCAATACACATTCATAAAAATGAGAACTGAAAACGAGAACACATTCAGTATTTAGTAGGCCTACCGTATCTTAACAGCAGCTTTTCCCACTGCGTGCGAGGGTTTACACAATTTCCCGAAAATAAACAAAAAGCGATGTATATGCACTGGGCCAGGGCTATACTTCCCCCGTGCACACTGACTGCAGCTGAGCCCTGCTACAACTCCCAACATATACGAACGCTAAATATAAAGATGCGTTTAGTTTACACCTATGGTCCGACTGTGGCCTACGGGGTGCTTGTGCAATGTTTTTGTCCGTAGTTTTCAATAAATAAGTGGTTTATAATGTCAGCGAGGCATACGGGGTGCTTGTGCAACGTGTTAGTCCGTAGTTTTCAATGAATAAGTTAATGTCAGCGAGGCATAGCCTACGGGGTGATTGTGCAATGTGTTAGTCTGATGTGTTAGTCCGTAGTTTTCAATAAATAAGTGCTTTATAATGTCAGCGAGGCATACGGGGTGCTTGTGCAATGTTTTAGTCCGTAGTTTTCAATACATTCGTGGTTTATAATGTCAAAGGACACCTACGGACGGCTGCAATTCGAAACTGTCCCCCGTAAAATCTGAATCCCCCCTTTTCTCCTCACTGTATAGGCTATGTTTCCTGTTCTGTTCCTTCACTAAAAGTGTATATTTGTAGGCTACGTCTCTAAATGTTTTGATGCATTGAACATGCTGGACCCTCTTGTAAACAATTAAGTGTACCGGATGCGTTCCCTATAGCTCCCTCACTAGTACGGCCGTTGGGGAAGTTCCGAAAGAAATCAAGCCACAGACTGGATTTCTTTATTGAAAACTACGGACTAATAGTTCTATATTGTAGGCTACAAGCAAAACATGTCAAAATCCATCAACTACATCTAAGGCAAAAAACAAAACAAAAAAACAATCTAAATATTAGGCTACCGTTGCCTATATATAGTAGCACAAGCCCAGGTCAGGACTACAATACAGTGAGTCGAGTGTAAATAAAGTTTTATTATCGTTACCTCTCACAGGTAATGTGTAGTAACCGCTGGGTCTGCTCCACAGTATCATCACCAACATGTAGAAATACATCCTCATCGTCCAACAGCAACAACCCGTCTCTAGTGTGACCGAGAGAGAGAGAGACGCCATCGTTACACTCCCGACGCCCCAGAGAACCAAGGAAGGAATAATATAGGGACTCAGGACGCTCCACTACCAAGTCCACTACAAGGAAGTGCGGCGGCTGTGAGTCTGACGTCCACGCCGTAGCTGTCAAAACAAAATCGTTAAGCAAACAGCCTCCGGCGACGGCGACATTGGTTATGGTCACGCGTCCATGCAGCATACATGTGTCAAACACATTATTATTGTTAGTATTATTAAAACACCGCGTCGCGCGTCAGCTAACTTGCCGATATTGCTTACAATACATGCACTGGACATGATCATCAGTGGAAAGAGTAGCCTATACTGGAGCAATCTGTGTTATTCTAAAAAACGTTTTAATAAACTGTCACGGTACGTGACATGTTATGGTTTATTGTGTACCTTTATTTAATATTTAGTAGTATTGTTTTGTGCCATCCTGTCTGCCCCTGTAGTTCTGTACCTGCCTTGTCTAACCTGTATTGTGATTAGTCCTTGTTTTCCACCTGTGTCCTCTTAGTCCCCCAGCCAATCCCTGTCTTGATTTTGTTCACCTGTGTCTAGTTATCCCATGTCTATAAGTATGCCCTTGTGTTTTCAGTTCCTTGTTGGTTCGTAAAATGTTGTCAGTGGTTTTTTGTTCCTCGTGATTTTCCATGTTCCTAGTATTTTGCCTTGCTCCTAGTTTTTCCTCGTGTTCCTAGTGTTTTGTTTGTTCCTGATTTTGGTTAATAAAACCCCCTTGTATTCGACCTGCCTGTCCTCTGCCTTTGTCTGCGCTTGGGTCCAACACCTACCTGTCCTGAACCGTGACATAAACATGGTTAATATGTGGCATTATAGTGTTATTTCTTCATTCAGAGCATGCCAAACCATTACACCGCATAAGAGAGGTGATGGCGCAATCGGTGTAAATGTAAATAAACAAGGTTATGACATGGTTGTATAGACACTACGTGTAAGGTGACATTCACACCAGAAAGCTTTGCTGCAATTAAAACGAATCCTGCTGCGCATTGTCAGAAAGTGCACTTCGTTTGGCAGGTGTGAATTAGGTCACATTCTCATAATACTTCGGTAGACTCGAATGCGTATGGGCGGAGAAATGGGATTCTTGCATATTTAATTGGCTACGGTTTGCCTTCACACTGTCATGATCCGCAGCAATTGGAAACGCAGCAGGGGGGACCTTTATCAATGTGTTCCATTCATAAACTAGCCTACACAGTGAAATGATAAATCTATGGTGATAAAATTATACTCATAACGTGCATATGTGTCGTGCCGTCTGGGACTGCCCCCCCCCCCTCTCTCTCGCTCTCTCACTATAAGCACGCAGCCACGCACTGTTCTTTTGGGCATGGAGGCACAGCGCTGAGCGCACTGATATAACAGACAGCAGCGCAAAATGTTTACAAGTTTATCGAGATGAAAGTTCCTACTCCCCACTAGTCCCCACACAGTGACAGCACTCCATGTTTACGGCACGCACAGACAGACAGAATATTCTGTATAGGCTATAATACTATTACACTGCACTGCAGTGTTTGTGTTTTCTTAAGCAATTGATTAATGTACTCGTCCTCATTTCGATCAGGGCTTCAGTCTCCACTCTCCTCATTCGACCACGTCTATCCACGGTAACGGGACATCTTTGCGCTGCGTAAAATATGCCTTCTCCGTCTCCAACTGTGTTCACTAGCTCCTCACCCGCCACATTGTTTGCTTCATTTCCTTTATTTACTGCGGATTGCATTCACACCTGCACCGAATCGTAGTCAAGCGCGATTGGAAGCGAAGCGAAACCCCCGTTTTTGCTCGGAGTAAAATGCGGTTCTTTGCTGCGCATTAGGATTCGAAAGAGCCTTCACACCTGCCAAACGAAGCGCACTTTCTGAAAATGCGCAGCAGGATTCGTTTTAATCGCAGCAAAGCTCTCTGGTGAGAATGCGACCTTAGGCTCATTCGAATCCTAATGCGTATCAAAGAACCGCATTCTAGCCTACTCCGAGCAAAAACCGGGGGTTTCGCTTCACTTCCAATCGCACTTGATTACGATTCGGTGCAGGTAGGTGTGAATGCAATGTGTAAATGTGGCGGGCGAGGAGCTGAACACAGTCGGAGACGGAGGAGGCATATTTTACGCAGCGCAAAGATGTCCCGTTAGTTACCGTGGATAGACGTGGTTTTGATTGATTGATTGAAATATTTATTAACAGTTTGTAGAATTACAGTACATTTTAAGCACAAACTCAATACAGAGACTGTCAACTGTGAGTGGACGACCCAATTAAGCATTACACTTGTTTACAACAGGGTCCACCTTGTTCAATTCATCAAAACATTTAGAGACGTACAAATAGACACTTCTATGTAGTCAAAGAACAGAACAGGAATTCATCATGTAGGAAGCAAAAAGGGAAAGGATACATATACAGTGAGGGGAAAAGGGGGGGGCGGTGGGGGGGATTCAGATTTTACAGAGGCCAGTTTCGAATTGCAGCCATCCGTAGGTGCCCTTTGAGAGCGGTTTTGAAGGAGTCGAATGATGAGACTGAAGCGCTGATCGAAATGAGGAAGAGTACATTAATCAATTGCTTAAGGAAACACATAAAAACACTGCAGTGTACTGTTGTAGCCTATGCCTATTATAGCCTACAGAATATTCTGTCTGTCTGTCTGTCTGTGCGTGCAGTAAACATGGAGTGCGCTGTCACTGTGTGGGGACTGGGGAGTTATATCAGTGCGCTCAGTGCTGTGCTGTGCCTCCATGCAGGGCCGGATTAACACCTCTGAGGGCCCCTGGGCACTGAAGCTCGAAGAGCTCCCCCTTCACCCGTGCGCAACATTTTTGCTGTTTTGGAGCCGTTTTATGCGGTTATATTGGCCTATTTCCGGTCAAACTGACTGTATAAGTCAAAAAGTTTAGTTGATACCAATACTTTTGTATTTTTACTAGTACATTTTTAATTCTGGACTTGTACTTGTAGAGTATATATACTTTCCACCACTGAGAAGAACCACCAGTGTTTACCGTTTGTAAACGTACTTGTTGACCCGAAGTATTGGGTGAGAATGTGACCTTAAGTGTAGTTTCTGCCGCAGTAGAAAGGGGGCGGCGACGGTCCAGCAGGTTTAAGTATCGAGCACTGCCGCCGTTGCTTGAAGTCGCTCATCCAGTAAAACACACACACACACACACACACACACACACACACACACACACACACACACACACACACACACACACACACACACACACACACACACACACACACACACACACACACACACACACACACACACACACACACACACACACACACACACACACACACACACACACACACCACACACACACACACACACACACACACACACACACACACAGTGACCACAGACCACTCCTTAGCCCAGGGCCAAAGAGGAAGACAGAGTTAAGTTACTTTTGACTAAAACTCCGTTCACGTCTTGGGGCTTAATTCAGTCCAATGGAGGCTCTTGACAATTTAATGTCCTGGAGCAGAAGTAATGCACTGCAGGACTCAGGGCCACAGCCTTGATTGATTGATTGAAATATGTATTAACAGTTTGCAGAATTACAGTAGCAGACATTTCAAGCACAAACTCAATACAAAATGCATGTACCTCTACCATAGCCCAGAGCGGTCATCCGGGGACCCCCAGGGGTCTTTGAGGGAGATCCAGGGGGTCCCCAGCTAAATGATAGATAGGAACCAAATGGACCCTTATGGGTTTGTAACTGTGAGAGTGTACACATGTACAAATTTGTACACTCTCAGAGTTAAATTAACATTGGTTTTACAATATAAATTGGGGTCCCAGAGATAGAAATTCCATTAAATTGAGGTCTGTCCCATAGCTAGAAAATGGTTGAAAATCACTGCTGGACCCGTAAAAATCTTCTCTTATGGGGGTCCCTGGCACATCTATTCTAATGGGGGTCTGCAGGGCTGATACGTGGACATGTGGGGGTCCACAGGGCTGATACGTGGACATGTGGGGGTCCACAGGGCTGATACGTGTACATGTGGGGGTCCCTGGTATGACAACGGAACGGCGCACGCACGTGCGCGCTAGAACGCGTCCCAAGATTCAAGAGAAGACGCACCTAAATCTAACCTCTGACCTCTAACCTCGGGTCACCAGACTTTCCGGTTCAGAGCGCTGGTCCCCAAACCTTGTCATGCCAGGGACCCCCAAATGAACACTTATCAGCCCGCCGACCCCTATATAATACAGCATCAAAATAAGTTTAACCACTTTAACCCTATTATATTCGTCGGCTATAGTTTAGAATATGTTTTTTTTAAAGCATATGTAATTATTGTGAAACATTGTAACAACAGACACGATTCTCTCACGTGATCACACACGCTTTTCAAGATGGCGTCGCCAAATACTATACCGATGTCACGGGGTGTTTTCAGAAGGCCTGGTCAACGATGAGCTCTTTGACATAAACCTCACAGCTCGCTGCTAGGGACAGATAGCAGCCTGTCAGGACCTCTAGATAGCAGCCTGTCAGGACCTCTATAGGGAGAGATAGCAGCTGTCAGGACAAAATCATCAGCATTAACCATTAGGATATCATTGATTAAAGATCAGATCTGTCTGGTTTTCACCACTATAGATATCTCATTAACTGTCTGTCTGTCTGTCTGCCCCTTCCAGCCCCTCCCAGCGCGATGCGTTGTGAGCTTGCAGATCGGCAGTTTTCAGCGATCCCCTCAGTGGGATTCCCCTCACCTGTGTTACGGGTGATTCTGTGATTTTAATGTGATCATGTAATGATTGCTTCTATGCGTGATATGTATCGTATCTGTGGAATATCATAGCATTCAATTGAAAGTTAATGTAATGTCTTTATCTTACAGTTTTACATTTTACAATGTAGGCATTTATCAGACGCTCTTCGTCCAGAGCGATTTACAGTGAGCAAGATTGCAGTGATTTCAGATTGTGTGCATACTGTATGTTGACTATAATAAGACTAAACATACTGACAATTTCGTCAACAAATAAAAACTAGACTAAAATGTCAGGAAGGGACTAGTGGACAAGAGACCCAGTATAAGTAATTTTACACTTGGTTGTGTGCTGAAAATAGCCAATCTACAAGCTCACAACGCGTCACAGCGCAACGCGTTGTGAGCTTGTACATCGGCAATTTCCATGCGCAATCACCTGTGCAATTCCTAGCATCTGCCTCAGCCAATTGATTACCATGGCAACGCCACACCTGGCAATTGATTAGCCTACTTAAAGATGGAGTGCCACAATGTTTTTTTTTCATGTGTCTATGAGGTGACAGTACTTCATTAGACACCCTGGAGGCGTTTTTATGTGCAATGGTGTATTAATTTTGTATTTAGGGTTTCTTCCTGCAGAGACTGAACCCTTGACATGCAGTCAAACGGGCCAATTAAATAAACAGTAATACAGTGACGTCACACTATCAGCCCCTCCCCTAACCCCCAAGGTGTGGCTTCAGTTCACCACGCACCAGGCAAACTGGCCTGACGTCGAAATTTATAAAATGACACCACATTTTCACGATTTTTAAAAAATAGCAGACCTATACAAGCTCGTAGCGCGCCACTCGGTGGCGCGCTATGAGCTTGTAGGTCTGCTATTTTTCAATAGCTAAATTATAACATAATGTTTAAAACACCAAAATACTTAAATAAATAGTAGTTTTACCCCTTTTGTGTCATACCCTGAAGGAGGCCTCCTGCTTGCCGAAACATCGGTTCAAAGTTTCTAGCATCGTGACTACGAGCTGTGCGGCCTCTTTTCTTTCTTTGACAAAGCACATGAACAAACATGGAGGCCACAATAACAGACAGTCGTAAATAATGCACTGTCTTCACTTTACATTAGGGCTCTTGAAAACATCCATTAATGATTAATAGATCATTTAGGAATGTTTTACAAAGCTTATTATGTTAAACATGAACAAACATGGAGGCCACATTAACATGAAAATATATTTCCTACGCATTAAATTACATTATTTAATTAAGTGTAAAATCAAGAATAGTTTATAAATAAATACAATACGTTATGAATGGGTTTTTTGTGACCAACTTTTTATTTTTTATTTAAAAAAAAAGTTGGTCACAAAAAAGGTTATAAATGTTTTAATAATCATGAAAAAAAATGGCTTATTCATTAATAGTAAACAACGTAGTAATACCGTATAAATTATTTTAGCATTTAGCAAACATTTACGAATGTCAATGTTTAAAGATTCTTAAATGTTCCACAATGTTATGGGTGCAGTACTTTAGTTAGACTAGTCATTGGTCCGACACACGACAACCCACCTCAAACTCTAACCTAACCATAACCGCAAGCACGGGAGCAGGCGCTAGTCCGCATGTCAGACTAAATAAAGGCTCATACATAGTCTGGATTTTCGGTGGTGAGGTGAGCACCGAACTACAACATGACGAAACTGAGGTGACCACCGAACTACAACATGACGTCACTGAGGTGACCACCGAACTACAACATGACGTCACTGAGGTGACCACCGAACTACAACATGACGTCACTGAGGTGACCACCGAACTACAACATGACGAAACTGAGCCGCAAAATAGCTACAAATAGCTTATAAATATTATATAACTTTAGATAATAATGTATTAATAATTTACAAATGTATATAAATGGCTCATTCATGAATAGTTTACTACTTACTAATAACCTTACTAATAATGTATAAATTATGTTTAAACAGTTATAAATGTTTAGGTAAACATTTAGGGATGTCAACAAAGTCTGTTCATGATTATTACTCATCTACAAACAGCTTATAAATGCTTTATAACAGGTTGTTATTGTAAAGTGTTACCGCCTTTGTTTACAAGAGGGTCCACCTTGTTCAATTCATCAAAACATTTAGAGACATTGTCCCCTAGTGTGCATACGTTTTTTCAGGTTACTCGACTGGCTGAAACTCATGCCACAATGTTTACAATGGAAAGGTTTGTCTCCATCGTGGACACGCTGGTGTGTCTTCAGGGTTTGTGACAGACTGAAACTCTTGTCACAATGTTTACACTGAAAAGGTTTGTCTCCATCGTGGACACGCTGGTGTGTCTTCAGATTTCCTGACAGGCTGAAACTCTTGTCACAATGTTCACACTGAAAAGGTTTATCTCCAGAGTGGATACGCTGGTGTGTCCTCAGATTACCTGACAGACTGAAACTCTTGTCACAGTGTTCACACTGAAAAGGTTTTTCTCCCGTGTGGATACGCTGGTGCTTCTTAAAGTCACCTGACTGACTGAAACTCTTGTCACAATATTTACACTGGAAAGGTTTTTCTCCAGTGTGGATACGTTGGTGTATGTTCAGGTGACTTGACTGACTAAAACTCTTGTCACAATGTTTACACTGGAAAGGTTTTTCTCCAGTGTAGACACCTCCACTTGTCTCACCCCAATCATCACTGTCTTCAGTGAGTTCAGTGTCAGATTCAGATTCAAGTTCAACTTCAACTTCAGAGCAGTCTTTAACGTGTGGAGGCTCTGGTTCCTCCTGGAGCAGACTCTGCTGTTCAGGAGAAACATCCTCTTTACACACAACCATGTGCGCGATGTCTAGGAGCAGAAACATAACATGATGGTCAACACTAGATTCATGAAATGTATTTTTTATATATATTTTTATCCCACGATTTTGTAACCCATTTTTCACCCCTGTGTCAATCATCTAATGTGATCCTGGGCTCTACACACCCTCCACCAACCTAGTCCCCATATATGGGGGACAAGGGGAGAGCAACGGACTTGAACTCATGCTTCCTTCATGCCCGAGTGTCCAAGTTGCTCCTTTACACCTGACAGGGGGGAGTTTCCCTGGTTGGACGTAGCGCGTGGAAGGAACACGTTATTCCAACCAGTTCCTTTCCCCTCCATCAGGCGCCCCGGCTGGCCAGGGGGAGGCAGTTTAGTGACCAGGATTACTGCATGTTTTTTGTGAGGGTACCTACCCTAGGGGACATGGGGAGAACATGCAAACTCCACACATAAAGGCCCTTTCGCCAACCCCGCCTTCGGGTATGGGCACTGATGACGCGGAGGAGGAAACACGCCGCCAGCACCCACAGCGTCCCGAGCGGGAATCGAACCCAGGACCTTCTAGCTGTGAGGCGAGATTCATGAAATGGAAATATATTTTTCCATCTTCCATGTACTGTACATACCGTATATTACCAAATAGTATCCCAGGCAGTTAATGTACTAAATCGATTCGGACCCGGGAACTTATAAGGAACCAGGCCGTTTATTTACTTTTGCACTGGCCTGCACCGGGCCATTATTTGGTTACAGTTCCTGTCGAGCATGTTTTTTCGTGAAAGATTAAAAAGGTATGATAAACATTAATATTGAGAATAGGGGAGCTTATAGGCAGCTCCTTCTGCTTAATTGATTTGACCCAGATCTGTGCAAACAGACTGGCAGCATGATGTCATTAGTTATTTGGTAGCACAGCTGCATGTGTATAAAATTCCAATATTGGCTATAATCATTTTAAAAGGCATATAGCCTACTCTTAATATATTCTTTCAAATGAGGTTTGGCCTTAAAGATCAAAAATACATGTTCAACGCTGCTGGTTGTCGAACATGCGCTGCTCCCGTGCTTGCGGTTATGTTTAGGTTAGGGTTAGTAGTTTCGGAACAATGGGGGGGTCGGAACAATGACATGGCACCGGAGAGGGACGAGCCAAAACAGCATGTCACACGTAAGAACTTGCCCACGTCACCCCATAGGAAAGCATAGAAAAAAGGCTGTGGGGATTTCACTATTTTAGCCAATTTGTATCTGCTATACACTCATTTCATACACCTTGAAATTAATATGTTTCTGAATCACTGCTGGAGCCGTAAAAAGCCTCCCTTATCCATTCCGGGCCACTGGCATATGTTTTCAAATGGGGGGTCCGTGGCCTAATAAATGTTGATTTGGGGGTCCTTGACATGAAAAGGTTTGGGAACCACTGCCCTATCTATCTACTAGATAAGATTTGTATAGTGGACAGGACAGGGACAGTTTGACTATAGGCCCATCCACCCACCACCAATACAAGCGGACTACAAAAATAACCGTAATAATAGAGAACATCATAAATTAATACTGAAACCAGATATAATCATTAAGGAAAGTTTATGCATGCACCACGTACTATGTATACTCTTAATTTCCATTTTCCAGCCATTCAATTTGGCGACCCCCGAGGGGTCGCAACCCACGGGTTGAGAACCCCTGCTCTGCACGATGGACATAGTTCTTCACTAAGGATGAAATCATTACGAGCAGATTTCAACATAACTGTTTAGGCTACATGGACGATACATATTCTTGTTGCCTCAAAGAATCGTTAGGCTATATCACTTTTATGCACAATGTTGTACTGCCCGTTTTCTCTGTACATTTCCAACCACAGACCAACCATTATAAGTGGTGCGCAGTAGCAACAAGCAGCGCCGCGCAATGTATGGACAAGCCCAGAGCTGTGTTCACCTATGTGCAACGTCAGGGAAATGGCTCCCTCTAGAGGCTATACTCTAGCTATGAGGGTGTTTTGTTTATAACCTCAACCAGGCCGAAGTCTCAGACGTTTGTTGTGACAACTCATGACAACAAACACAATATTTTGGACCAAAAAAAATAATTTCAAAGAAGAAAAACAACCAAAAAAGTGTTGTAACCTGCCCAAAAAATGTGTTTGTTGTCCTGATTTGTCACGACAAGAGTTGGCTTTGTACGAGGCTTAAAAGGTCTTTAAATTAATACTTTTAGGAAAATGAACAGAGAATCATTTCCTGGGCCCTGGTAGGGGGACGGGACTGCGACGCTCTATTTCCACTCTGTAGAACAGTGTAGCCTACAATGTGGTGCATGTTTTCTTTTTATTTTATTGCATAATATTCAATTAATTGATTAAATACTTCATTAGTGAAACAATGTGCATAGCACGCAGGTACGTACAGTAAAACAGTCAGGGATAACGTCCTGGGGACTTGTTTCCATTGTGGTCCTATAATAATATCCGGATATTATCATTTTCATGATGTTTTTTGCCAAGATGATCCTATAGTGAAAATACGTACCAAGTTGTGGGTGGTCTTCAGGTTCCTCCTGTTTAATAGAAATGTCTTCAGGATCCTCCTGTTTAACAGAAACGTCCCTGGCTGAGTCTGGAGAGTTCATCTTCACCTGCAGTCTGGTCTCCACACACTGGTCTGAAATGAAGCATGTGAATAAGGACTTTAATAACTGGAGACCTACTGGAGAATAGTCCCAAAAAATATTTATTTTATTTTATAAAAAATATATAAAAATATCAAATATACAGTATATTTTTGAATGTAGGCTAGTGGTATTATCAAGCACAACTCAGGTAAGAAATACTAATAGTGAAGGAAAAAGTGGTAGACTTCCACGTAGAACAGTGTGTGACCGAGAGAGTGCCAGTCTTCAGTGCAGCCAGGATAAAGTTGCATCCTGTGGACGCAGAGGTTGTTGGTGTATTAAATAGATAAAGTTGCATCCTGTGGACGCCGAGGTTGTTGGTGTATTGATTATTATTACTGTGTATGCGGGGTACAGTAGTGCATCCTGTGGACGCAGAGGTTGTTGGTGTATTGCGTCCCATAACTATAAACAGGCAATTTTAATCTCTGATTATTAATAACAATAATATTTGCATAAGCCAGGCAACCTAAGACCTATAAGCCCAACTCCATATGAACCAGGATCTTGGGAAGATAAAATAAATTGATATGTCTGGGTAAAAATCTTGCTTAATTTAAGATCACAAAATGCATCCGTTCCCTAAGCTATACGGATGAGCAGAGAGATGGACACACTCCGAGCCCCCCACCAAGCTATACGGATGAGCAGAGAGATGGACACACTCCGAGCCCCCCACCAAGCTATACGGATGAGCAGAGAGATGGACACACTCCGAGCCCCCCACCAAGCTATACGGATGAGCAGAGAGATGGACACACTCCGAGCCCCCCACCAAGCTATACGGATGAGCAGAGAGATGGACACACTCCGAGCCCCCCACCAAGCTATACGGATGAGCAGAGAGATGGACACACCCCGAGCCCCCCACCAAGCTATACGGATGAGCAGAGAGATGGACACACCCCGAGCCCCCCACCAAGCTATACGGATGAGCAGAGAGATGGACACACCCCGAGCCCCCCCCCCCCCCCCCCACCACACGTATAAAATGCCCTTTCTAAAACGGTTAGTCACAATTCTTGATTCTGATTGGCTGGTTACCGTCACGTAACCGTTGTAAATTCCACCGATAATCCACACCTTCAATCACTTTGTATCATCCTGCAGCCTTGCAGCTGTACTGGGGAAGGGGAGCACTTGATTGCCTTACAGTACACACGCTGGCCGTGCAGGCGTGTGCGCGCCGCCCACACTCATAAGACTGTTAACCCATTCTGACCTGAGATCAGATTCATGCGAGGTTTCCACTGGACACACACTGGTCTGATGAACCCATTCTGACCTGAGATCAGATTCTAAAAAATGTCAGTCGTTCTTCGATTTTTCAAAAATAGCAGACCTACAAGCTCGTAGCGCGCCACTCGGTGGCGCGCTATGAGCTTGTAGATCTGCTATTTTTAAATAGCTAAAGCATAACATGATGCTAACCCCAAAAGGGGTTCCCGTTCAGAATGGGTTAATGTGTGGCTCCAGGCAGCCCCGTAGGGACATCAAGCACTATTCTCCCGTCACATCAGCTGTTTCGACCGAAAATCAACCGACAATTCCCAGTAGGTTACTTATTACGCCGCCGATCTTATCTAGCCGATCGGCTCGTCTGGAGCCTACTGGCTGCGATTGGCGTTGAATCGTTGATGACACGTTAACCGATCTTATCGGTCTAGTCAGGTCTACTGGACGGGAGCCTATACTGAAAATGACAAAATGACATCCCCTCCCCTAAACCTAACCGCAAGCATGTCCTAATATTAACGCGTGTTCGCCAACCTTAATCCTACTAAAAAGGACAAGCCTCCTCCTGTCGCAGCTACTTTTGTGAATGTAATAGTTTGAGGTTAATGAGGTTAATATTGCTATATATATATATATACGCCTCCCAGCCATAGTAAAATACCTGGTAACCTGAGACCTCTCGTGGCTTATTGCTCTATTTTAAACAAAAATTTAAAAGAAATCACCGGAAGGAAAAATATTTTTTTAACCAATAGTATTTTTCTTCCAGTGAAAAAAGAAAGTCCTATTCTGGCCAAAAAGTGCATTTTACACATGTGGTGGTGGGGCTCAGAGTGCGTCCACAGTGGAAAGTAGGCTTTCTAATAACACAAGACGTCTTTGTATTGGTGAGTAGGTAAAACGTTCTTTATATTTTCGCTACAGTCGAGAGGCTGGTCTGCAATCTGCATTTATGTGAGCGCCGGAAGTCAACAGTGACATAATTCTAAATGAAATGGCATTCGAGCTATGGACCAGAGCTAGACTAGACCTAGCTGTGGTCCTTCCAACCAGATCGGCGCAGGCAGCCGCAGAACCCTGAAATGCCGTAATAGAAGAAATGACTGTCCGTTACATTGCTGTATTAAAATGGCACGAAGTGCAATTTAGAGAGAAGCTGCGGACCTGAGACGCTTCCCAGTTTCGATAATAGACTTTTACTAAGGTCTAGCAGGCTTTGTGTCGGTGAGTAGTTACGTAGTTTTGTTTATTTTCGGGGAATTGTAAACCCTCGCACGCAATGGGAAAAGCTCTAGTGAGCAGTGGATGGGAGTCCGGCAGGTGAGAGACTCGCTGTAAGCACAGGGCTATTAAAGTAAAGACACAACGTGAATCCGTTCATCATCTTACCTGCGGTGTTTCACTGGTTGAGCTGCTAACAAACAAACGTCCTCCGCCTGCTGCCTGTTGTTAAAGTGTCAACAGTCCGGGGAACACGCTGTAAGGTTGTGCACATGCGCACTATAGCGCTGCTGCTGGAGCGTGCACGTACCATAAACGGTCACTAGGTGGAGCCATGGTAGCCTACAGCGAAATACTATGCCGCATAGGAATAATTGTATTATAGCAAATATACATTACACCAGTTGTTTTCAACCAGTGGCCCTTGAGGGAGTTCCAGGTGGTCCCCAGCTAAATGGTGGAGAGTTGGTAACCAAATGGACCCTTATTAGATCTATATTTAACCCTTATATATCTTCAACTCTTGAGAGTGTACAATTAAACCAAATGGACCCATTTCATTTTACACTCTCAAAAGTTGAAAAACATCTGCATTACTTAATTTACAAGAAGTATAGACAATTAGAGAATGTAGAATAATTGTTATTTTGATCAACGTGTCACTCCCTTCACCTCTGGGAAACGGTACAGGAGCATCAGTGCCAGGACAGAAAGGATGCAGAGAAGCTTCTTTCCCCATCAGGCAATCAGGCTCCTGAACTCTGGCCTCCCTGGCAGATAGGACATGAACTGTGATCCATGTTCAGTTTTTTTTAAATGGTTTTAAATGGTTTTTATTCTATTAATACTTAGTATTGTCTTGCACTGATAATTTATTATTGTATGAGCCTGTGCTGTCTTTTAACTAGGAGAAACATAATTTCGTTTTTTTCTGCTGCTATAGTTGGAAATTATGGCAAAATAAAGCAATCTTGAATCTTAAGTGTAAGTGTTGCTCGGGCCTGATAGGTGATGCCTTAATAACTTGTAGATGTTGTGTTTTATTTTTTATTACTTAGCATATATGTGTAAATCAACATGCGTATATGAAATTGGACCCCTACACATATGTTGCGCATATATGTGCATATATGGATATATATAGTGTGCATATATGTTGAACATATATGTGGCAATATAGGTTCATATATTTTCTTTCCGTGTGGTCAGTACACCAGTTACTAGTTATCTAGCTGGAAAGGAAATTAGCATCTCCACAAAGCTTGTCAACATACTGAAGCACAATGTACTCTAAAAAGATGGCTGTGTTGAAACCATTGTTAAGTTTTCACTGTCAGTGGACCGACACCATGCCGATAACATGGCCTAAATCAGCACTGTGTTGAGTCTCAACATGCAGGGCCCAGGAAATGATTCCCCGTTCATTTTCCTCATAGACGTTTCAAAAAGTATTTATTTAAAAACCTTTTAAGCCTCGTACAAAGCCAACTCGAGTTGTGACAAATCATGACAACAAACACAATTTTTCGATCCCGAACATAATTAGAAAGACGAAAACGGCAGTTTACAACACTTTTTGTTGTTGTTGTTTTTCTACAATACAGATTGGTATTATTTAAGTGGAGAAAGTTAAGTTTCCGAACTTTTGTTGCTGAGTTTATATAGCCAAAAGCAGAAAATCCTCAGAGCAGGTAAAAAGGTAAACAGGGACAGTGTTCCATTCATCGTTATAAGACAGGATCCTACCGAAAACAGAGAACCATGAACTCAAATCAACGTATCTACAAGCTCACAGATATCAGCTAAACATGAATAACTATAACCACTCAAATAGATTCTATTTTAGACTAAACATAATTTGGATTTTCATTCATTTCAAAAGATAGACATAGCCTACTTTGCCCCTGGCCTGAACATTGTGAAACACCCCTACTCCTCAACAGTACTTAATTGGCTGCAGCTGTGTTGCGTGCGTGCAATGTCCTTAATCAGAGCGTGTGTGTGTGTATAGGGCACGGGCTGCCCTGTGACAAGTTCATTGAACATATATGTCAAGTCAAACACTCAGTCCAGTAATTTTGTAGACAGAATGTATAAACAGCAACAGAGTACAGTCACACTCCAAAAGAGATAGCACAAAACAATCCTTGCGGTCTTGTTTGCAGTTCTTTCTTCTGTATACTTCCTGCAGTATAGAAGTATACATATTTCTGGATGAATTGACAATGGATGACCCTGATGTAAACAAGTCTTTAGACTTGTATTCTTAGGACTGTACCCATTCTGCAATCTGATAACATTTTGTAGCGATTTATTTTTTAATTATTTACTATAGTTCTAATAAACCCCTAGAAATTTCATCTGGCCACAAAACATCACGAGATCTACTGAATGTGTCAAACTGACATTGAGCCTATGACACACAGTGTGGCTTCCCCCCAGTAGGCCTCCTTCACATTCAGTAGATCTTTTGATTTATTTGTGGCCAGATGTAATTTCCTGGGGTTTATTAGGGCTATAGTAAATATTCTAAATAATAAAAAAATAAATCTCCATAATATTTTGTAAAATAATACATATTTAGCCCAATGCTCGAATGCCCCCGCCCCCCTGTACAAAACAGCTAAAATCCCTAAAACGAAAGAAAGCAGCAAATGGAAAAAAAATAACACTAATCTTTTACTTTCTCTAATAACAAACTAAAACATGAACCTTGGTTGAAAAAAACTAAAGTTGTCCTTTAAATAATGTACAACCCAGATTCGGCACAAACAAGGGACTAAATTATTTTCGTTCCTATGCCACCAAAATGTGGAACGCCCTACCAACAGTCATTAAGACATGCAAATCCCTTGACTCCTTCAAAACCGCTCTCAAAGGGCACCTATGGACGGCTGCATTTCGAAACTGGTCCCCGCAAAATCTGAATTTGTGCTTGAAATGTACTGTAATTCTGCAAACTGTTAATACATATTTCAAACAATCATCATCAATCATAAGACAATTAGCAAAAAGGGAAAACTGTTATTATATTATTATCGATAAGTGAATACATTATCTGTTCATGTTAAAGCTTTTAACATTGAAATAGCATGTGGTTCAACTTGCCCCTCGACTTGGATCAACTTACCCCTTACATGGGGCAAATTGAGCTTACTCATCATTTCAATTGATAGAAGACATCCTGAAATATGGGTAGATCATTAGATTTTACTGCCATCTCACTTTGATCATGAATCTTGTCCATCCATAATTGAACTTTACAAACATTGTGACGAGAGCTTTTCTCCAGTGTGGAGACACTGGTGTGTCTTCAGATCACCTGACAGTCTGAAACTCTTGTCACAATGTTTACACTGGAAAGGCTTTTCACCTGTGTGGACAAGCAGGTGTCTATTCAGATTACTTGGATCCGTGAAACTCTTGTCACAATGTTTACACTGGAAAGATTTTTCTCCTGTGTGGATACGCTGGTGGGACTTCAGGTGAGCCGACACTCTAAAACGCTTGTCACAATGTTTACAGTGGAAAGGTTTTTCTCCAGTGTGGATAAGCTGGTGGGACTTCAGGTGACCCGACACTCTAAAACTCTTGTCACAATGTTTACAGTGGAAAGGTTTTTCTCCAGTGTGGATAAGCTGGTGAGTCTTCAGAACACCTGACTGACTGAACCTCATGTCACAATGTTTACAATGAAAAGGTTTTTCTCCAGTGTGGACACGCTGGTGTATTTTCAGTGTATCTGACCGACTGAACCTCATGTCACAATGTTTACAATTAAAAGGTTTTTCTCCTTGTGGACACGCTGGTGTATTTTCAGTTTATCTGTTCGACTGAACGTCACGTCACAATGTTTACAATTGAAAGTTTTTTCTCCAGTGTGGATAACTTGGTGTGTCTTCAGATTACTTGAATGCCTGAAACTCTTGTCACAATGTTTACACTGGAAAGGTTTTTCTCCAGTGTGGATACGCTGGTGTATCTTCAGAGTAATTGACAGACTGAAACTCTTGTCACAATGTTTACACTTAAAAGGTTTTTCTCCTGTGTGGATACGCTGGTGGGACTTCAGAGTATTTGACTGACTGAAACTCTTGTCACAATGTTGACACTGGAACGTTTTTTCTCCAGTGTGGATACACTGGTGTGTCTTCAGATAATTTGATAGTATAAAACTCTTGTCACAATGTTTACACTGAAAAGGCTTTTCTCCAGTGTGGATAAGCTGGTGTGTCTTCAGAGTATTTGACTGACTGAAACTCTTGTCACAATGTTTACAGTGGAAAGGTTTTGCTCCAGTGTGGACATTCTGGTGTGTCTTCAGATTACTTGAAACCGTGAAACTCTTGTCACAATGTTTACACTGGAAAGGTTTTTCTCCTGTGTGGATACGCTGGTGGGTCTTCAGGTGAGCTGACACTCTAAAACTCTTGTCACAATGTTTACAGTGGAAAGGTTTTTCTCCAGTGTGGAGACGCTGGTGTGTCTTCAGATTACTTGAATGAGTGAAACTCTTGTCACAATGTTTACACTGGAAAGGTTTTTCTCCAGTGTGGATAAGCTGGTGTGTCTTCAGTGTATCTGACCGAGTGAACCTCATGCCACAATGTTTACAATTAAAAGGTTTTTCTCCAGTGTGGATAAACTGGTGTGTCTTCAGATTACTTGAAACAGTGAAACTCATGTCACACTGTTTACACTGGAAAGGTTTTTCTACAGTGTGGACATGCTGGTGTGTCTTCAGATCACCTGACTGTCTGAAACTCTTGTCACAATGTTTACACTGAAAAGGTTTTGCTCCAGTGTGGAGATAATCGTGTCTCTTCAGGTTACCTTTCTGACTGAAACTCATGTCACAGTGTTTACACTGAAAAGGTTTAGCTCCAGTGTGGACATTCTGGTGTCTCTTCAGATGACTTAACAAATTGAAACTATTGTCACAATGTTTACAGTGGAAAGGTTTTTCTCCAGTGTGGATAAGCTGGTGTGTCTTCAGAGTACTTGAATGCGTGAAACTCTTGTCACAATGTTTACACTGAAAAGGTTTTTCTCCAGTGTGGATAAGCTGGTGTTTCTTCAGGTCACCGGACTGAGAGAATCTCTTGTCACAATGTTTACACTGGAAAGGTTTTTCTCCTGTGTGGACACGCTGGTGTATTTTCAGTTTATCTGACCGACTAAACCTCATGTCACAATGTTTACAATGGAAAGGTTTTTCTCCAGTGTGGCAACGCTGGTGACTCCTAAAGTTAGTTGAATGGGTGAAACTCTTGTCACAATGTTTACACTGAAAAGGTTTTGCTCCAGTGTGCACACCTCCACTTGTCTCACCCCAATCATCACTGTCGTCAGTTACTTCAGTGTCAGATTCCAGTTCAACTTCAGAGCAGTGTGAAGAGATGTCTTCATCAACCTCACTTTTCACTGCTAATAATTTAAACATTGACCCAACAGGTTCCTCTGGTCTTTGAAGAAGATCCTCCTGCTCATCTTTAATCTGTGGAGGCTCTGATTCCTCCTGGACCAGACTGAGGCTACTCTCCTGCTGTTCTTCTTTAATCTGTAGAGGTTCTAGTTTCACCTGGACCAGACTGAGGCTCCTCTCCTGCTGTTCTACTTTAATCTGTGGAGGTTCCAGTTTCACCAGGACCAGACTGAGGCTCCTCTCCTGCTGTTCTTCTTTAATCTGTGGAGGTTCTAGTTTCACCTGGACCAGACTGAGGCTCCTCTCTTGCTGTTCTTCTTTAATCTGTGGAGGTTCTAGTTTCACCGGGACCAGACTGAGGCTACTCTCCTGCTGTTCTTCTTTAATCTGTGGAGGTTCTAGTTTCACCTGGACCAGACTGAGGCTCCTCTCCTGCTGTTCTTCTTTAATCTGTGGAGGTTCTAGTTTCACCTGGACCAGACTGAGGCTCCTCTCCTGCTGTTCTTCTTTAATCTGTGGAGGTTCTAGTTTCACCTGGACCAGACTGAGGCTCCTCTCCTGTTGATCAGGGGAAACCTCCTCCTTACACACAGGGAGGTCTGTGAAATCTAGGAGAGGGAAGGTAACATCAGCAGAGAGCAAATCATCGTGTTTTCTGATTGGATAAGATTGATTATCCTACTTACTTATTTGTTTTGTAATAATGTCTAGTGTTTTAATTAATTATATTCTATCTATTGATGATGGGCATTTTCCCAAATTTTACATCACAGCTTATGCCCCAAGGAGGCACTTAGTCTAATAAATGTAAATGTGGCCAACGGACGCATTACCTGGTCGAGGTGACAGTCATTAAATAAATACATGAAATCAAAGACTGCTATTAAAGTCTATCGCCACAAGCTGGGTGGGCTCCTTTCCCCAATACACAGCCAGTCTAAAAGGAACCCATAGAGCCTTTCACTTTTCACAGGGGCCAGTTCCGAATTGCAGGCACCTGTAAGTGCTCTTTTAGAGCCGTTTTAAAGGAGAGTAAAGGCTTTTTGGTAAGGTTTGGATTTCCGGTGGTGAGGTGACCACCGCTTCACCGAAAACTACAACATGACGTCACTGAGCCGCGGTGAAGAGACAACCACCGCTCTCCCCAGCCCTCCTTCTCTTTTCCTCACCACCGATTACCGAGACTTGCTACGGGCAATGTGATTGGTCTAGGAGCTGTTATGTTGTTGTGCTGGCTATAGTATACTTTATAATAGTTGCATTGACAGCTCAGCTCGCACCACCACGGAGTATAGCCGGGCAGCGCTGTCCTCCTGGCCGTGACGAGACGCGAGTGTGTGAGGGGGACAGAGGAATTGGGAGTCAGGGATCGCAGTAGGGCTGCACGGTTAATCAAATTTTAAAGTGAAAATCGTTTTTCACTTTAACTAGGGTATATACGGTAAATATCTCTTGCACTCGCCTGCGGGCTACCGTAGTTACTTCCTCCTCCCTCTGCCACACAGAAAGAAAACCTGAAAGGCGCGTTAGCATGTCTGCCACAGGGAGCGATAGGAACGAGGATTGGTTCGGCTTCTCCGTTTCAGATGTGGACTGCTGCTGCACAACATGAAGCTTATCAATAGCCTGGTGCGGCCAGACTAGCTTATCAATACAGTGTCCCGACCTACTGTCCCTTATTATAGTAAAGTCAGTTAGTGTACACTGTTTATTTTGCATCGAGGAGCCATGTGTGTCTGTGTGTACATCACCTCGGCTAAAAACAAAAGGGAAGCCTGACTTATGCTTCGCCGTACGACGTGTTGCATGCTAAAAATAGCTGATCTGCAAGCTCACAATGTTTTGCGGAGGTGACACGTTGTGAGCTTGCAGCTAGTAGATAAGAGAGATGAGGTATCATTATTTTTCCCATGGCCCATATGACGAGACAGAATCAAAATGGAAAAGGATTACAGATTCGGGGGCATTTCACATTGCAAAAGGGTGCATTTTGCATTTTTAGCAAATTGGCTATTTTTTTTTTAAGGAATTAATTTGGATAATGTTAATGGACATATTTTAAATGTTTTCACTTGTTTAATACCAAAGGGTATTTATCTTTCTTTGTTTAAAAATGATCCCTGGCCAGACAAATATGCCTTAAAACACTATACTTGCCCTCTATAACAAAAAAATAGAATCACACCCGTGTGAAGTGAGGGGCGCCAATATATTAAAGTCTAACTCATGTTGATTAGGTGATGTAATGGTAAATTATGTAAATGTAAAACAAATGGTGCCAACACAAACATTAACGAGGGACAATATGATGTAAATGTTCCCTTCATTGGCAATGGGCGTTTTTAAAACAAACATTGAACAAACAACTAACATTAAACCTGTATATAGGCCCCTCAAAAACTCAATATTTGTATTTAAATAGAGAATCTTTCACTCAATAGGAACTGCTCCGGTCGCAAGTTGATGATGTCATGTCCATGTGTGGTTCAGCCCCGTTAATGTATGGAATGCACGTGCTAATAAAAAAGTATCTAAATATTGCTCTGATGCTCATATTATTATATATTATTATATTATTATTCCTTAGGAAGTATTAAGTTGTTGGATGAAGCGGTTGAAGATGGATGGATGGATGGAGTATTAAGTTGTTTTTATTAGAATATGCATTCCATAGGGCTGGACCACACATGGACCAACCTGTGATGGGTGCAGTCCCAATTGAGTGAAAGATTCTCTATTTATGAAAAAAATAAAATATGGATGGTGTTTTTATTTTTTAATATTATTCATAGAGGGCAAGTATAATGTTTCAAGGCATATTTGTCTTATTAGCCAGGGATCCTTTTAAGGTTTATTTAAAAAGAAATCACATTTGTTTGCATTTAAAAAAAATAAAACACATTTTAAGACAATGTATTTCTTTTACTGAAATCGAAATTGAGGTTTCCGAGAAAAAATAATCAAGGTTTATTTTAGGCAAAATCGTGCAGCCCTAGATCTCAGTATAGCCAGCACAACGAGAGTAGCTCCCCACAGCAAAAAGTGGAACACACACACACACACCTGCCCGGCTTTGATCCGTGGCACTGGTTTTGCGAGCAGTGTTGCCATGTCTGCATATTATAAGCGACCATGGGCTTGTTTTTCTGTAAAGTTGCTTATATATTTGGGCGCTTTGGGTATTTAGAAAAGCGCCATATACATTTTAGCTATTATTATTATATATTGGTAGTTGTGGGTACTGTTTTTTGGGGCCTTGTTTCTAAAGTGTAGTTGCTTATTTGGGCTTGTTTCCTAATATTTAAACCAGTGATTCTCACACATTTCCATGTATTTGTCCAAGCAAAGACCCTAAATCAGAGTTTCCCAACCACTGGTACTAGTACCACTGGTGGTACTTGAGCCCCCCCTGGTGGTACACAGAGGAGTCGCCCAAAAATAAAGGAGGAAGGAAAGACAAAAGGTGTAATGAAAAAATGCTGTACTGTTGTAGTTATGTCAAGCTGTTTTTCTGTTACCTTTGTGTCTGTGCGTTTTTGTTATGTTTTTGTTTTTTTCTGGGATTCATTGATTTTTGTTAATTTATTCATTATTTGGTGGAAAGATTAAAAAAAAAAAAAAAAAAAAAAGGTATTACTACAGGTAGTTCTTCTGACCATGCACTTGGTTGAAATAAGCTATCCAGCCGTGCTGAAATGAGCATGATGGCACTGTGGCACACCTAGCCGTTAACAGAAGATTTGAGACGTTGCCAGGCCCCATTAGCTCAGTGGCAAAGATTTCAGGACTTTTGCAGAAGAACCGGGTTTGAAACAGGACAGTTACAGAGGAGCACATATTTAACTAGCTGTAAATAAAACGGTACCTACATATCCTGTACAACTTTACTACGGGTTGCAGCGTTGCATCAAACAGTCCATGTCCCTGGTCCATCTCCCGCTGTTCCTCTGACCGTGCTACATTTCTTTTGGAGGCCATCTCTCCTGACGGCGTGAGATCTCCTCCTGTGGTGCTCTGTGGAAATCACCAACAGAAAATAATGTTTAGTTATCATTCAGCAACCTGAATGATCACAGCATCACCATCGGACAGAGAAGCTTTGCATACCATGCGCACATGCACACGCAGCCACGCGCACACAGGGCTTAAAACAAGTTGTTCCACATGTTTTTCCAACGTCTGTTTTTCCATACATTAATGACACTAATGATTTTTGGGGGCTGGTATTGGTTAAATCATGTTTCCTTTATATTAAGTTCTGACCACCATATGATTGCAATTTGCACACACGATGGGTCATTGGTTTGTGTGCATCCTCGCTTGTTATTGAAACACCCGGTAATAATAATAATAATAAACTTTATTTGTATAGCACCTTTCATACATAAATGTAGCGCAAAGTGCTTCACAGGGCAAAAATAGAATACAATAAAAATAAGTAGTTAAAATGATAAAACAATGGCAAAGAACAAAATTGAATATAAGAACATAAAATAAATAAAAACAAATAAAAACAAATAAAATAATAATAAAAACACCACATGCAGCAAATCAGTCAGGGCAGGGTGGGAACGTGCAAATTAAAACTCAATTAAAAGCAATGTTGTAGAAGTGGGTCTTGAGCTGAGCTTTAAAAATGTCTACAGAGGCTGCCTGACGAAGGTACAGTGGGAGTTTGTTCCATGCCGACGGCCCATAGAAGCAAAAAGCTGCTTCCCCGTATTTTTTAGTTGCCATTTTTTTCGGCAGCGCGAGCAGGCCAGCAGTGGAAGACCTTAGGGGGCGGTTTGGGACATATTTAGGCAGGCAGTCATTTAGGTAGGAAGGTGCGAGGCCATTGAGAGCTTTATAGACAAGTAAAAGAATTTTAAAATCAATCCTAAAAACAACCGGAAGCCAGTGCAGTGATGCCAAAACTGGAGTAATATGTTCTCTCATCTTAGTTCTAGTTAAAACTCTGGCTGCTGCATTTTGGACGAGTTGTAATCTGTCAGTTGTTTTCTTAGGCAATCCTGAATAAAGTGCATTGCAGTAGTCAAGCCGAGAGAAAACGAAGGCGTGGATTAGCGTTTTTGCATCGTCCAAGGACAAATAGGCTCTGATTCGTGCAATATTTCTAAGGTGAAAAAAGGCAATCTTGGTAACATGATTAATGTGAGAATTAAAATTCAATTCAGAATCAATAATAACCCCCAGGTTCTTTACTGTACTGTTACTTTCTACAGTCAGGTTACCAAGTCTGCTTATTATTGATTGTTTCTGCTCACTAGAACCGATGATGAGAACTTCTGTCTTATCCTCATTTAGCTTGAGAAAGTTCTCACTCATCCAACATTTGATGCTAGACAAACAGGTCAACAGCGGGTCTAGAGCACAGGGATCATCTGGAGCCACAGAAAGATAAAGTTGGGTATCATCAGCATAGAAATGAAAATTGACTCCGTGATTGGTAATGAGTTCGCCCAATGGCAGTATGTACAAGGAAAAAAGCAAGGGGCCAAGAATCGAGCCCTGTGGAATACCAGAGCTGATGTCGTGGTTGTCTGAGTCAAACTCGGCTAGATTGACAAAGTAACTTCTGTTTGATAGGTAGGAGGAAAACCAGGACAGGGCCGTACCAGACAGGCCTATCCAGTGCTCCAGACGCTGTATTAAAATTGAATGATCAATCGTGTCAAATGCAGCCGTTAGATCTAGAAGTAAGAGAACAGATACATGTTTCTTGTCGGCAGACACCCTAAGATCGTTCATTACTTTTACAAGTGCTGTTTCTGTGCTATGGCCTTTCCTAAAGCCAGATTGGAATTTGTTGTGCACATTATTATTCTGTAGAAATACATCCAATTGATGAAAGATGCATTTTTCCAAAACCTTGCCCAGAAAGGGTAGATTTGAAATGGGTCGATAGTTACCCAAAACGGAGGGATCAAGATTGTGTTTCTTGAGTAGGGGCCTAACTACAGCAGTCTTCAGTGAGTCTGGGAAGACACCTGATTGTAGAGAGCTGTTTACAATTTTTAGTATATCTCCAATCACACTGTCCAAGACCTCTTTGAGAAAGGTGGTAGCACTTAGTGTGTTGCAGAGCGCCTGTTCTTTCAAATCCATATTAAAGATTATCGCTCGACTGCCTTGAAAACGAGGGAGGTTATTTTTTTTTGTCTGTATGTATGCACCAAAAAAAGAAAGAAAATAAATCGGTCAAAGTCAGGTAACAACAGTGACATGGAACATGTGAAAAACAAATGTGAAGAGAAAATGTATTTATTTTACAAGGAAGTGTACATGTGATTGATTCCATAAAGTTAAAAAAGAAAAGCAAACAGGGGAGGTTTTCCACTGCATGGTTTAACTCCCGTGTGGTAGCAACCGGTCGTTGCTAGTGGAACTTAAAGAAGGCTTGGACGCTACTGCCATTGACAGCACAGCACAATCAAGAAAGGATGAGATCAAACACCACCCGAAGTGTTTGCAAACAAATAAATGCTCTCAAATTTAAGTCTAATTTAATGCAAGAGAACCGAACGTAAGCACTTTTATTGTCAATTATGGCTGCCTTCCCTGTCAATAATTCCATCCTACCTGTTGCATGTTGTTGTAATCAACTTAGAACTCAGTGACTTCCATTATTCCTGTTTTCATCTTTTGGACGTTGCCATATGGAGAAACTTCCATAACTTCAGTGGTAAATTAAATCTGTGCTACTTTAAGTCAGAATAGCAGGGCGAAATTAAATCGAGCACACGCACGAAATTGCCGCCGGTTTCGTGAAACCACCAAAGAAGGTTCCAACAATCTAGAACGGAACCATTTCTAGAACCAATTTTTATTTAGGGGAAAAGGGGCTTCAGGGGTTTCAGATGGATGGATGTGGATGGATGGATGGATGGATGGATGGATGGATTCGTAACGTTCTTTTTTTGTGAGGTAGTAGTTAGTGATCTCCACTGTCTTTTCCGACGTCATAGCAAAGAGCTTAGCAGGACTGTTATTGTATAAAACATCTCATAGAGCTTAGCAGGACTGTTATTGTATAAAACATCTCATAGAGCTTAGCAGGACTGTTATTGTATAAAACATCTCATAGAATTTACTCCATTACATTTTCATAAAATATATTCCAAGATGGGATTTTAACATTAGATTTTTTAGGTGATCTTATATTGGTTTTAACATTTAGAACTTCCTTTTAAACTACTTAATCCTCGTTTATGTTTTATATAAATGAATCTGCAATACAAAAATACTAAGATAATACTAAGTAATAATACTAAATAATAATAATACTAAATAATGCCATACATCGCTCTGCAAACAACTGCCTCAATTAAAATGGCTGCTTAGGGACAATTTGATATTTAAAGAATGTGTCCACAGGAGCAAAAGCGAAAACATCCACCATAAATAGCAGATCTACAAGCTCACAATGTGTCAAGTTGAGACTTGTTGTAGTTGTGTGCTTGTAGATCGGCTATGTTAGGTTTGGGTGTAGTCCATATATTAGGTTTGGTGGTCCAAGTATAAAGGGTTTAAGTGGTTAAACTGAAGTGACATAGATAAATTCCAAATATTAAAGTATTCTGGGTGAAATCCACGTAACTCGAGAACCGTAAGCCCCACCGACTTCAAATTTGAAACACGCGTTCCAGAACCGCCCCCAAAAGGCCGGGCTCTGGACCGGGCTCTGCCCAGCGTCAATATATGGAGCTGGCCTGTTCTAACTTCTGACCTCAACTACACTCCATATTCGGGCATGCTTGACACAGAACTCCATATATAGGAATAAAGGGACACAGAGAGAGACGCATACAGAAATCTGACATCATTCTGACGTCGGGCATAAAAGGGACACAGACATAGCCTAATATCTGGGTGGGGCATTCATTTCCAACTTGCATCATTCCAAGTAGGCCAGTGCCCAACAGGCCCTGCTGTAGAGGCCCCACGGGAACCTCTCTAGTTCAATAAAATAACCAATGACCAGCATCTAATCTGGTCAACAACAACCAAATGGACAAAAGTTGTTTAACAACCATACACATTCAAGTCGTATTTTCCTATGCCCAGCTTTCTGGGTTTGTGTGAACACAGCCATAGCTGTGTTGGTTTAGAAAGTTACAAATAGGCTATTGCAGGTAATCCTTTTCTTTCTTTCAATGTTGAGGGTAAAATGCTCTTAGACTGGATGTGATGCTGCATAGAGCCCACTGTTGTTATTGATGTGCCGTTATGTTATGTTTTGCTGTGTCTATTGTACATGTAGGCCTACAACTCTCAGCAGAGTGGAAGGGGAGAGAAATGTATTCCATTGGATTTATAATGTAATTCTTGTACACCCTCAATATAAATATATAAGAGTGTTAATCCAAAGTTAAGTGAACTTGGAAACGCAACCTCAGTGCTTAGTTTATTCTACCACCATTTGCTGTTGCAACTGTTATTATTATTATTATTACATTGATCTGCATTACAAAATAAACGGTCAAGTTAAAGTCTGACACAACTGATACAAAACGACATTCCACAGAATTAGCGTGTCGACTACCGTCACGTGACAGTGTGTATTTCAACAGATTTTACGTTAGTTTTAGGCTACTATAAAATAGTATACTTACTTTAGCAGAGAAACAGCAGCGAGGGACTTAGCTTAGCAGAGAGCTAGCACGACTGTTGTTGTGACTGTGAGCAGTGTTGTCACGTCAGATTGTGTGAAAGTTTGAGTGAAGCCCTGGCTGCTCAAAGCTCTATCTGGGTTGTCCTCTTTAGGTTGAAAAGGACAGGCTGTCCCTCAAAACGACCAACTGGTTCAAATTCAACTTTAGCTAGTAATGGACGGACCTCCGGCGGCGATCACACATAGGGTTGTGCATAAATGGCACTAGCGCTGCTGCTGGAGCGTGCACGTACCATAAACGGCCAATAGGGGGAGCCATGATACAGCGTAATACGGCATAGGAGTTGTATTGTATTGATAGCAAATACATTACACCAGTGGTCCTTGAGGGGATTAGTAGGTGGTGCCCATGCAGCTAACTGATGGAGAGTTGGTAACCAGATGGAATATATTTAACTGAATAATAAAAGGGAGCAAATGAGACCCTGGCAACTATACCGCCCTATTAGCTCCATCTCAAAAGTGATGGAAATTTGTCTATGAACAGGTTGAAACAGTGGCCAGGCAGGAATTCGTTATTAGCTGGGCCTGGGACCACCTGGGTGGGCACACTGCAATTGTGATGTTTGCTAATATGTGATGTTTTGTACTTTTTCTCCTTATTACTGTGGGAGAGTGCAATCTTCAGAGCAACTCAAAGCAAGGGTTGAACCACTATGGCACTTTCTTTTGGAGACGCTACCCACACGTTCAGCTGTATTGCTGATTCCACGACCGCCCAACCCTTACAATCTATACCTCGTTGTAAATGTGATTAATCACCAATTAAAATTATATAAAATACAATACAGATTGGTGGAGAAAATTAAGTCTCCAAACTTTTGTTGCCGAGTTTATATAGCCAAGAGCTGCAAAATCCTCATAGAGCAGGTAAAAAGGTAAACAGGGACAGTGTTCCATTCATCGTTATAGGACAGGATCCTACCGCAAACAGAGAACCATGAACTCAAATCAACATATCTACAAGCTCACAGATATCAGCTAAACATGAATAACTATCCACTCAAATAGATGTTCTATTTTAGACTAAACATAATTTGGATTTTCATTCATTTCAAAAGCCTACTTTTCCCCTGGCCTGAACATTGTGAAACACCCCTACTCCTCAACAGTACTTGGCTGCAGCTGTGTTGCGTGCGTGCAATGTCCTTAATCAGAGCGCGCGCGCGCGCGTGTGTGTGTGTGTATAGGGCACGGGCTGCCCTGTGACAAGTTAATTGAACATATATGTCAAGTCAAACACTCAGTCCAGTAGTTTAGTAGACAGAATGTATAAACAGCAACAGAGTACAGTCACACTCCAGTATACAGTATACAGATTTCTTGATGAATTGACAATGGATGACCCTGATGTAAACAAGTCTGTAGACTTGTATTCTTAGGACTGTACCCATTCTGCAATCTGATATGTGTGGCGGGTTAAAACTAACCCGGGGCAGGTTAAAACTAACCCATGGCTTCCTGTGAGGTTAGGCTTGGGTTATGGGTAGGGTGTTGGACTCCTGACTGTAGGACTGTTAGTATGTCAGACCAAAGTTAAGTTTTGTATTCAGCATAGAAGAGGGGTATAGACAGGGAAAAAGCAGTAGGCTATATACAGTATGTTATGCTTCTTTTTCTGTTTTTGTACATACAATTACATAGACAGAGAACAAACAGGAAACAGGACAGTTTTGCTACTATATGAACAGTTTATTGGATTGGGTTGATGCAGCTAGTTACAAAACTGAAACAAAACAACACAACCTCCCACTTGGCAACTTTGACACCTTCTCCTTTCACCATAGGTATTTTATTTTAAAATAAAATAAATAATAGCAATAGCCAATAAGGATTTCATGAACATGAGAAAAAAGAAAGACATGAGAAGGAAACAGAGCGAATAATAGCCAGGAGTGAATGGTGAGATAAGGACTCCATGGTGTTGTAGGAGAGAATGGTGAGATAAGGACTCCATGGTGTTGTAGGAGAGAATGGCAAAAAGAGATAAGGGGTCCTGATGTTTGGATAGGAAGAAAGTAGGATTTACTAATCTGACAATTTACTATTCTGTGCCTATTTGGTCGCAACTCAAACAGGGCTGAGTCAGCTGAAGTGAAAAAATGCTGGCGTGAATTAGATCCTAATTCTTCAAAAAATGCTAGAGCTGTAAGGGTTCAGTTAAACCACTTAAACTGTACTGTTTTATAGCCTACTGCAGCTTTTAAAAGTAGCTGATCTACAAGCTCACAGAGCACCACATTGCCATGCATTGTGAGCTTGTAGATCTGATGCTTGTTTTACATTTATTGGAGAGAAAAAAACATTTCGACACATCATGTAAAATGACTGTTATACAAAGCAAAATGTACCTAGGTCTAAAATGTAATATCATACACGTTGATGATTTGCCAATGGATAGAACCATGTGAATCAATTAGAAAATAAATTGTCTGAAGTAGCTTATTCTAGTCATTGCTTTCTAAAATGGTGGCTATGGGTAAGATGAGCCAATGTCCGGGGGTAAATTGAGTCAATGGGAATCACTATTCATATATTTATTTATTAAGTCTTTGCTACTCAAATTATACTGAATGACCTTTAATTTGCATGTACATAATCATTTAAGAGAAGTTTGAAATATTGAAGCCTATTAACAATATTGCAAATATAAGGTTCTGAATTTAATTGTCTTAATATTGTTTAAATAATAAATAAACAAATAAGACAATCAGCAAAAGGGAAAACTGTTATTATAATATTATCGATAAGTGAATACATTATCTGTTCATGTTTAAGCTTTTAACATTAAAATATCATGTGGTTCAACTTGCCCCTCGACTTGGATCAACTTACCCCTTACATGGGGCAAATTGAGCTTACTCATCATTTCAATTCATAGAAGACATCCTGAAATATGGGTAGATCATTCGATTTTACTGCCATCTCACTTTGATCATGAATCTTGTCCATCCATAATTGGACTTGACAAACATTGTGACGAGAGCTTTTCTCCAGAGTGGAGACACTGGTGTCTCTTCAGATCACCTGACAATCTGAAACTCTTGTTACAATGTTTACAATGGAAAGGTGTTTCTCCAGTGTGGACACGCTGGTGTCTTTTCAGGTTATTTGACTGACTGAACCTCATGTCACAATGTTTGCAATTAAAAGGTTTTTCTCCAGTGTGGAGACGCTGGTGTGTCTTCAGAGTACTTGCAAGCGTGAAACTCTTGTCACAATGTTTACACTCAAAAGGTTTTTCTCCAGTGTGGACAAGCAGGTGTCTATTAAGATCTCTTGAATGCGTGAAACTCTTGTCACAATGTTTACACTGAAAAGGTTTTTCTCCGGTGTGGACACTCTGGTGTGTCTTCAGATCACCTGACTGAGTGAAACTCTTGTCACAATTTTTACACTGGAAAGGTTTTGCTCCAGTGTGGACACGCTGGTGTGTCTTCAGATCACCTGACTGTCTGAAACTCTTGTCACAATGTTTACAAGGGAAAGGTTTTTCTCCAGTGTGGACAAGCAGGTGTCTATTCAGATTACTTGACTGAATGAAACTCTTGTCACAATGTTTACACTGGAAAGGTTTTTCTCCAGTGTGGACAAACTGGTGTGTCTTCAGATCACCTGACTGTCTGAAACTCTTGTCACAATGTTTACACTGAAAAGGTTTTTCTCCAGTGTGGAGACGCTGGTGTTTCCTCAGAGTACTTGGATCAGTGAAACTATTGTCACAATGTTTACACTGAAAAGGTTTTGCTCCAGTGTGGACATTCTGGTGTATCTTCAGATCACTTGACAGTCTGAAACTCTTGTCACAATGTTTACAATTAAAAGGTTTTTCTCCAGTGTGGACACGCTGGTGTATTTTCAGTTTATCTGACCGACTGAACCTCATGTCACAATGTTTACAATTAAAAGGTTTTTCTCCAGTGTGGACACGCTGGTGTATTTTCAGTTTATCTGACCGACTGAACGTCTTGTCACAGTGTTTACACTGAAAAGGTTTTGCTCCAGTGTGCACACCTCCACTTGTCTCATCCCAATCATCACTGTCGTCAGTTACTTCAGTGTCAGATTCCAGTTCAACTTCAGAGCAGTGTGAAGAGATATCTTCATCAACCTCACTTTTCACTGCTAATAATTTAAACATTGACCCAACAGGTTCCTCTAGTCTTTGAAGTAGATCCTCCTGTTCATCATTAATCTGTGGAGGCTCTGATTCCTCCTGGACCAGACTGAGGCTCTTTTCTTGCTGTTCTTCTTTAATCTGTAGAGGTTCTAGTTTCACCTGGACCAGACTGAGGCTCTTCTCTTGCTGTTCTTCTTTAATCTGTGGAGGCTCTAGTTTCACCTGGACCAGACTGAGGGTCCTCTCCTGCTGTTCTTCTTTAATCTGTGGAGGTTCTAGTTTCACCTGGACCAGACTGAGGCTCCTCTCCTGCTGTTCTTCTTTAATCTGTGGAGGTTCTAGTTTCACCTGGACCAGACTGAGGCTCCTCTCCTGTTGATCAGGGGAAACCTCCTCCTTACACACAGGGAGGTCTGTGAAATCTAGGAGGAGAGGGAAGGCAACATCAGCAGAGAGCAAATCATTGTGTTTTCTGATTGGATAAGATTGATTTTCCTACTTACTTATTTGTTTTGTAATAATGTCTAATGTTTTAATTAATTCTATTCTATCTATTTATATCTATTGATGATGGGCGTTTTCCCAAATTTTACATCACAGCTTATGCCCCACATAAATTTAAATGTCAAATTTAAATCACCACCGATTACCGAGACTTGCTACGGGCAATGTGATTGGTCTAGGAGCTGTTATGTTGTTGTGCTGGCTATAGTATACTTTATAATAGTTGCATTGACAGCTCAGCTCGCACCACCACGGAGTATAGCCGGGCAGCGCTGTCCTCCTGGCCGTGACGAGACGTGAGTGAGACAGAGGAATTGGGAGTCGGGGATCGCAGTAGGGCTGCACGATTAATCAAATTTTAATGAAAATGTTTCACTTATTTATTTATGGTAAATCTCTCTTGCACTCGCCTGCGGGCTACCGTAGTTACTTCCTCCTCCCTCTGCCACAGAGAGAAAACCTGAAAGGAGCGTTAGCATGTCTGCCACAGTGAGCGATAGTACAGCGCCGTGTCTCACAGGCGCCGACTTTTTACGGGTACAGGTTTTAGTTCCGACATAGTGGAGTGGAGGGTCGGTCACTCGGTCCCTGTGGGAGATGGCAGCACGAGTGGCTTGTTCCAGAGCCTGGAGAATGGACACGGGCATAGCGGCGAGTAGGAAGAGTGTTGCGGACTGCTGCTGCACAACATGAGGCTTATCAATAGCCTGGTGCGGCCAGACTAGCTTATCAATACAGTGTCCCGACCTACTGTCCCTTATTATAGTAAAGTCAGTTAGTGTACACATATTTTGCATCGAGGAGCCATGTGTGTCTGTGTGTACATCACCTAAAAACAAAAGGGAAGCCTGACTTATGCTTCGCCGTACGACGTGTTGCATGCTAAAAATAGCTGATCTGCAAGCTCACAATGTTTTGCGGAGGTGACACGTTTTGAGCTTGCAGCTAGTAGATAAGAGAGATGAGGTATCATTATTCTTCCCATGGCCCATATGACAAGACAGAATCAAAATGGAAAAGGATTACAGATTCGGGGGCATTTCACATTGCAAAAGGGTGCATTTTGCATTTTTAGCAAATTGGCAAATTTTTCCAAAATGTTTTTCTTTAAGGAATTAATTTGGATAATGTTAATGGACATATTGTAAATGTTTTCACTTGTTTAATACCAAAGGGTATTTTTCTTTCTTTGTTTAAAGATGATCCCTGGCCAGACAAATATGCCTTAAAACACTATACTTGCCCTCTATAACAAAAAAATAGAATCACACCCGTGTGAAGTGAGGGCCAATATATTAAAGTCTAACTCATGTTGATTAGGTGATGTAATGGTAAATTATGTAAATGTAAAACAAATGGTGCCAACACAAACATTAACGAGGGACAATATGATGTAAATGTTCCCTTCATTGGCAATGGCGTTTTTTAAAACAAACAAATTTGTATTTAAATAGAGAATCTTTCACTCAATAGGAACTGCTCCGGTCGCACATTGATGATGTCATGTCCATGTGTGGTTCAGCCCCGGAAATGTATGGAATGCACGTGCTAATAAAAAAGTATCTAAATATTGATCTGATGCTCAAATTATCCTTAGGAAGAATTAAGTTGTTGGATGAAGCGGTTGAAGATGGATGGATGGATGGAGTATTAAGTTGTTTTTATTAGAATATGCATTCCAAAGGGCTGGACCACACATGGACCAACATGTGATGGGTGCAGTCCCAATTGAGTGAAAGATTCTCTATTTATGAAAGAAATAAAATATGGATGGTGTTTTTATTTTTTAATATTATTCATAGAGGGCAAGTATAATGTTTCAAGGCATATTTGTCTTATTAGCCAGGGATCCTTTTAAGGTTTATTTAAAAAGAAATCACATTTGTTTGCATTTAAAAAAAAAAAAAACATATTTAGAGACAATGTATTTATTTTACTGAAATCGAGGTTTCAGAGAAAAAAATCAAGAATTGTTTTAGGCAAAATCGTGCAGCCCTAGATCTCAGTATAGCCAGCACAACGAGAGTAGCTCCCCACAGCAAAAAGTGGAACACACACACACACACACCTGCCCGGCTTTGATCCGTGGCACTGGTTTTGCGAGCACTGTTGCCATGTCTGCGACCATGGGCTTGTTTTTCTGTAAAGTTGCTTATATATTGGTAGTTGTGGGTTCTGTTTTTTGGGGGCATGTTTCTAAAGTGTAGTTGCTTATTCGGGCTTGTTTCCTAATATTTAAACCAGTGATTCTCACACATTTCCATGTATTTGTCCAAGCAAGGACCCTACATCAGAGTTTCCCAACCACTGGTACTAGTACCACTGGTAGTACTTGAGGAAAAAAAGACAAAAGGTGGAATGAAAAAATGCTGTACTGTTGTAGATATAAAAACATCCGTCTCTTACGGCACACCTAGCCGTTAACAGAAGATTTGAGACGTTGCCAGGCCCCATTAGCTCAGTGGCAAAGATTTCAGGACTTTTGCAGAAGAACCGGGTTTGAAACAGGACAGTTACAGAGGAGCACATATTTAACTAGCTGTAAATAAAACGGTACTTACATATCCTGTACAACTTTACTACGGGTTGCAGCGTTGCATCAAACAGTCCATGTCCCTGGTCCATCTCCCGCTGTTCCTCTGACCGTGCTACATTTCTTTTGGAGGCCATCTCTCCTGATGGCGTGAGATCTCCTCCTGTGGTGCTCTGTGGAAATCACCAACAGAAAATAATGTTTAGTTATCATTCAGCAACCTGAATGATCACAGCATCACCATCAGACAGAGAAGCTTTGCATACCATGCGCACATGCACACGCAGCCACGCGCACACAGGGCTTAAAACAAGTTGTTCCACATGTTTTTCCAACGTCTGTTTTTCCATACATTAATGACACTAATGATTTTTGGGGGCTGGTATTGGTTAAATCATGTATCCTTTATATTAAGTTCTGAACACCATATGATTGCAATTTGCACACACGTTGGGTCATTGGTTTGTGTGCATCCTTGCTTGTTATTGAAACACCCGGTAGCACTTAGTGTGTTGCAGAGCGCCTGTTCTTTCAAATCCATATTAAAGATTATCGCTCGACTGCCTTGAAAACGAGGGAGGTTCTTTTTTTTTGTCTGTATGTATGCAACAAAAAAAGAAAGAAAATAAATCGGTCAAAGTCAGGTAACAACAGTGACATGGAACATGTGAAAAACAAATGTGAAGAGAAAATGTATTTATTTTACAAGGAAGTGTACATGTGATTGATTCCATAAAGTTAAAAAAGAAAAGCAAACAGGGGAGGTTTTCCACTGCATGGTTTAACTCCCGTGTGGTAGCAACCGGTCGTTGCTAGTGGAACTAGCTACTAGTGGACGCTACTGCCATTGACAGCAAACAAATAAATCCTCTCAAATTTAAGTCTAATTTAATGCAAGAGAACCGAACGTAAGCACTTTTATTGTCAATTATGGCTGCCTTCCCTGTCAATAATTCCATCCTACCTGTTGCATGTTGTTGTAATCAACTTAGAACTCCAGTGACTTCCATTATTCCTGTGATTTCATCTTTTGGACGTTGCCATATGGAGAAACTTCCATAACTTCAGTGGTAAATTAAATCTGTGCTACTTTAAGTCAGAATAGCAGGGCGAAATTAAATCGAGCACACGCACGAAATTGCCGCCGGTTTCGTGAAACCACCAAAGAAGGTTCCAACAATCTAGAACGGAACCATTTCTAGAACCAAATTTAATTTAGGGGAAAAGGGGTTTCAGGGTTTTCAGATGGATGGATGGATGGATGGATGGATGGATGGATGGATGGATGGATGGATGGATGGATGGATTCGTAACGTTCTTTTTTTGTGAGGTAGTAGTTAGTGATCTCCACTGTCTTTTCAGACGTCATAGCAAAGAGCTTAGCAGGACTGTTATTGTATAAAACATCTCATAGAGCTTAGCAGGACTGTTATTGTATAAAACATCTCATAGAGCTTAGCAGGACTGTTATTGTATAAAACGTCTCATAGAGCTTAGCAGGACTGTTATTGTATAAAACATCTCATAGAGCTTAGCAGGACTGTTATTGTATAAAACATCTCATAGAGCTTAGCAGGACTGTTATTGTATAAAACATCTCATAGAATTTACTCCATTACATTTTCATAAAATATATTCCAAGATGGGATTTTAACATTAGATTTTTTAGGTGATCTTATATTGGTTTTAACATTTAGAACTTCCTTTTAATCTACTTAATCCTCATTTATGTTTTATATAAATGAATCTGCAATACAAAAATACTAAGATAATACTAAGTAATAATACTAAATAATAATAATACTAAATAATGCCATACATCGCTCTGCAAACAACTGCCTCAATTAAAATGGCTGCTTAGGGACAATTTGATATTTAAAGAATGTGTCCACAGGAGCAAAAGCGAAAACATCCACCATAAATAGCAGATCTACAAGCTCACAATGTGTCAAGTTGAGACTTGTTGTAGTTGTGTGCTTGTAGATCGGCTATGTTAGGTTTGGGTGTAGTCCATATATTAGGTTTGGTGGTCCAAGTATAAAGGGTTTAAGTGGTTAAACTGAAGTGACATAGATAAATTCCAAATATTAAAGTATTCTGGGTGAAATCCACGTAACTCGAGAACCGTAAGCCCCACCGACTTCAAATTTGAAACACGCGTTCCAGAACCGCCCCCAAAAGGCCTCTGTCCGGGCTCTGGACCGGGCCCTGCCCAGCGTCAATATATGGAGCTGGCCTGTTCTAACTTCTGACCTCAACTACACTCCATATTCGGGCATGCTTGACACAGAACTCCATATATAGGAATAAAGGGACACAGAGAGAGACGCATACAGAAATCTGACATCATTCTGACGTCGGGCATAAAAGGGACACAGACATAGCCTAATATCTGGGTGGGGCATTCATTTCCAACTTGCATCATTCCAAGTAGGCCAGTGCCCAACGGGCCCTGCTGTAGAGGCCCCACGGGAACCTCTCTAGTTCAATAAAATAACCAATGACCAGCATCTAATCTGGTCAACAACAACCAAATGGACAAAAGTTGTTTAACAACCATACACATTCAAGTCGTATTTTCCTATGCCCAGCTTTCTGGGTTTGTGTGAACACAGCCATAGCTGTGTTGGTTTAGAAAGTTACAAATAGGCTATTGCAGGTAATCCTTTTCTTTCTTTCAATGTTGAGGGTAAAATGCTCTTAGACTGGATGTGATGCTGCATAGAGCCCACTGTTATTGATGTGCCGTTATGTTATGTTTTGCTGTGTCTATTGTACATGTAGGCCTACAACTCTCAGCAGAGTGGAAGGGGAGAGAAATGTATTCCATTGGATTTATAATGTAATTCTTGTACACCCTCAATATAAATATATAAGAGTGTTAATCCAAAGTTAACTGAACTGGAAACGCAACCTCAGTGCTTAGTTTATTCTACCACCATTTGCTGTTGCAACTGTTATTATTATTATTACATTGATCTGCATTACAAAATAAACGGTCAAATTAAAGTCTGACACAACTGATACAAAACGACATTCCACAGAATTAGCGTGTCGACTACCGTCACGTGACAGTGTGTATTTCAACAGATTTTACGTTAGTTTTAGGCTACTATAAAATAGTATACTTACTTTAGCAGAGAAACAGCAGCGAGGGACTTAGCTTAGCAGAGAGCTAGCACGACTGTTGTTGTGACTGTGAGCAGTGTTGTCAGATTGTGTGAAAGTTTGAGTGAAGCCCTGGCTTCTCAAAGCTCTATCTGGGTTGTCCTCTTTAGGTTGAAAAGGACAGACTGTCCCTCAAAACGACCAACTGGTTCAAATTCAACTTTAGCTAGTAATGGACGGACCTCCGGCGGTGATCACACATAGGGTTGTGCATAATGGCACTAGCGCTGCTGCTGGAGCGTGCACGTACCATAAACGGTCACTAGAGGGAGCCATGATACAGCGTAATACAATGCGGCATAGGAGTTGTATTATAGCAAATACATTACACCAGTGGTCCTTGAGGGGATTAGTAGGTGGTGACAATGCAGCTAACTGATGAAGAGTTGGTAACCAGATGGAATATATTTAACTGAATAATAAAAGGGAGCTAATTAGACCCTGGCAACTACCGCCCTATTAGCTCCATCTCAAAAGTGATGGAAATTTGTCTATGAACAGGTTGAAACAGTGGCCAGGCAGGAATTCGTTATTAGCTGGGCCTGGGACCACCTGGGTGGGCACACTGCAATTGTGATGTTTGCTAATATGTGATGTTTTGTACTTTTTCTCCTTATTACTGTGGGAGAGTGCAATCTTCAGAGCAACTCAAAGCAAGGGTTGAACCACTATGGCACTTTTTTTTGGAGACGCTACCCACACGTTCAGCTGTATTGCTGATTCCACGACCGCCCAACCCTTACAATCTATACCTCGTTGTAAATGTGACTAATCACCAATTAAAATGATATAAAATACAATACAGATTGGTGGAGAAAATTAAGTCTCCAAACTTTTGTTCCCGAGTTTATATAAGAGCAGCAAAATCCTCATAGAGCAGGTAAAAAGGTAAACAGGGACAGTGTTCCATTCATCGTTATAGGACAGGATCCTACCGCAAACAGAGAACCATGAACTCAAATCAACGTATCTACAAGCTCACAGATATCAGCTAAACATTCACTATCCACTCAAATAGATGTTCTATTTTAGACTAAACATAATTTGGATTTTCATTCATTTCAAAAGATAGACATAGCCTACTTTTCCCCTGGCCTGAACATCATGAAACACCCCTACTCCTCAACAGTACTTGGCTGCAGCTGTGTTGCGTGCGTGCAATGTCCTTAATCAGAGCGCGTGTGTGTGTATAGGGCACGAGCTGCCCCGTGACAAGTTTATTGAACATATATGTCATAACAGCAACATAGTACGGTCAAACACTCAGTCCAGTAGTTTAGTAGACAGAGTACAGTCACACTCCAAAAGAGATATCACAAAAAAAAATGTTTGCAGTTTCTTCTGTATACTTCCTGCAGTATAGAAGTATACATATTTCTGGATGAATTGACAATGGATGACCCTGATGTAAACAAGTCTGTAGACATGTATTCTTAGGACTGTACCCATTCTGCAATCTGATATGTGTGGCGGGTTAAAACGAACCCGGGGCAGGTTAAAACTAACCCATGGCTTCCTGTGAGTTTAGGCTTGGGTTATGGGTAGGGTGTTGGACTCCTGACTGTAGGACTGTTAGTATGTCAGACCAAAGTTAAGTTTTGTATTCAGCATAGAAGAGGGGTATGGACAGGAAAAATGCAGTAGGCTATATACAGTATGTTATGCTTCTTTTTCTGTTTTTGTACATACAATTACATAGACAGAGAACAAACAGGAAACAGGACAGTTTTGCTACTATATGAACAGTTTATTGGATTGGGTTGATAGTTACAAAACTGAAACAAAACAACACAACCTCCCACTTGGCAACTTTGACACCTTCTCCTTTCACCATAGGTATTTTATTTTAAAATAAAATAAATAATAGCAATAGCCAATAAGGATTTCATGAACATGAGAAAAAAGAAAGACATGAGAAGGAAAGAGAGCGAATAATAGCCAGGAGTGAATGGTGAGATAAGGACTCCATGGTGTTGTAGGAGAGAATGGCAAAAAGAGATAAGGGGTCCTGATGTTTGGATAGGAAGAAAGTAGGATTTACTAATCTGACAATTTACTATTCTGTGCCTATTTGGTCGCAACTCAAACAGGGCTGAGTCAGCTGAAGTGAAAAAATGCTGGCGTGAATTAGATCCCAATTCTTCAAAAAATGCTAGAGCTGTAAGGGTTCAGTTAAACCACTTAAACTGTACTGTTTTATAGTCTACTGCAGCTTTTAAAAGTAGCTGATCTACAAGCTCACAGAGCACCACATTGCCATACATTGTGAGCTTGTAGATCTGATGCTTTTTTTGGGTATTTATTGGAGAAAAACCCATATATATATATAGGGGAGAACGGGGTAAGATGAGCCAGCGGACTACCCCCTTTATCTAGAAAACTGTGTTGCCATGTGACCTTAAATCTAGCAAGCATCCATCATTTACACCTGGCTGTGAAGTTGGTAAGCACCAGTTCTCAAACTATGCCCGAACCCGACCAGGCCCGACCCGACCCGACATTTTAGGGCCGGGCCGGGCCTAAAATGTATGCTAATCAGTAGGGCCGGGCCGGGCCTGGGGCTCCATGAACAAAATATATATATTGAATTTGTTTAGAATAATAAAAATAATAGTTCTGTTCTGTCTGTTTATGTATTTATCTATTATGAAGATGGTGCTGACTGGCGTTTCACTTTTACTCTGTGTAGAGTTCTCAAATTCTGCACAAACCTGACAAGGCACGACCCGACCCGACATTTTAGGGCCGGGTCGGGCCTAAAATCTATGCTAATTAGTCGGGCCGGGCCGGGCCTAGGGCCTGATCAGTTAGGGCCCATGGGGCCGGGCCTTAATTTTAGGGCCCGATGAAAACTCTAGTAAGCACATGGGGGAAGTAGAAAACATTATTTTACACAAAAAACTGTTTTTTGTCGGTCGAAGTAAAATTTCGACACATCATGTAAAATGACTGTTATACAAAGCAAAATGTACCTAGGTCTAAAATGTAATATCATACACGTTGATGATTTGCCAATGGATAGAACCATGTGAATCAATTAGGGAAAAAAAATGTCTGAAGTAGCTTATTCTAGTCATTGCTTTCTAAAATTCTGGCTGTGGGTAAGATGAGCCAATGTCCGGGGGTAAATTGAGTCAATGGGAATCACTATTCATATATTTATTTATTAAGTCTTTGCTACTCAAATTATACTGAATGACCTTTAATTTGCATGTACATAATCATTTAAGAGAAGTTTGAAATATTGAAGCCTATTAACAATATTGCAAATATAAGGTTCTGAATTTAATTGTCTTAATATTGTTTAAATAATAAATAAACAAAAAAGACAATTAGCAAAAGGGAAAACTTCTTATACTATTATCGATAAGTTAATACATTATCTGTTCATGTTTAAGCTTTTAACATTAAAATAGCATGTGGTTCAACTTGCCCCTCGACTTGGATCAACTTACCCCTTACATGGGGCAAATTTAGCTTACTCATCATTTCAATCCATAGAAGACATCCTGAAATATGGGTAGATCATAAGATTTTACTGCCATCTCATTTTGATCATGAATCTTGTCCATCCATAATTGGACTTGACAAACATTGTGACGAGAGCTTTTCTCCAGAGTGGAGACACTGGTGTGTCTTCAGATCAGCTGACTGTCTGAAACTCAATGTTTACAATGGAAAGGTGTTTCTCCAGTGTGGACACGCTGGTGTCTTTTCAGGTTACCTGACAGCCTGAAACTCATGTCACAATGTTTACAATGGAAAGGTTTTTCTCCAGTGTGGATAAACTGGTGTGTCTTCAGATTACTTGAATCCGTGAAACTCTTGTCACAATGTTTACAGTGGAAAGGTTTTGCTCCAGTGTGGACATTCTGGTGTGTCTTCAGATCACTTGACCGCATGAAACTCATGTCACAATGTTTACAGTGGAAAGGTTTTTCTCCAGTGTGGAGACGCTGGTGTGTCTTCAGAGTACTTGAATGCGTGAAACTCTTGTGACAATGTTTACACTGAAAAGGTTTTTATCCAGTGTGGACAAGCAGGTGTGTTTTCAGATCACTTGACCGCATGAAACTTATGTCACAATGTTTACAGTGGAAAGGTTTTTCTCCAGTGTGGAGACGCTGGTGTGTCTTCAGATTACTTATATGGGTGAAACTCTTGTCACAATGTTTACAATGAAAAGGTTTTTCTCCAGTGTGGAGACGCTGGTGTGTCCTCAGAGTACTTGGATCAGTGAAACTATTGTCACAATGTTTACACTGAAAAGGTTTTGCTCCAGTGTGGACATTGTGGTGTATCGTCCGATCACTTGACCGCCTGAAACTCTTGTCACAATGTTTACACGGGAAAGGTTTTTCTCCTGTGTGGATACGCTGGTGTGTCTTCAGAGTTTTTGAAAGAGTGAAACTCTTGTCACAATGTTTACACTGGAAAGGTTTTTCTCCAGTGTGGACATGCTGGTGTCTCTTCAGATCACCTGACTGTCTGAAACTCTTGTCACAATGTTTACACTGAAAAGGTTTTGCTCCAGTGTGCAGAAGCTGGTGTCTCTTCAGGTTACCTTTATGACTGAAACTCATGTCACAATGTTTACACTGAAAAGTCTTTGCTCTAGAATGGAGACGCTGGTGTGTCTTCAGGCTACCTTTCTGACTGAAACTCATGTCACAATGTTTACACGGAAAAGGTTTTACTCCAGTGTGGATATGCTGGTGTGTCTTCAGAGTATTTGACTGACTAAAACTCTTGTCACAATGTTTACACGGGAAAGGTTTTTCTCCTGTGTGGATACGCTGGTTGGACTTCAGGTTAGCTGACACTATAAAACTCTTGTCACAATGTTTACAATTAAAAGGTTTTTCTCCAGTGTGGACACGCTGGTGTATTTTCAGTTTATCTGACCGACTGAACCTCATGTCACAATGTTTACAATTAAAAGGTTTTTCTCCAGTGTGGATAAGCTGGTGTTTCTTCAGGTCACCGGACTGAGAGAATCTCTTGTCACAATGTTTACACTGGAAAGGTTTTTCTCCTGTGTGGACACGCTGGTGTGTCTTCAGAGTATTTGACTGACTAAAACTCTTGTCACAATGTTTACACGGGAAAGGTTTTTCTCCTGTGTGGATACGCTGGTTGGACTTCAGGTTAGCTGACACTATAAAACTCTTGTCACAATGTTTACAATTAAAAGGTTTTTCTCCAGTGTGGACACGCTGGTGTATTTTCAGTTTATCTGACCGACTGAACCTCATGTCACAATGTTTACAATTAAAAGGTTTTTCTCCAGTGTGGATAAGCTGGTGTTTCTTCAGGTCACCGGACTGAGAAAATCTCTTGTCACAATGTTTACACTGGAAAGGTTTTTCTCCTGTGTGGACACGCTGGTGTATTTTCAGTTTATCTGACCGACTGAACCTCATGTCACAATGTTTACAATGGAAAGGTTTTTCTCCAGTGTGGCAACGCTGGTGACTCCTAAAGTTAGTTGAATGGATGAAACTCTTGTCACAATGTTTACACTGGAAAGGTTTTTCTCCTGTGTGGACACGCTGGTGTATTTTCAGTTTATCTGACCGACTGAACCTCATGTCACAATGTTTACAATTAAGAGGTTTTTCTCCAGTGTGGATAAGCTGGTGTTTCTTCAGGTCACCGGACTGAGAGAATCTCTTGTCACAATGTTTACACTGGAAAGGTTTTTCTCCTGTGTGGACACGCTGGTGTATTTTCAGTTTATCTGACCGACTGAACCTCATGTCACAATGTTTACACGGGAAAGGTTTTGCTCCAGTGTGCACACCTCCACTTGTCTCACCCCAATCATCACTGTCGTCAGTTACTTCAGTGTCAGATTCCAGTTCAACTTCAGAGCAGTGTGAAGAGATGTCTTCATCAACCTCACTTTTCACTGCTAATAATTTAAACATTGACCCAACAGGTTCCTCTGGTCTTTGAAGTAGATCCTCCTGTTCATCTTTAATCTGTGGAGGCTCTGATTCCTCCTGGACCAGATTGAGGCTCTTCTCTTGCCGTTCTTCTTTAATCTGTGGAGGTTCTAGTTTCACCAGGACCAGACTGAGGCTCCTCTCCTGCTGTTCTTCTTTAATCTGTGGAGGTTCTAGTTTCACCTGGACCAGACTGAGGCTCCTCTCCTGCTGTTCTTCTTTAATCTGTGGAGGTTCTAGTTTCACCAGGACCAGACTGAGGGTCCTCTCTTGCTGTTCTTCTTTAATCTGTGGAGGTTCTAGTTTCACCTGGACCAGACTGAGGCTCCTCTCCTGCTGTTCTTCTTTAATCTGTGGAGGTTCTAGTTTCACCGGGACCAGACTGAGGGTCCTCTCCTGCTGTTCTTCTTTAATCTGTGGAGGTTCTAGTTTCACCTGGACCAGACTGAGGCTCCTCTCCTGTTGATCAGGGGAAACCTCCTCCTTACACACAGGGAGGTCTGTGAAATCTAGGAGAGGGAAGGTAACATCAGCAGAGAGCAAATCATCGTGTTTTCTGATTGGATAAGATTGATTATCCTACTTACTTATTTGTTTTGTAATAATGTCTAGTGTTTTAATTAATTATATTCTATCTATTGATGATGGGCATTTTCCCAAATTTTACATCACATCTTATGCCCCAAGGAGGCACTTAGTCTAATAAATTTAAATGTGGCCAACGGACGCATTACCTGGTCGAGGTGACAGTCATTAAATAAATACATTCAATCAAAGATTGCTATTAAAGTCTATCGCCACAAGCTGGGTGGGCTCCTTTCCCCAATACACAGCCAGTCTAAAAGGAACCTATAGAGGCTTTCACTTTTCACAGGGGCCAGTTCCGAATTGCAGGCACCTGTAAGTGCTCTTTTAGAGCCGTTTTAAAGGAGAGTAAAGGCTTATTGGTAAGGTTTGGATTTCCGGTGGTGAGGTGACCACCGCTTCACCGAAAACTACAACATGACGTCACTGAGCCGCGGTGAAGAGACAACCACCGCTCTCCCCAGCCCTCCTTCTCTTTTCCTCACCACCGATTACCGAGACTTGCTACGGGCAATGTGATTGGTCTAGGAGCTGTTATGTTGTTGTGCTGGCTATAGTATACTTTATAATAGTTGCATTGACAGCTCAGCTCGCACCACCACGGAGTATAGCCGGGCAGCGCTGTCCTCCTGGCCGTGACGAGACGCGAGTGTGTGAGGGGGACAGAGGAATTGGGAGTCAGGGATCCCAGTAGGGCTGCACGATTAATCAAATTTTAAAGTGAAAATCGTTTTTCACTTTAACTAGGGTATATACGGTAAATATCTCTTGCACTCGCCTGCGGGCTACCGTAGTTACTTCCTCCTCCCTCTGCCACACAGAGAGAGCCATAGTACAGTGTAATACAGTGGGGAATAGCTACTGTAAATTCTCATACCGTGGCATGCCTAATGCACACGCGCTTTGCACTCTTCCCATTGGCCGCTGTGCTTGTGTTTGTTTTCCGGGAACTGGAGCAGGCTGCTCGTGTCTCATGGTATGCAAAGCAAAAAACAGTAACATTATGAAGTACATTTTTGTGATGTCACTGAGATGTACTTCATAATGTTACTGATTTTTTTCAGACCTCCAGTTCTAGGCAACACAGAATGGGGGGGGACATTCTCTAAGGTATATTAATGACAGTAAAACTTTGAAAATTAGTGGAATCCCGTAGTTACTATTCACTGGGATACCAAAAAAACATTTGAAAAAAAAAAGGTTTCTCACTGTTCTCTGGTTGAATATTGATATGCGATTAATCAAGATTAATTAATTACAAAGCCTCTAATTAATTAGATTACATTTTTTAATTGAGTCCCAGCTCTACTTAAAACACTATACTTGCCCTCTATAATAAAAAAATAATCACACCCGTGTGAAGTGAGGGGCGCTAATATATATAATATAAGTCTAACTCATGTTGATTAGGTGATGTAATGGTAAATGATGTCAATGTAAAACAAATGGTGCCAACACAAACATTAAACAATATGATGTAAACTTTCCCTTCATTGTCAATGGCGTTTTTAAAACAAACATTGAACAAACAACTAACATTAAACCTGTATATAGGCCCCTCAAAAACTCAATATTTGTATTTAAATAGAGAATCTTTCACTCAATAGGAACTGCTCTGTCGCAAGTTGATGATGTCATGTCCATGTGTGGTTCAGCCCCGGAAGTGTATGGAATGCACGTGCTAATAAAAAAGTATCTAAATATTGATCTGATGCTCATATTATCCTTAGGAAGAATTAAGTTGTTGAATGAAGCGGTTGAAGATGGATGGATGGATGGAGTATTAAGTTGTTTTGATTAGAATATGCATTCCATAGGGCTGGACCACACATGGACCAACCTGTGATGGGTGCAGTCCCAATTGAGTGAAATATCCTCTATTTATGAAAGAAATAAAATATGGATGGTGTTTTTATTTTTTAATATTATTCATAGAGGGCAAGTATAATGTTTCAAGGCATATTTGTCTTATTAGCCAGGGATCCTTTTAAGGTTTATTTAAAAAAAACACACATTTTAAGACAATGTATTTCTTTTACTGAAATCGAAATTGAGGTTTCCGAGAAAAAATAATCAAGGTTTATTTTAGGCAAAATCGTGCAGCCCTAGATCTCAGTATAGCCAGCACAACGCGAGTAGCTCCCCACAGCAAAAAGTGGAACACACACACACACACACACACCTGCCCGGCTTTGATCCGTGGCACTGGTTTTGCGAGCAGTGTTGCCATGTCTGCATATTATAAGCGACCATGGGCTTGTTTTTCTGTAAAGTTGCTTATATATTTGGGCGCTTTGGGTATTTAGAAAAGCGCTATATAAATTTGAGCTATTATTATTATTATATATTGGTAGTTGTGGGTTCTGTTTTTTGGGGGCTTGTTTCTAAAGTGTAGTTGCTTATTTGGGCTTGTTTCCTAATATTTAAACCAGTGATTCTCACACATTTCCATGTATTTGTCCAAGCAAAGACCCTAGGTCAGAGTTTCCCAACCACTGGTACTAGTACCACTGGTGGTACTTGAGCCCCCCCTGGTGGTACACAGAGGAGTCGCCCAAAAATAAAGGAGGAAGGAAAGACAAAAGGTGGAATGAAAAAATGCTGTACTGTTGTAGTTATGTCAAGCTGTTTTTCTGTTACCTTTGTGTCTGTGCGTTTTTGTTATGTTTTCTGGGATTCATTGATTTTTGTTCATTTATTAATTATTTGGTGGAAAGATTTTTCTGGGATTCATTGATTTTTGTTCATTTACTCATTATTTGGTGGAAAGATTTTTTTTTTTACTACAGGTAGTTCTTCTGACCATGCACTTGGTTGAAATAGGCTATCCAGCCGTGCTGAAATGAGCATGATGGCACTGTGGCACACCTAGCCGTTAACAGAAGATTTGAGACGTTGCCAGGCCCCATTAGCTCAGTGGCAAAGATTTCAGCACTTGTGCAGAAGAACCGGGTTTGAATCCAAGGTACAACAGGACAGTTACAGAGGAGCACATATTTAACTAGCTGTAAATAAAACGGTACCTACATATCCTGTACAACTTTACTACGGGTTGCAGCGTTGCATCAAACAGTCCATGTCCCTGGTCCATCTCCCGCTGTTCCTCTGACCGTGCTACATTTCTTTTGGAGGCCATCTCTCCTGATGGCGTGAGATCTCCTCCTGTGGTGCTCTGTGGAAATCACCAACAGAAAATAATGTTTAGTTATCATTCAGCAACCTGAATGATCACAGCATCACCATCAGACAGAGAAGCTTTGCATACCATGCGCACATGCACACGCAGCCACGCGCACACAGGGCTTAAAACAAGTTGTTCCACATGTTTTTCCAACGTCTGTTTTTCCATACATTAATGACACTAATGATTTTTGGGGGCTGGTATTGGTTAAATCATGTTTCCTTTATATTAAGTTCTGACCACCATATGATTGCAATTTGCACACACGATGGGTCATTGGTTTGTGTGCATCCTCGCTTGTTATTGAAACACCCGGTAGCACTTAGTGTGTTGCAGAGCGCCTGTTCTTTCAAATCCATATTAAAGATTATCGCTCGACTGCCTTGAAAACGAGGGAGGTTCTTTTTTTTGTCTGTATGCATGCACCAAAAAAAGAAAGAAAATAAATCGGTCAAAGTCACGTAACAACAGTGACATGGAACATGTGAAAAACAAATGTGAAGAGAAAATGTATTTATTTTACAAGGAAGTGTACATGTGATTGATTCCATAAAGTTAAAAAAGAAAAGCAAACAGGGGAGGTTTTCCACTGCATGGTTTAACTCCCGTGTGGTAGCAACCGGTCGTTGCTAGTGGAACTTAAAGAAGGCTTGGACGCTACTGCCATTGACAGCACAGCACAATCAAGAAAAGATGAGATCAAACACCACCCAAAGTGTTTGCAAACAAATAAATCCTCTCAAATCTAAGTCTAATTTAAAGCAAGAGAACCGAACGTAAGCACTTTTATTGTCAATTATGGCTGCCTTCCCTGTCAATAATTCCATCCTACCTGTTGCATGTTGTTGTAATCAACTTAGAACTCAGTGACTTCCATTATTCCTGTGATTTCATCTTTTGGACGTTGCCATATGGAGAAACTTCCATAACTTCAGTGGTAAATTAAATCTGTGCTACTTTAAGTCAGAATAGCAGGGCGAAATTAAATCGAGCACACGCACGAAATTGCCGCCGGTTTCGTGAAACCACCAAAGAAGGTTCCAACAATCTAGAACGGAACCATTTCTAGAACCAATTTTAATTTAGGGGAAAAGGGGTTTCAGGGGTTTCGGATGGATGGATTCGTAACGTTCTTTTTTTGTGAGGTAGTAGTTAGTGATCTCCACTGTCTTTTCAGACGTCATAGCAAAGAGCTTAGCAGGACTGTTATTGTATAAAACATCTCATAGAGCTTAGCAGGACTGTTATTGTATAAAACATCTCATAGAGCTTAGCAGGACTGTTATTGTATAAAACATCTCATAGAGCTTAGCAGGACTGTTATTGTATAAAACATCTCATAGAGCTTAGCAGGACTGTTATTGTATAAAACATCTCATAGAGCTTAGCAGGACTGTTATTGTATAAAACATCTCATAGAGCTTAGCAGGACTGTTATTGTATAAAACATCTCATAGAATTTACTCCATTACATTTCCATAAAATATATTCCAAGATGGGATTTTAACATTAGATTTTTTAGGTGATCTTATATTGGTTTTAACATTTAGAACTTCCTTTTAAACTACTTAATCCTCGTTTATGTTTTATATAAATGAATCTGCAATACAAAAATACTAAGATAAAAATAATGCCATACATCGCTCTGCAAACAACTGCCTCAATTAAATGGCTGCTTAGGGACAATTTGATATTTAAAGAATGTGTCCACTGGAGCAAAAGCGAAAACATCCACCATAAATAGCAGATCTACAAGGTCACAATGTGTCAAGTTGAGACTTGTAGTTGTGTGCTTGTAGATCGGCTATGTTAGGTTTGGGTGTAGTGCATATATTAGGTTTGGTGGTCCAAGTATAAAGGGTTTAAGTGGTTAAACTGAAGTGACATTGATACATTCCAAATATTAAAGTATTCTGCAGCACCACTGGACTTGGACTGTGTGCTCATAATACATATCTACTATTTAATCATGTCTCTGTCTGTCTGTGTCTGTCTGCGTGAAATCCACGTAACTCGAGAACCGTAAACCCCACCGACTTCACATTTGAAACACGCGTTCCAGAACCGCCCCCAAAAGGCCTCTGTCCGGGCTCTGGACCGGGCCCTGCCCAGCGTCAATATATGGAGCTGGCCTGTTCTAACTTCTGACCTCAACTACACTCCATATTTGGGCATGGCTGACACAGAACTCCACAAGATGGCCTGTTCTGACATCCCAACACTCCATATTTGGGCATGGCTGACACAGAACTCCACAAGATGGCCTGTTCTGACATCCCAACACTCCATATTTGGGCATGGCTGACACAGAACTCCACAAGATGGACTGTTCTGACATCCCAAAACTCCATATTTGGGCATGGCTGACACAGAACTCCATATATAGGAATAAAGGGACACAGAGAGAGACGCATACAGAAATCTGACATCATTCTGACGTCGGGCATAAAAGGGACACAGACATAGCCTAATATCTGGGTGGGGCATTCATTTACAACTTGCATCATTCCAAGTAGGCCAGTACCAACGGGCCCTGCCGTAGAGGCCCCACGGGAACCTCTCTAGTTCAATAAAATAACCAATGACCAGCATCTAATCTGGTCAACAACAACCAAATGGACAAAAGTTGTTTAACAACCATACACATTCATTCAAGTCGTATTTTCCTATGCCCAGCTTTCTGGGTTTGTGTGAACACAGCCGTAGCTGTGTTGGTTTAGAAAGTTACAAATAGGCTATTGCAGGTAATCCTTTTCTTTCTTTAAATATTGAGGGTAAAATGCTCTTAGACTGGATGTGATGCTGCATAGAGCCCACTGTTGTTATTGATGTGCCGTTATGTTTTGCTTTGCTGTGTCTATTGTACATGTAGGCCTACAACTCTCAGCAGAGTGGAAGGGGAAATAAATGTATTCCATTGGATTTATAATTTAATTGTTGAACACCCTCAATATAAATATATAAGAGTGTTAATCCAAAGTTAACTGAACTTGGAAAAGCAACCTGTCCTTAGTTTATTCTACCACCATTTGCTGTTGCAACTGTTATTATTATTATTATTACATTGATCTGCATTACAAAATAAACGGTCAAATTAAAGTCTGACACAACTGATACAAAACGACAGTCCACAGAATTAGCGTGTCGACTACCGTCACGTGACAGTGTGTATTTCAACAGATCTTACGTTAGTTTTAGGCTACTATAAAATAGTATACTTACTTTAGCAGAGAAACAACAGCGAGGGACTTAGCTTAGCAGAGAGCTAGCACGACTGTTGTTGTGACTGTGAGCAGTGTTGTCAGATTGTGTGAATGTTTGAGTGAAACCCTGGCTGCTCAAAGCTCTATCTGGGTTGTCCTCTTTGTGTCTCAGGTTGAAAAGGACAGACTGTCCCTCAAAACGTCCAACTGGTTCAAATTCAACTTTAGCTAGTAATGGACGAACCCCCGGCGGCGATCACACATAGGGTTGTGCATAATCAATGGCACTAGCGCTGCTGCTGGAGCGTGCACGTACCACAAACGGCCAATAGGGGGAGCCATGATACAGCGTAATACGGCATAGGAGTTGTATTGTATTGATAGCAAATACATTACACCAGTGGTCCTTGAGGGGATTAGTAGGTGGTCCCCATGCAGCTAACTGATGGAGAGTTGGTAACCAGATGGAATATATTTAACTGAATAATAAAAGAGAGTAAATTAGACCCTGGCAACTATACCGCCCTATTAGCTCCATCTCAAAAGTGATGGAAAATTGTCTATGAACAGGTTGAAACTGTGGCACAGGCAGGAATTAATTATTAGCTGGGCCTGGGACCACCTGGGTGGGCACACTGCAATTTCTTTTCACATGAATTAATTAATTATCGTTTTTGCCTTCAATTTCCTGAAAATATTATTGTTGCCCAGTATTGATTGATTGATTGAAGAATGAAATAACAGTTTTGGAGAATTACAGTACATTTCAAGCACAACTCAATACAATACTGTTAACTGTGGACGACACCATAAAGCATTACACTTGTTTACAATAGAGCGTTGCAGTCTCGCCCCTACCAGGGCCCAGGAAATTATTCCGTTCATTTTCCTCATTGACATTTAAAAAAGTATTTATTTAAAGACCTTTTAAGCCTCGTACAAAGCCAACTCGAGTTGTGACAAATCATGACAACAAACACAAAGAAGAAAACGGCAGTTTACAACACTTTTTTTGTTGTTGTTTTTCTTCTTTGTAATTATTTGTTTGGTCCAAAATATTGTGTTTGTTGTCATTTGTCACAACTCGAGTTGGCTTTGTACACTTATAATGTCTTTGAATAAATAGGGTCTTTAAATAAATAACTTTTGAAATGTTTATGGGAAAAATGCATTGGGAATTATTTCCTGGGCCTGGCGTCGTCATGGAGGGTGTGGGAGTCGTGGGACGTGATACAGAGCCAGGATTATCAGAGTAGCCTAGCTCCAGAATGTGGGAGTGGAGAGGATGGAATGTCCTGCCGTGAGTCCAGACCCTCAACCCAATTGAACATGTGTGGGATCAGCTTGGGCATGCTGTACATGCTAGAGTGACCAACAGAACCACGTTGGCTGGCTTGCAACAAAACCTGGTTGAGGAATGGGTTGGTTGACCAGCATGGTGCCAAGCTGTTGCAGCTGCTTTTTGATCTTTCACCCGCTACTGAGGTCCCTAACACGGAGTGTAACATTAATAAAGTGTAAAGAATGGCTAATATGTGATGTTTTTTGTACTTTTTCTCCTTATTACTGTGGGAGAGTGCAATCATCCAAGCAACTCAAAGCAAGGGTTGAACCACTTTGGCACATTTCTTGGAGACGCTACCCACAAGTTCAGCTGGATTGCTGATTCCACGACCGCCCAACCCTTACAATCTATATATAAAAAACCTCCCACTTGGAACTTTGACGCCTTCTCTTTTCACCATAGGTATTTTATTTGATTTTAAAAATAATAGCAATAGCCAATAAGGATATCATGAACATGAGAAAAAAGAAAGACATGAGAAAGAAACAGAGCGAATAATAGCCAGGAGTGAATGGTGAGATAAGGACTCCATGGTGTTGTAGGAGAGAATGGCAAAAAGAGATAAGGGGTCCTGATGTTTGGATAGGAAGAAAGTAGGATTTACTAATCTGACAATTTACTATTCTGTGCCTATTGGGTCGCAACTCAAACAGGGCTGAGTCAGCTGAAGTGAAAAAATGCTGGCGTGAATTAGATCCTAATTCTTCAAAAAATGCTAGAGCTGTAAGGGTTCAGTTAAACCACTTAAACTGTACTGTTTTATAGCCTACTGCAGCTTTTAAAAGTAGCTGATCTACAAGCTCACAGAGCACCACATTGCCATGCATTGTGAGCTTGTAGATCTGATGCTTGTTTTACATTTATTGGAGAAAAAAAAACATTTCGACACATCATGTAAAATGACTGTTATACAAAGCAAAATGTACCTAGGTCTAAAATGTAATATCATCATACACGTTGATGATTTGCCAATGGATAGAACCATGTGAATCAATTAGAAAATAAATTGTCTGAAGTAGCTTATTCTAGTCATTGCTTTCTAAAATGGTGGCTATGGGTAAGATGAGCCAATGTCCGGGGGTAAATTGAGTCAATGGGAATCACTATTCATATATTTATTTATTAAGTCTTTGCTACTCAAATTATACTGAATGACCTTTAATTTGCATGTACATACTCATTTAAGAGAAGTTTGAAATATTGTATTAACAATATTGCAAATATAAGGTTCTGAATAACAAACTTTATTTAATTGTTTTAATATTGTTTAAATAATAAACAAGTAAATAAGACAATTAGCAAAAGGGAAAACTGTTATTATACTATTATCGATAAGTGAATACATTATATGTTCATGTTTAAGCTTTTAACATTAAAATATCATGTGGTTCAACTTGCCCCTCGACTTGGATCAACTTACCCCTTACCTGGGGCAGATTGAGCTTACTCATCATTTCAATTGATAGAAGACATCCTGAAATATGGGTAGATCATTAGATTTTACTGCCATCTCACTTTGATCATGAATCTCGTCCATCCATAATTGGACTTGACAAACATTCTGACGAGAGCTTTTCTCCAGAGTGTAGACACTGGTGTGTCTTCAGATCACCTGACAGTCTGAAACTCTTGTCACAATGTTTACACAGGAAAGGTTTTTCTCCAGTGTGGACAAGCAGGTGTCTATTCAGATTACTTGATTGCGTGAAACTCTTGTCACAATGTTTACACGGGAAAGGTTTTACTCCAGTGTGGACAAGCAGGTGTCTATTCAGATTACTTGATTGCGTGAAACTCTTGTCACAATGTTTACACGGGAAAGGTTTTACTCCTGTGTGGATATGCTGGTGTGTCTTCAGAGTTTTTCTCCAGTGTGGACAAGCAGGTGTCTATTCAGATTACTTGATTTTGTGAAACTCTTGTCACAATGTTTACACGGGAAAGGTTTTACTCCTGTGTGGATATGCTGGTGTGTCTTCAGAGTATTTGACCGACTGAACCCCATGTCACAATGTTTACACTGGAAAGGTTTTTCTCCAGTGTGGATAAACTGGTGTGTTTTCAGGGTACTTGAAAGCCTGAAACTCATGTCACAATGTTTACAATGGAAAGGTTTTTCTCCAGTGTGGATAAGCTGGTGTGTCTTCAGATTACTTGAATAGGTGAAACTCTTGTCACAATGTTTACAGTGGAAAGGTTTTTCTCCAGTGTGGAGACGCTGGTGTGTCTTCATATTACTTGAATGCGTGAAACGCTTGTCACAATGTTTACACTGAAAAGGTTTTGCTCCAGTGTGGACATTCTGGTGTGTCTTCAGATCACTTGACCACATGAAACTCATGTCACAATGTTTACAGTGGAAAGGTTTTTCTCCAGTGTGGACACTCTGGTGTGTCTTCAGATCACCTGACTGAGTGAAACTCTTGTCACAATTTTTACACTGGAAAGGTTTTTCTCCAGTGTGGACACGCTGGTGTGTCTTCAGATCACCTGACTGTCTGAAACTCTTGTCACAATGTTTACAAGGGAAAGGTTTTTCTCCAGTGTGGACAAGCAGGTGTCTATTCAGATTACTTGATTGCGTGAAACTCTTGTCACAATGTTTACACTGGAAAGGTTTTTCTCCAGTGTGGACAAACTGGTGTGTCTTCAGATCACCTGACTGTCTGAAACTCTTGTCACAATGTTTACACTGAAAAGGTTTTTCTCCAGTGTGGAGACGCTGGTGTGTCCTCAGAGTACTTGGAAGAGTGAAACTCTTGTCACAATGTTTACACTGAAAAGGTTTTGCTCCAGTGTGGACATTCTGGTGTATCTTCAGATTACCTTTATGACTGAAACTCATGTCACAATGTTTACACTGAAAAGTTTTTGCTCTAGAATGGAGACGCTGGTGTGTCTTCAGGCTACCTTTCTGACTGAAACTCATGTCACAATGTTTACACAGGAAAGGTTTTACTCCTGTGTGGATATGCTGGTGTGTCTTCAGAGTATTTGACCGACTGAACCCCATGTCACAATGTTTACACTGGAAAGGTTTTTCTCCAGTGTGGATAAGCTGGTGTTTCTTCAGGCCACGGGACTGAGAGAAACTCTTGTCACAATGTTTACACTGGAAAGGTTTTTCTCCTGTGTGGATACGCTGGTGGGACTTCAGGTTAGCTGACACTATAAAACTCTTGTCACAATGTTTACAATTAAAAAGTTTTTCTCCAGTGTGGACACGCTGGTGTATTTTCAGTTTATCTGACCGACTGAACCTCATGTCACAATGTTTACAATTAAAAGGTTTTTCTCCAGTGTGGATAAGCTGGTGTTTCTTCAGGCCACCGGACTGAGAGAATCTCTTGTCACAATGTTTACACTGGAAAGGTTTTTCTCCTGTGTGGATACGCTGGTGGGACTTCAGGTTAGCTGACACAGTGAAACTCTTGTCACAATGTTTACAATTAAAAGGTTTTTCTCCAGTGTGGACACGCTGGTGTATTTTCAGTTTATCTGACCGACTGAACCTCATGTCACAATGTTCACAATTAAAAGGTTTTTCTCCAGTGTGGATATGCTGGTGTTTCTTCAGGCCACCGGACTGAGAGAATCTCTTGTCACAATGTTTACACTGGAAAGGTTTTTCTCCTGTGTGGACACGCTGGTGTATTTTCAGTTTATCTGACCGACTGAACCTCATGTCACAATGTTTAGACTGAAAAGGTTTTGCTCCAGTGTGCACACCTACACTTGTCTCACCCCAATCATCACTGTCGTCAGTTACTTCAGTGTCAGATTCCAGTTCAACTTCAGAGCAGTGTGAAGAGATGTCTTCATCAACCTCACTTTTCACTGCTAATAATTTAAACATTGACCCAACAGGTTCCTCTGGTCTTTGAAGTAGATCCTCCTGTTCTTCTTTAATCTGTGGAGGCTCTGATTCCTCCTGGACCAGACTGAGGCTCTTCTCTTGCTGTTCTTCTTTAATCTGTAGAGGTTCTAGTTTCACCTGGACCAGACTGAGGCTCCTCTCCTGCTGTTCTTCTTTAATGTTTAGAGGTTCTAGTTTCACCTGGACCAGACTGAGGCTCCTCTCCTGCTGTTCTTCTTTAATCTGTGGAGGTTCTGGTTTCACCGGGACCAGACTGAGGCTCCTCTCCTGCTGTTCTTCTTTAATGTTTAGAGGTTCTAGTTTCACCTGGACCAGACTGAGGCTCCTCTCCTGCTGTTCTTCTTTAATCTGTGGAGGTTCTAGTTTCACCGGGACCAGACTGAGGGTTCTCTCCTGTTGATCAGGGGAAACCTCCTCCTTAAACACAGGGAGGTCTGTGAAATCTAGGAGGAGAGGGAAGGTAACATCAGCAGAGAGCAAATCATTGTGTTTTCTGATTGGATACGATTTATTTTCCTACTTACTTATTTGTTTTGTAATAATGTCTAGTGTTTTAATTAATTATATTCTATCTATTTATATCTATTGATGATGGGCGTTTTCCCAAATTTTACATCACAGCTTATGCCCCAAGGAGGCACTTAGTCTAATAAATTTAAATGTGGCCAACGGACGCATTACCTGGTCGAGGTGACAGTCATTAAATGAATACATGAAATCAAAGACTGCTATTAAAGTCTATCGCCACAAGCTGGGTGGGCTCCTTTCCCCAATACACAGCCAGTCTAAAAGGAACCCATAGAGGCTTTCACTTTTCACAGGGGCCAGTTCCGAATTGCAGGCACCTGTAAGTGCTCTTTTTGAGCCGTTTTAAAGGAGAGTAAAGGCTTATTGGTAAGGTTTGGATTTCCGGTGGTGAGGTGACCACCGCTTCACCGAAAACTACAACATGACGTCACTGAGCCGCGGTGAAGAGCCAACCACCGCTCTCCCCAGCCCTCCTTCTCTTTTCCTCACCACCGATTACCGAGACTTGCTCCGGGCAATGTGATTGGTCTAGGAGCTGTTATGTTGTTGTGCTGGCTATAGTAAACTTTATAATAGTTGCATTGACAGCTCAGCTCGCACCACCACGGAGTATAGCCGGGCAGCGCTGTCCTCCTGGCCGTGACGAGGTGTGAGTGTGTGAGGGGACAGAGGAATTGGGATTCGGGGATCGCGGTAGGGCTGCACGGTTAATCAAATTGTAAAGTGAAAATAGTTTTTCACTTTAACTAGGGTATTTACGGTAAATATCTCTTGCACTCGCCTGCGGGCTACCGTAGTTACTTCCTCCTCCCTCTGCCACACAGAGAGAGCCATAGTACAGTGTAATACAGTGGGGAATAGCTACTGTAAATTCTCATACCGTGGCATGCCTAATGCACACGCGCTTTGCACTCTTCCCATTGGCCGCTGTGCTTGTGTTTGTTTTCCGGGAGCTGGAGCAGGCTGCTCGTGTCTCATGGTATGCAAAGCAAAAAACAGTAACATTATGAAGTACATTTTTGTGATGTCACTGAGATGTACTTCATAATGTTACTGATTTTTTTCAGACCTCCAGTTCTAGGCAACACAGAATGGGGGGGGGGGACATTCTCTAAGGTATATTAATGACAGTAAAACTTTGAAAATTAGTGGAATCCCGTAGTTACTATTCACTGGGATACCAAAAAACATTTGAAAAAAAAAGGTTTCTCACTGTTCTCTGGTTGAATATTGATATGCGATTAATCAAGATTAATTAATTACAAAGCCTCTAATTAATTAGATACATTTTTTTAATTGAGTCCCAGCTCTACTTAAAACACTATACTTGCCCTCTATAACAAAACAATAATCACACTGTGTGAAGTGAGGGGCGCTAATATATATAATATAAGTCTAACTCATGTTGATTAGGTGATGTAATGGTAAATGATGTCAATGTAAAACAAATGGTGCCAACACAAACATTAAACAATATGATGTAAACTTTCCCTTCATTGGCAATGGCGTTTTTAAAACAAACATTGAACAAACAACTAACATTAAACCTGTATATAGGCCCCTCAAAAACTCAATATTTGTATTTAAATAGAGAATCTTTCACTCAATAGGAACTGCTCCGGTCGCACGTTGATGATGTCATGTCCATGTGTGGTTCAGCCCCGTTAATGTATGGAATGCACGTGCTAATAAAAAAGTATCTAAATGTTGATCTGATGCTCATAATACCTTAGGAAGAATTAAGTTGTTGAATGAAGCGGTTGAAGATGGATGGATGGATGGAGTATTAAGTTGTTTTTATTAGAATATGCATTCCATAGGGCTGGACCACACATGGACCAACATGTGATGGGTGCAGTCCCAATTGAGTGAAAGATTCTCTATTTATGAAAGAAATAAAATATGGATGGTGTTTTTATTTTTTAATATTATTCATAGAGGGCAAGTATAATGTTTCAAGGCATATTTGTCTTATTAGCCAGGGATCCTTTTAAGGTTTATTAAAAAAGAAATCACACACACATTTTAAGACAATGTATTTCTTTTACTGAAATCGAAATTGATTTTCCGAGAAAAAATAATCAAGGTTTATTTTAGGCAAAATCGTGCAGCCCTAGATCTCAGTATAGCCAGCACAACGAGAGTAGCTCCCCACAGCAAAAAGTGGAACACACACACACACACACACCTGCCCGGCTTTGATCCGTGGCACTGGTTTTGCGAGCACTGTTGCCATGTCTGCGACCATGGGCTTGTTTTTCTGTAAAGTTGCTTATATATTGGTAGTTGTGGGTTCTGTTTTTTGGGGGCTTGTTTCTTAAGTGTAGTTGCTTATTCGGGCTTGTTTCCTAATATTTAAACCAGTGATTCTCACACATTTCCATGTATTTGTCCAAGCAAGGACCCTACATCAGAGTTTCCCAACCACTGGTACTAGTACCACTGGTAGTACTTGAGCCCTCCCTGGTGGTCCAAAAAAAAGGAGGAAAAAAAGGCAAAAGGTGGAATGAAAAAATGCTGTACTGTTGTAGATAAAAACATCCGTCTCTTACGGCACACCTAGCCGTTAACAGAAGATTTGAGACGTTGCCAGGCCCCATTAGCTCAGTGGCAAAGATTTCAGGACTTTTGCAGAAGAACCGGGTTTGAATCCAAGGTACAACAGGACAGTTACAGAGGAGCACATGTTTAACTAGCTGTAAATAAAACGGTACCTACATATCCTGTACAACTTTACTACGGGTTGCAGCGTTGCATCAAACAGTCCATGTCCCTGGTCCATCTCCCGCTGTTCCTCTGACCGTGCTACATTTCTTTTGGAGGCCATCTCTCCTGATGGCGTGAGATCTCCTCCTGTGGTGCTCTGTGGAAATCACCAACAGAAAATAATATTTAGTTATCATTCAGCAACCTGAATGATCACAGCATCACCATCGGACAGAGAAGCTTTGCATACCATGCGCACATGCACACCCAGCCACGCGCACACAGGGCTTAAAACAAGTTGTTCTACATGTTTTTCCAACGTCTGTTTTTCCATACATTAATGACACTAATGATTTTTGGGGGCTGGTATTGGTTAAATCATGTTTCCTTTATATTAAGTTCTGAACACCATATGATTGCAATTTGCACACACGATGGGTCATTGGTTTGTGTGCATCCTCGCTTGTTATTGAAACACCCGGTAGCACTTAGTGTGTTGCAGAGCGCCAGCTGTTCTTTCAAATCCATATTAAAGATTATCGCTCGACTGCCTTGAAAACGAGGGAGGTTCTTTTTTTTTGTCTGTATGTATGCAACAAAAAAAGAAAGAAAATAAATCGGTCAAAGTCAGGTAACAACAGTGACATGGAACATGTGAAAAACAAATGTGAAGAGAAAATGTATTTATTTTACAAGGAAGTGTACATGTGATTGATTCCATAAAGTTAAAAAAGAAAAGCAAACAGGGGAGGTTTTCCACTGCATGGTTTAACTCCCGTGTGGTAGCAACCGGTCGTTGCTAGTGGAACTTAAAGAAGGCTTGGACGCTACTGCCATTGACAGCACAGCACAATCAAGAAAAGATGAGATCAAACACCACCCGAAGTGTTTGCAAACAAATAAATCCTCTCAAATTTAAGTCTAATTTAATGCAAGAGAACCGAACGTAAGCACTTTTATTGTCAATTATGGCTGCCTTCCCTGTCAATAAATCCATCCTACCTGTTGCATGTTGTTGTAATCAACTTAGAACTCAGTGACTTCCATTATTCCTGTGATTTCATCTTTTGGACGTTGCCATATGGAGAAACTTCCATAACTTCAGTGGTAAATTAAATCTGTGCTACTTTAAGTCAGAATAGCAGGGCGAAATTGAATCGAGCACACGCACGAACTTGCCGCCGGTTTCGTGAAACCACCAAAGAAGGTTCCAACAATCTAGAACGGAACCATTTCTAGAACCAATTTTAATTTAGGGGAAAAGGGGTTTCAGGGGTTTCAGATGGATGGATGGATGGATGGATGGATGGATTCGTAACGTTCTTTTTTTGTGAGGTAGTAGTTAGTGATCTCCACTGTCTTTTCAGACGTCATAGCAAAGAGCTTAGCAGGACTGTTATTGTATAAAACATCTCATAGAGCTTAGCAGGACTGTTATTGTATAAAACATCTCATAGAGCTTAGCAGGACTGTTATTGTATAAAACATCTCAAAGAGCTTAGCAGGACTGTTATTGTATAAAACATCTCATAGAGCTTAGCAGGACTGTTATTGTATAAAACATCTCATAGAATTTACTCCATTACATTTTCATAAAATATATTCCAAGATGGGATTTTAACATTAGATTTTTTAGGTGATCTTATATTGGTTTTAACATTTAGAACTTCCTTTTAAACTACTTAATCCTCGTTTATGTTTTATATAAATGAATCTGCAATACAAAAATACTAAGATAATACTAAGTAATAATACTAAATAATAATAATACTAAATAATGCCATACATCGCTCTGCAAACAACTGCCTCAATTAAAATGGCTGCTTAGGGACAATTTGATATTTAAAGAATGTGTCCACAGGAGCAAAAGCGAAAACATCCACCATAAATAGCAGATCTACAAGCTCACAATGTGTCAAGTTGAGACTTGTTGTAGTTGTGTGCTTGTAGATCGGCTATGTTAGGTTTGGGTGTAGTCCATATATTAGGTTTGGTGGTCCAAGTATAAAGGGTTTAAGTGGTTAAACTGAAGTGACATAGATAAATTCCAAATATTAAAGTATTCTGCAGCACCACTGGACTTGGACTGTGTGCTCATAATACATATCTACTATTTAATCATGTCTCTGTCTGTCTGTGTCTGTCTGGGTGAAATCCACGTAACTCGAGAACCGTAAGCCCCACCGACTTCAAATTTGAAACACGCGTTCCAGAACCGCCCCCAAAAGGCCTCTGTCCGGGCTCTGGACCGGGCCCTGCCCAGCGTCAATATATGGAGCTGGCCTGTTCTAACTTCTGACCTCAACTACACTCCATATTCGGGCATGCTTGACACAGAACTCCATATATAGGAATAAAGGGACACAGAGAGAGACGCATACAGAAATCTGACATCATTCTGACGTCGGGCATAAAAGGGACACAGACATAGCCTAATATCTGGGTGGGGCATTCATTTACAACTTGCATCATTCCAAGTAGGCCAGTACCCAACGGGCCCTGCTGTAGAGGCCCCACGGGAACCTCTCTAGTTCAATAAAATAACCAATGACCAGCATCTAATCTGGTCAACAACAACCAAATGGACAAAAGTTGTTTAACAACCATACACATTCAAGTCGTATTTTCCTATGCCCAGCTTTCTGGGTTTGTGTGAACACAGTGTTGTGTTGGTTTAGAAAGTTACAAATAGGCTATTGCAGGTAATCCTTTTCTTTCTTTCAATGTTGAGGGTAAAATGCTCTTAGACTGGATGTGATGCTGCATAGAGCCCACTGTTGTTATTGATGTGCCGTTATGTTATGTTTTGCTGTGTCTATTGTACATGTAGGCCTACAACTCTCAGCAGAGTGGAAGGGGAGAGAAATGTATTCCATTGGATTTATAATTTAATTCTTGTAAACCCTCAATATAAATATATAAGAGTGTTAATCCAAAGTTAAGTGAACTTGGAAACGCAACCTCAGTGCTTAGTTTATTCTACCACCATTTGCTGTTGCAACTGTTATTATTATTATTACATTGATCTGCATTACAAAATAAACGGTCAAATTAAAGTCTGACACAACTGATACAAAACGACATTCCACAGAATTAGCGTGTCGACTACCGTCACGTGACAGTGTGTATTTCAACAGATCTTACGTTAGTTTTAGGCTACTATAAAATAGTATACTTACTTTAGCAGAGAAACAGCAGCGAGGGACTTAGCTTAGCAGAGAGCTAGCACGACTGTTGTTGTGACTGTGAGCAGTGTTGTCAGATTGTGTGAAAGTTTGAGTGAAGCCCTGGCTGCTCAAAGCTCTATCTGGGTTGTCCTCTTTAGGTTGAAAAGGACAGACTGTCCCTCAAAACGACCAACTGGTTCAAATTCAACTTTAGCTAGTAATGGACGGACCTCCGGCGGTGATCACACAGGGTTGTGCATAATGGCACTAGCGCTGCTGCTGGAGCGTGCACGTACCATAAACGGTCACTAGGGGGAGCCATGATACAGTGTAATACAATGCGGCATAGGAGTTGTATTATAGCAAATACATTACACCAGTGGTCCTTGAGGGGATTAGTAGGTGGTGCCCATGCAGCTAACTGATGGAGAGTTGGTAACCAGATGGAATATATTTAACTGAATAATAAAAGAGAGTAAATTAGACCCTGGCAACTACCGCCCTATTGGCTCCATCTCAAAAGTGATGGAACATTGTCTATGAACAGGTTGAAACAGTGGCACAGGCAGGACTTAATTATTAGCTGGGCCTGGGACCACCTGGGTGGGCACACTGCAATATATTTTCGCATTCATTCATTAATTATCGTTTTTGCCTTCAATTTCCTGAAAATATTATTGTTGCCCAGTATTGATTGATTGATTGATTGAAGAATGTATTAACAGTTTTGGAGAATTACAGTACATTTCAAGCACAACTCAATACAAGACTGTTAACTGTGGACGACACCATAAAGCATTACACTTGTTTACAATAGAGCGTCGCAGTCTCGTCCCCCTACCAGGGCCCAGGAAATGATTCCCCGTTCATTTTCCTCATTGGCATTACAAAAAGTATTTATTTAAAGACCTTGTAAGCCTTGTACAAAGACAAAGACAAATCGACAACAAACACAATTTTGCTGTTGGGAGTCAGGTTCGGTGAGGCCCGGTCGTGCTGTGTCCCCCCCACCCCCCCGGCCCGGCCCGGCCCAATGTAGTTCCGCCACTGCCTGTCGCGTGTGTGTGTGTGTGTGTCATGGCGGAGGATTGGGAGTGAGTGAGTCTGCAGTTCTGATTGCAATGGGTGCATTCCATAGTTCTGAAGCCAGAAGAACTAATACATTTACTCAAGTACTGTACTTAAGTATCTTTTTACTTTACTGGAGTATTTCCAATTTGAAATACTTTAAATCACATCATCTCAGAAGCAAATGTACGTTTACTCCACTACAATTATCTGAAAACTTTAGTTACTATAGTTACTTTGAAGATATACATTAATATATTATAAAACATATTATACATAGTCTGTTTTCAAAACTTTCAGTATTTTGATGCCAATACATTTGCACTTTTACTCAAGTAACATTTGCAACAGTAGGTCATTTAGTTGTAACAGAGTATCTTTGCTCTGGAGAGGGCAGTCTGGAGCTCTCTGGTGGAGCTGTTGTCCCCGCGACCCGACTACGGATAAGCAGTTGAAGATGGATTAATGGAGTGCTGTATAACTTTAGATTGTGGTATTGCTACTTCTACTTAGCGTAAAATAGGCCTACCGGAGTACTTCTTCCACCACTGTTTATGACCGTGCATGTGTACAAAATGACAACTCTGACATTTGAATTAAGAATCAACTTTATTTTCACTTCACTGGTTTACGGTAAAGATGTGAATTATCGTCAGTTCACTGGTTTACAAAGATGTAACTTTATTGTCACATTACTGGTTTACAGTGTAGAGAAGTTGGTGAAACGTAATTATGTTGCATAAAGCTCCATATATGGTGTTGTTGTTGTTATTCATAAATGGAGGAGAAATAATGGGTCAAAGGGACCCTTTGGATCGGTGCTACCCTCTACCGTCCGACTGGACAGGTGCTGCTGTACCCTCTATCTTAGACAGGGCGATCATTGTGCGGGTTTCAGACGGCTCTGCGGAAGTGCTGCTGGTCTGAGGCGTCTCTTCGGCGAAGGCCTTCTCCAGAACCTTTAGGACGGACCTGCAGCGGAACACGTCCTTGAAACCCTGACCCATGAACACGTACAGCAGCGGGTTCACGCAGCTGTTGAGCAGAGCCAGGGCGTAGGTGACGGGGATCCCGAATCTGATCACAATATCCAGCACGCTGCCTTTGGACACCGGGTGATTCACAGCAAACATCAGCCATATGATGTGATAGGGGAGCCAGCACAGGAAGAACACGGCGATGACGGTCGCTATGATTTTGAAGGAGCGACCCGATTGGCTGGCCAGCAAGCGACTGTTCCTGAGCCGGTAGACGATGACGGAGTAGCAGGAGACGATGGCGGCGAAAGGGACCACGAATCCCACGACAAAGTTAGTGGTGACCATCGGGAGGTCAGGATAGTTCCAGCAGAGATATCCGAAATCCTTAAAGAACACGTAAGGGGAGCTGAGAGCCAACGACAGCACCCAGACGCCCACACTCACCCAGGAGGCCTTTCTGACGGTGCGGTGGTTCTGGGTCCATACTGGACACACCATGCACACGCATCTGTCCACGCTGATGACCACCAGGATGAGGATGCTGGCGTGCATGTTCACGTAGAACACCACGATGTCCATCATGCAGACGAACCAGCCGAAGGGCCAGTGGCCGCCCAGAGCTCTCGTAGTGATAGTCAGGGGCAGGAAGGCCGTGACCAGGAGGTCGGCCACGGCCAGGTTGAGGTACCAGACGGTGCTGACGGTTTTCTTCATCCTGAAGCCCGTCGCCCAGATGACCACGCCGTTCCCCAACACGCCGAGCACCAAGACCACGCTGTAGATGACCACGGACATGGTGTGGATGGATTTCATGATTCTATCGAGGGCATCCTCACCGCCTCCTGAGCTGCCCGCAGACTGATCTGTCTCGTTAACATGATGAACAACAGCAGGTGTGGTCATGTTCTCCATCGTCCTGAAACCTAAAATAACAAAACAATGAATATGAGGTACATGCTTTGATTTAACATGCATGTGTGTGTGTGTGTGTGTGTGTGTGTGTGTGTGTGTGTGTGTGTGTGTGTGTGTGTGTGTGTGTTGCCTTTTTTGGAACAGTCCTGAAAGTGTATTATTATTATTATTATTATTTAGACTGGGTGGTCCTTGATGAAATTAAATAGGTATCATTTTGGGGTCCTTGGCACCAAAGAGTCTGAGAACTATACCGATTAAGTATGTCAGGTATTAATGCCTTAAACAGCTCCCTTGGAGGAGCAAGTTACGGCCGGGTTCTTTTGCAGGGTCGTTACACTATTCTCCATATCATAAAAAAGGCAATAAAATAAAAAGGATAGTCACCTGTTTCAAAGTGTTGAAGAGACGTCAACCAGAGAAGAGTCTTGGTGGAAGTGTGGACGGTGGACAGTGGGGAGACGACGTTATACACAAGTGCGTGCATGCGTGCGTGCGCGAGCACATGCGTGTGCACTGTTGTTGAGTTGCTGCAATGAGTTGCATCAAGCAAGCCTTGTTTTGCAATATAATTGTAACCATTTGAATGACTCTAAAAACAGCTTTGTGTTGGGAGTGAAAACCTTCTAAAATATAATAGGGCTGTCAACCGATTCAAATATTTAATCGTGATTAATCGCATGATCAAGGTCCATTGTTTATTCTACATTTGAGCCACATGCCACCATTTGATGAGATTTAGCCTCGCAGACCCAAACTAAAGAATATGTCTTGTGTGCCTTTATTGAAAGTTACAGTGAAGATGGACAGTGAAGCAAAGGTCGTCATTTTTTTATTCAAGCCTTAATTATTTTACAGTCGATTATCCTTTCATTTTTTATTCAAGGCTTCATTTTTTATAGTCGATTATCCTTTCATTTTTTATACTCTGATATCCCTTTGAATATGGAATATTTGTTTGCAGCACTACATTCAGCAGAAGCAGCAGACAACGTTGTCTTGTATTTGTATGCAGCAGCAGTCAACAACAGTGGAGCAACAATCAGCAAACGGCGGATATGAAAAGGGAAGTTCAGAGCTTCGGCTTACGACAAAAGGGGAAGCACACGATCGATAATGAATTAAGAATCAACTTTATTTTCACTTCACTGGTTTACCGTAAAGATGTGACTTTATTGTCAGTTCACTGGTTTACAAAGATGTAACTTTATTGCCACATTACTGGTTTACAGTGCAGAGAAGTTGGTGAAACGTAATTATGTTGCATAAAGCTCCATATATGGTGTTGTTGTTATTCATAAATGGAGGAGAAATAACAGGAGGTGAGCAGGATAATCATAACAACTCAAACAATAAAGATGCATAAAAAATAAAGATGCATTTTTTTTTTAAATGCAATAAAGATAAATACAGATAGATACAATATCTCAATAAATATCTCAATAAATATTTTCAATAAAATAAAATGTAAAAAGTAAAAACAGTTACTTTTCATCATGGTTTCAATCTTTGAGAACATAATGGATACTGAGAAGAAAATACTTGCATATTAAAGGAGTAGTTCAACCTTAAATGACCTTATTTCTACCAATTACTCACACACGATGGAGTCTTGAATTCCTGCGCTTTGCACACAAGTAAGTTGCCCATGAATGGCCTACTTGTGCCCGAGCAGAGCGCGCAACTTATCTCTGACTCTTGTCAACTTACCCCAATCAAGTTATTGAAACATGTGACATATAGAGTTAATATATAACATTGGTTATGTCATCCACATACGTCTTTTAAACATGTTTTACATAAACACACATAGTTACGTCGTCAACCAATCCCTGATTGGCTGAGCAACGCCACCAACACAAGGAGGCGATCCAAAGGGTCAAAGGGACCCTTTGGATCGGTGCTACCCTCTACCGTCCGACCGGACAGGTGCTGCTGTACCCTCTATCTTAGACAGGGCGATCATTGTGCGGGTTTCAGATGGCTCTGCGGAAGTGCTGCTGGTCTGAGGCGTCTCTTCGGCGAAGGCCTTCTCCAGAACCTTTAGGACGGACCTGCAGCGGAACACGTCCTTGAAACCCTGACCCATGAACACGTACAGCAGCGGGTTCACGCAGCTGTTGAGCAGAGCCAGGGCGTAGGTGACGGGGATCCCGAACCGGATCACAATATCCAGCGCGCTGCCTTTGGACACCGGGTGATTCACAGCAAACATCAGCCATATGATGTGATAGGGGAGCCAGCACAGGAAGAACACGGCGATGACCGTCGCGATCATTTTGAAGGAGCGACCCGATTGGCTGGCCAGCAAGCGACTGTTCCTGAGCCGGTAGACGATGACGGAGTAGCAGGAGACGATGGCGGCGAAAGGGACCACGAATCCCACGACAAAGTTAGTGGTGACCGTCGGGAGGTCAGGATAGTCCCAGCAGAGATATCCGAAATCCTTATAGAACACGTAAGGGGAGCTGAGAGCCAACGACAGCACCCAGACGCCCACACTCACCCAGGAGGCCTTTCTGACGGTGCGGTGGTTCTGGGTCCATACTGGACACACCATGCACACGCATCTGTCCACGCTGATGACCACCAGTATGAAGATGCTGGCGTGTACGTTCATGTAGAAAACTATGATGTCCATCATGCAAACGAACCAGCCGAAAGCCCAGCGGCCGTTCAGAACTCTGGTGGTGATGCCCAGGGGCAGGAAGGCCGTGACCAGGAGGTCGGCCACGGCCAGGTTGAGGTACCAGACGGTGCTGACGGTTTTCCTCATCCTGAAGCCCGTCGCCCAGATGACCACGCCGTTCCCCAACACGCCGAGCACCAAGACCACGCTGTAGATGACCACGGACATGGTGTGGATGGATTTCATGATTCTATCGAGGGCATCCTCACCGCCTCCTGAGCTGCCCGCAGACTGATCCGTCTCGTTAACGTGAAGAACAGCAGGTGTGGTCATGTTCTCCATCGTCCTGAAACCTAAAATAACAAAACAATTAATATGAGGTACATGCTTTGATTTAACATGTGTGTGTGTGTGTGTGTGTGTTCGCCTTTTTTCCGAATCCGAAATATGATGTAGGCTACATCATACTTAATGACCCAGATTGCGTCTCACTTTGTCCTTTACTACCCTAAACAAAGTCCATAGACTTGGCTGGCAAAACATTACCCTAAACAAACATTAAAAAGTCCATAGACTTGGCTGGCCTATAATTCCGGAAGCCAAGTAAAAAAATATATATATACTGAAAATGTGTACAACACAACATTTGTGTGTCATAACATGAGCTGTGATTGTAATGTATCTAATGTATCTGAGTATGTTGTGTTTGTCAAATTGATCACCTACAGTTGATTTTCTCGACAAAATTGTATTTTGGCGGTGCCTTGATGGCGTCATAATACGTGATTTTACACTTGGGTGCACGCTGAGAATAGCAGATCTACAAGCTCACAACGTGCCGCGTGAACTAGTAAATCTCTTCTCCTCTAGTTCCTCCCTATAACATTTTAGTCTAGTTTATATCTGTTGACGAAATTGTCAATATGTAGGCTTAGTTTTAGTCATGGTTAATATCTATGGCAGTGGCGGAAGGTTCCTATAACGACAGTGGGTGCCCACCTTAGAGTAGCCTATATATTTTAAGGTGCCCACCCGCCCCGCAACTTATTATTATTGGCTTATTATTTTGCCAGTGCGTGCTTCTGCTCCTGAGCACCCACGGAGTTGACGCCACTGATCTATGGTGATACTGGACACAAAACATAGTTCCATGTGACAGAGTTCTAAGTTGAACGAAAGTTGCTAGAATGGGCCAACAATACAAATGACGCTACTTTTGTCTTTTTAATGCGTGGCATTACCAGACCTCCACCAAATGACCAGAACCATACTCAATATTCACCAAAACCAGAGCAGAACTCCCACCACAGGACTCAGGCATACCTTTACAACCACTATGTTAATTCATTCCTCCAGCTTTAAGTCCAAACATCTGAAGTAACGCTTTAAGTAGAAGTATAGCAATACTGCAATGTAGTAATACTCTGTTATAAGTAAATGTCGGGAATTCAATATTTACTTGAGTAATAGTACAACAATATTGGTATAAAAATGTGCTTATAGTACGAAAAGTAAAAGTACTCATTATGCAGACTGTTCCATTTCACACGTTTTGAAATGTATACAAACTATAGCAGTTTGGAGTTGGTGAAATGGGTCTGGATGTTGGTCTGACGGGCCAGACGAATGTCCAGGGAGGCGCCCTCGACATTAATAAAATATAATTTTACTGGTGTTTTTCAATAGAAACAAATTATTTTGAGGCATAAAGGTGACAGCATGCAGTGCAATAGGAATAATTAACCCAAATGTGACAAAGTCATATGTCCTGTCTTCTATGGTGCCAGCCTGAAGAAAAGTGCGCATTCCGTATGTGACATCAGCTGACTGGTAAAGAGAATAGTACGGACATGTTGATTGGGTACGTCTCAAACACGCCTTAAACACACCCATGACTAATTCAAGGCCGTTTTGCGCAATCCACGGGGTGTCAAAAGCGCTTCTTAACATGCCCAAAATTGCTATATGACATACCACACGCCCCCAGCTCTAAAAACTGTAATATTATAAGTAATATTATTGGAAGTGGTTAATGGGGGCCTTAGAGTTAAAGGGTGTCTTTGCAAACATTTGAGAAGCACTAATGTAGGTGTGTAGGTGTGTGTGTGTGTGTGTGTGTGTGTGTGTGTGTGTGTGTGTGTGTGTGTGTGCCTTTTTTGGAACAGTCCTGAAAGTGTATTATTATTATATTTATTATATTTATTATTATTATTATTTAGACTGGGTGGTCCTTGATCAAATTAAATATCGTTTTGGGGGTCCTTGGCACCAAAGAGTCTGAGAACTATACCGATTAAGTATGTAATTCTGTCGAATGATTTAGAAAGCTTTTTGATGAATCGGCCGGGTATTAATCCCTTGGAGGAGCAAGTTACGGCCGGGTTCTTTTGCAGGGTCGTTACACTATTCTCGATATCGTAAAAAAGGCAATAAAATAAAAAGCATAGTCACCTGTCTCAAAGTGTTGAAGAGACGTCAGCCAGAGAAGAGTCTTGGTGGAAGTGTGGCCAGTGGACAGTGGGGAGACGACTTTATACACAAGTGCGTGCGTGCGTGCGCGAGCACGTGCATGTGTGTTGTTGTTGTTGATTAGGTTCTTCGTATGTCAGTTGATACAATGATAAGGGCTACCATCTGAACCCTAAATGAGAAGCTTGATCTCGTCATACTGCGAAAAACCTAACCGACACGGACGTCGCTGATGACATACCGCGCTTATCAGTCAATCATTGGAATACGCTCAGGCTCTCCTTCAGTCTCTGGAGCAGGCCTCCAGCTGTGTTAATTGGTCTTTATCTCAACGAGACGAGACTGAATCCGGAAATATATGCAAATCCAACAATAACCACATTATAAAAACACTTAACAACACTCAACAGGTTGATGACTACAAGTATTTGGGTTCATATATATCTTCATATATATATCCCAAAAGGACTGGTCAGCCTGCAATGACATGCGTGTGTGTGTGTGTGTGTGTGTGTGTGTGTGTGTGTGTGTGTGTGTGTGTGCGTGTGTGCGTGTGTGTGTGTGTGTGTGTGTGTGTGCATGCGTGCGCAACATGTCGCACCTCCTCGCAACCGCCTTTGATCTCCATCGTCGCAAGGACTTCCGTGCTGCAATGAGTTGCGAAAGCAAGCCTTGTTTTGCAATATAATTGTTGTAACCATTTGAATGACTCTAAAAACAGCTTTCTGTTGGAGTGAAAACATTCTAAAATATAATAGGGCTGTCAATCGATTCAAATATTTAATGGCGATTAATCGCACGATCAAGGTCCATTATTTATTCTACATTTGAGCCACATGCCAACATTTGATGAGATTTAGCCTCGCAGACCCTAAAGAAATATGTCTTGTGTGCCTTTATTGAAAGTTACAGGGAAGATGGACAGTGAAGCAAAGGTCGTCATTTTTTTTATTCAAGCCTTAATTTTTTACAGTCGATTATCCTTTCATTTTTTTATTCAAGCGTTCATTTTTTATAGTTGATTATCCTTTCATTTTTTATACTCTAATATCCCTTTGCATATGGAATATTTGTTTGCAGCACTACATTCAGCAGCAGCAGCAGACAACGTTGTCTTGTATTTGTATGCAGCAGCAACAGTCAACAACAGTGGCGCAACAATCAGCAAACGGCGGATATGAAAAGGGAAGTTCAGAGCTTCGGCTTACGACAAAAGGGGAAGCACACGATCGAGGTGTGGAAATTAGAACGAGCGGGCGGGCGGGAGCCACTGAAATGGACGAGAAGTTATCTGTGATCTAATGACGCCCATTTGGAGAGAGAGAGAGAGGAGGAGGAGGGGTGAGAGAGAAAAAGAGAGAGAAGGGGGAGGGGAGAGAGAGGGAGGGGTTATGGGCAAAACTAGAATCAGACAAATCCGTATCGATCACGAGATCATGTGTACCGATTTGTGTGATCTTTGGACAACACGCAGAACACATCCATCAAAGATGTTCAGACACAAGACAGGTGTCAGACACAAGGCAATGTCTTGAATGTAATTCAATATGCTATTGGCTGTTTGTATTCTTTTTGGAAAAATATAAAAAGATACTGCTGTGGAAAGGCTATATTATTTGACTTATATTGAACCTATAAACAATTTAGTATATGTAAGGTTTTGCCCCCTGAAACGGTACCTCGTCAGATAATCCCCACATAATTATCCTACAACAACTTCTGTGAACAGACTTCACTGTAGTAGCTTTTCATAAATTATATTTGTACTTAGGCTGTTCTGCTGTCATGAAAGTTTATAGTTAGAGAAATTCAAAGTCCAGCCGTCTGCTGTCCTGCAGCCTCTCCCACCCCCTCACTGGGGAAAATTCTGGGAGGAAAACAGAAACGGGGCGAGTAGTCTTGTCACACACACACACACACACACACACACACACACACACACACACACAACAAAAGATCTCTAACAAAACTCAAGCCAAGGTCAAGGTGGCCTTTATTATCCTGTTTATGAACTACAGAAGGTCGAGCCAACGAGGCTCCATAGATAGCAGTACACAAAGACAGGCACCTCCAGCAAACAATGACTAGACTACATGCAGACGTGAGAAAACAGCTGCAGACACATTACAGCGTACAGTAAGCAAGGCGCTTAAGGGTGGGGGCCAATGTGACCTCTCCTATTCCGCCTGCTGTATCATCAAAGATTGACACGAGTCCAGGTTGGAGCAGTTGATAGAGTGTGTTTGCACCCAATTCTAATAATGATCAAAATAATAAGAATAAGAATAAAACAACTTTATTAGTCAAATAAACTACAACTAGAACAGGCCACTCTTATGATATTGAAATGTATTATTTTATTGGAAAAAGTAGACATTATATAGCTAATGCTTTGGACACTTTATTTTAAATCTACGCGGAAAACCCTGCGTGTTTACAAACATTCAAACTCTGCTGCTGGTCTATAATATAATACTGTATAGCTTTGTTATTTCCTACCGTAGTGCACGGTCTCTCCAGGAGGGGGGAGCAGAGAGCAGCAATGTGTTCTGCTTTAGTAAAAAGGATGGAGACAGAGTGAGAAAAGAAAGAAAGAAAGGTACCATGTTTACCCAGGGTAACTGGACTAAGCTCAAGAACTTGTTTACAGCCAGGCCCTGCTCATAGAACATTTCATGGTAGGGGTTCAATGCCTTGCTCAAGGGCACTTCAGCGGTGGTAATTTTAACGTGCCGGTCCGGGGATACATTACGAACTAGTGAGTACCTTCCGATATCAAGACCGGCTCCGCAAACCGTTCGGCCATCGCTGCCCAAGAGAGAAAACTCGTGCGTGCGAGAGAGAGAGAGAGAGAGAGAGATAGAGACAGTACTGTAGAGGGGGTTCCCTAGTGTTCCTGGAACTAATCAATTAGGCCTATAACAAAGCGGAGGGGTAACTAACTGTAATGGCTGGTCCCTTATTTCCCATCATGCTCTCTGTCTGGAGATGCACAGGCATCTGGGAAGGGGGGGGGGGGTTGCCAAAGTGTAAGTGTGTGTGTGTGTGTGTGTGTGTGTGTGTGTGTGTGTGTGTGTGTGTGTGTGTGTGTGTGTGTGTAAGTGTGTGCGTGCGTGCGTGTGTGTGTAAGTGTGTGTGCGTGTGTGTGCGTGTGTCAGTGAAGTAGTGCATGGTGGAAGAAGCGTTGTGTTTGTTAGTCCTGTCTGTGTTGCGAGGAACAGTCCTCTATTCAAATGTACAAAGGTAGTATTGGCATCGAAATAAAGCTACTGGTCCATGAGGCAGATGGCCTGCTATGGCCTGGCTATAAAGCTACTGGTCCATGAGGCAGATGGCCCGCTATGGCCTGGCTATAAAGCTACTGGTCCATGAGGCAGATGGCCCGCTATGGCCTGGCTATAAAGCTACTGGTCCATGAGGCAGAAGGCCTGCTATGGCCTGGCTATAAAGCTACTGGTCCATGAGGCAGAAGGCCTGCTATGGCCTGGCTATAAAGCTACTGGTCCATGAGGCAGAGGGCCTGCTATGGCCTGGCTATAAAGCTACTGGTCCATGAGGCAGATGGCCCGCTATGGCCTGGCTATAAAGCTACTGGTCCATGAGGCAGATGGCCTGCTATGGCCTGGCTATAAAGATACTGGTCCATGAGGCAGAGGGCCTGCTATGGCCTGGCTATAAAGCTACTGGTCCATGAGGCAGAAGGCCTGCTATGGCCTGGCTATAAAGTTACTGGTTCAGGCAGATGGCCTGCTATGGCCTGGCTATAAAGCTACTGGTCCAGGTAGATGGCCTGCTATGGCCTGGCTATAAAGCTACTGGTCCATGAGGCAGATGGCCTGCTATGGCCTGGCTATAAAGCTACTGGTCCAGGTAGATGGCCCGCTATGGCCTGGCTTCGGACATACTGATGACGTGGATTAACTCACGCTTCACAGCGGGGGGGAGGTGTGAGTCTGGCAAAGCCAGGCTAGGTGGCCCATCTAGTCTGGCCCAATACCATCTTCTACCACCAGGGCGACGGTATACACGGCATACCTTCTCTGCAGGCTATAGGGCTTTAAGATAGTTTGTTCCCATATAGGACTCATGAACAAGAATCTCAGTTCCATATAGGACTCATGAACAAGAACATCAGTTCCATATAGGACTCATGAACAAGAACATCAGCTCCATATAGGACTCATGAACAAGAACATCAGTTCCATATAGGACTCATGAACAAGAACCTCAGTTCCATATAGGACTCATGAACAAGAACCTCAGTTCCATATAGGACTCATGAACAAGAATATCAGTTCCATAGGAATCATGAACAAGAACATCAGTTCCATATAGGAATTGTGAACAAGAATCTCAGTTCCATATAGGACTCATGAACAAGAATCTCAGTTCCATAGGACTCATGAACAAGAATCTCAGTTCCATAGGACTCATGAACAAGAATCTCAGTTCCATAGGACTCATGAACAAGAATCTCAGTTCCATAGGACTCATGAACAAGAATCTCAGTTCCATAGGACTCATGAACAAGAATCTCAGTTCCATATCGGACTCATGAACAAGAATCTCAGTTCCATATAGGACTCATGAACAAGAATCTCAGTTCCATATAGGACTCATGAACAAGAATCTCAGTTCCATATAGGACTCATGAACAAGAATCTCAGTTCCATATAGGAATCATGAAGAAGAATCTCAGTTCCATATCGGACTCATGAACAAGAATCTCAGTTCCATATAGGAATCATGAACAAGAATCTCAGTTCCATATAGGACTCATGAACAAGAATCTCAGTTCCATATAGGAATCATGAAGAAGAATCTCAGTTCCATATAGGAATCATGAAGAAGAATCTCAGTTCCATATAGGAATCATGAAGAAGAATCTCAGTTCCATAGGACTCATGAACAAGAATCTCAGTTCCATATAGGACTCATGAACAAGAATCTCAGTTCCGTGCATAACAATACAATGTGACGCCTCTTGGAACTATGACTCGTAGCCTTCGGTTAGCGTTGTTTATTTTACTGTCAACGTACAGTCAGTGTGATCTGTAATGTTTGTGTATGTGTTTTTATGTATCCTGATGACTGCTTGCAAAGTACAAACGGACAAATAAAATATCTATATCTATAATGTACTTATCTTTTACCATTAGAGAGAGAGAGAGCATTAATGTGAGTCTATAAATGTCCTGTTCAGTTCAGCTCTGTTGCCTTTGTGTGTGTGTGCGTGTTTGTGTGCAACTGTGCGTGTGTGTGTGTGTGTGTGTGTGTGTGTGTGTGTGTGTGTGTGTGTGTGTGTGTGTGTGTGTGTGTGTGTGCGTTGCCAGGGTGGAGGTATGTAACCGTCCCCAAAGAGAATGACAGGATGGACGGCAAAGGAAACACACTCATCATAGAGTTAGAGAGAGAGAGAGAGAGAGAGAGAGAGAGAGAGAGAGAGAGAGAGAGAGAGAGAGAGAGAGAGAGAGAGAGAGAGACACACACACACACACACACACACACACACACACACACACAGATAGAGTACTGTACAACTTTGAGGTGTTTTTACTTTACTTGACTATTTCCAGTATAGGCTACTTGTACTCATATATATACTCCAGTACATCTCAGAGGATACTTGTACTCATATATACTCCAATACATCTACTTGTACGCATATATACTCCAGTACATCTACTTGTACTCCTATATATACTCCAGTACATCTCAGAGGATACTTGTACTCATATATACTCCAGTACATCTCAGAGGCAAATATTGCGCTTTCACTCTACTTCAATTATTTGAAAACGGTTACTTTGTAGTTATTCAACATTCAACACTTCATTTTGGCCTTTTTTCAAAACATTTTTTATACATTTGAAAACTTGTGAAATGGGACATTCTGCACAATGAGTACTTTTACTTCATTAATTAATTCCGGTAACTAACATTTTACTTGTGTAAAAAATGTGAGTACTTCTTCCATGCACCACTGAGAGAGAGACAGAGAGAGAGAGAGAGAGAGAGAGAGAGAGCGAGAGAGCGAGAGAGAGAGAGAGACAGAGAGACAGAGTGTAGGGGGAGGCGGGGGAGAGAGAAAGAGGGAGAGAGAGAAAGAGGGGGAGAGAGAAAGAGGGGGAGAGAGAAAGAGGGGGAGAGAGAAAGAGGGGGGAGAGGGGGGGGGCTCAGTAATGGGGTCTTTGTTCTAGGTGGTGTGACTCACAAAGCCTCTGCCAGTATAGCTACTATTACCACACACGTGTGCGTGCGTGCGTGCGTGCGACAAAACTCAGTGACAGGAAATGGTTGTACGATGTAGGCCTGCAAACTGTAAGATATTCCCGCTGTTTCATGAAGAATGGTTATTTAATTAAACGGGTCAGTTGGGTAATCATCATTTTTTTGACATCTTGTGTCTGTGCCTCTGTTGTCTTTGGCAACGTCTAGTATATCTTTGGCAGTCGGTCCAATATGGGCCTTGAACTGGGAGTGAATTGAATTGTACTTTAATGTGTGTGTGTGTGTGTGTGTGTGTGTGTGTGTGTGTGTGTGTGTGTGTGTGTGTGTGTGTGTGTGTGTGTGTGTGAATGGGTGCAGTGTCTCAGTAAACTATAGGATCATAGAATGCAGAGAGACAGTGTAGTGTCTCAGTAAACTATAGGATCATAGAATGCAGAGACACAGTGTAGTGTCTCAGTAAACTATAGGATCATAGAATGCAGAGAGACAGTGTAGTGTCTCAGTAAACTATAGGACCATAGAATGCAGAGAGACAGTGTAGTGTCTCAGTAAACTATAGGATCATAGAATGCAGAGAGACAGTGTAGTGTCTCAGTAAACTATAGGACCATAGAATGCAGAGAGACAGTGTAGTGTCTCAGTAAACTATAGGATCATAGAATGCAGAGAGACAGTGTAGTGTCTCAGTAAACTATAGGATCATAGAATGCAGAGAGACAGTGTAGTGCCTCAGTAAACTATAGGACCATAGAATGCAGAGAGACAGTGTAGTGTCTCAGTAAACTATAACTACAACTCAAGTATGTTGACAAGATTGGATTCCTCTTCCACCAAGGAAGCACACAGTGCTGTAAAATATCATAGCAGATGGTTGTGTTGAGACTGGACTTGATAAAACACGGTGATGATTAAGGCAGTGTTATCTGCTGGTGTTGATCCACTGACAGTGAAAACTTAACATTGGTTTCAACACAGCCATCTTTTTAGTACATTGTGCTTCAGTATGTTGACAAGCTCCATGAGGAGAGGTTTTGGCACCTGCCCACAGAGCCAAAACTACTAGTAACTGGTGTACTGACCATGGTATTACTGTGTTAAAACTACTAGTAACTGGTGTACTGACCATGGTATTACTGTGTTAAAACTAATAGTAACTGGTGTACTGACCATGGTATTACTGTGCTTAACTGACCAGCCTACTGGCCTGACCTGAACCCCACAGAGAATCTAGGTTGTATTGTCAAGACAAGAGGAAGGTGTGAGACACTAGATTCAACAATACAAATGCATTTACGGCTGTTATTAAAGCAAACCTGGGCTTCCATAACACCTCAACAGTGACAGAGGCTCATCACCTCCTTGGGGGAGACACGGAGAGAGAGAGAGAGAGGCACATCAACCTTCGGACCAGATATTTGGGTCAAAATATTTCCCACAACTATTCGAACAAAGACACAGACACACACACACACACACACACACACACACACACACACACACACACACACACACACACACACACACACACACACACACACACACACAGGAATGTGTGCATGTGTGCATGTGCATGATGCTATACTACTCACATGCACAAACACACATCTCGATAACAGGCCAATGAAGGTTAAAGAAAAGCGTGCATGCGTGCATGTGTGCGTGCGTGCGTGCATGTGTGCATGCGTGCGTGTGTGCGTGCGTGCGTGTTCAGCCTTGCTAGGAGCAGGATGTCCTGTCCTGTGTTGCTATTGTGGATCGGTCAGCCCGCGAGACATTACCCCAACTTCCTGTGGTCACACACACACACACACACACACACACACACACACACACACACACACACACACACACACACACACACACACACACACACACACACACACACACACACACACACACACACACACACACACACACACACACACACCTAAATACAATGGGACTGGGTCCAGAGGCACGGTGTGTGTGTGTGTGTGTGTGTGTGTGTGCGTGCGTCGGCTGGTTATTAATAGAGAGTTAATAACAATAGCCGTGTGTGCGCTCTCATAATAGCAGCGCAGCGTGTCAGATCTTTGATCCAACACAACACACACACACACACACACACACACACACACACACACACACACACACACGACACACACAACACACACACACACACACACACACACACACACACACCACACACACAACACACACACATACACGCGTCCTGAAATGTGAAACACACACTTCCATATTTAACTGTTTATACTAATCACTTCATCCTGTAATATGATAATAAATATGCTCATAAATGTTACTGTTAACTCATCCGGCAATCCTGATATATGTATGAAGTGATGGGTGTGTCCACATTATCCACATAAAACATAATTGAACACATTCCGTACACACTTAAAAATGAAATAGTCTTCCTCCTTGTGTAATCACTAGAATTTCGCCCGGCTTCGCCGGGCTCATCCCAGTGTCGTTGCAGCGCAATATGGGAAGAAGGAATTTTCAGGAGTTGACAGAGTCCACTTCATGTTTCAGCTGTGTTTTTAAACTCAGTAGTGTGCCCTGCACATGTAGTAACGGATGGGTTATAAATTATTATAATAACAGAAAGTGTTTTTTATTTCTCATAAAAACGCAAACATGGTGAAACAGCCTATTTAATTTATACAAAAGGAGAAGAGAGAGAGCAATGTGTTTGTGGCTCAAACTTTGTCTAATATTGTTTTAGAGCAGTGGTTCTCAAACATTTCCATGCCAAGAGCAAAGGACCCCCAATATTTTTTCAATCTACAAAAATAATCCCCAAATCGCTTATAAATTAAATTAAATTACTTACTAATCGCTTATTTGGCAACACTGGCCAGAAATTACCAGTGTTGCTTCTTTTTGTCTTATTTTGTATAGACCTAGGTGGCTTGTTTCTGCCATAGAGTTATACTGGCAACACCTGGCTTCAGCTAGCTGGTGCTGCTGCTCTCTCGTCTCTGTGTGTACTGTCAGTCCCAGCTCCGTGACTGGGAGATGGGACTGTCGATAGTCTGGATAGAACTTTCTGTTACAGTTAAATCAATATAAAAGTACCACACAACTGAAAAGTATTGCGACTGTGACGGCGATCATGTTTGGACATCTATGGACAGCTATTTTTCGTGGCACATTATGTTTAATCACAACAACGTCACGTTTACTTTAGCTCCTCAATGTTTGGGTCGGGACATGTATGTGTCTACGTGCGCTCCAGTCTTAAGCATTAACATTTCAATGGCCGAGGATCGTTAAGAGTCTATTGTTCCGTGTTGTTGTTATTAGACGTGTGACAACGCAACAATAGGAAGCGATTACCACGGTCCATTCTGTTGCTGGCGCTCCGAGTAAAATGATCTGATTATAATCAGCTGTTTTATGTGCGTGCGTGCAGGCCAGGGTGTCACCCAGGAACCGATAGAGAGAACCGAAATGTAATTATTGTAATGGGTACCCGGTACTCGAGCATGTTCGGTTCGGTACCGGATTGGTCCCGAGGTTCGGGACCCACCCCTACCCCCCCCCTCTCTCTCTCTCTCTGACGTTCTCTCTCTCTCGCTCGCGCGCGTTACTCTAACACGTCTTTCTGTCTTTCTCTCTCTCTCTCTCTGTCAGAAAGCGTTGTCAGTTTACTCACAGCACCGTCACTCCTGTCAGTTATTTCGTCGTGTATTGGTAGCCTATATGAGCCCAATATTGGCGTTACGCATTTCACTTGAATAATGTTGTGTGCGCACGTGCGCACGCTGAGAAAGACAGTTATGTAATGAAACTGAAAATTATAAGTGCTGCACTGCTGTCTCGCTGGCGTATAGCCATTCCTGTGTGTGTGTGTGTGTGTGTGTGTGTGCAGGCGTGTGTAGTCGGCATTGGCTGGCAGGCGAAAATAGCAAAAGCTATACGTGTAACGTAAATATTTCGGCACAATCCAAGTAGTGACAATGAACAATGTTGATTTAACTAAGGGATTCGCTGAGTGTTTTATTTTGTAAATACAGGGATTTAGAAGTGATAAGCAAAATAGTGAGCCAATAATTTCTCCCCTTCCTTCTGTCTGTTATCCTGCGAGAGCCCTAAAAAGCAAGATGGCTGCCGATTGCGAGCTGAGAGACGGAGAAAATAGTGACGTGTGAGCCGGGGGCGGGCCTCTGACAACAGCATGAACACAGGGCAGTGTTGCCAGGTTTGCGAATTGTAAGCGAGTTGTAGTGTGTGTAAATAGCGTGGTTGTGGCCTTGTTTCTGCCCCTGTTGGGGCAACAGAACATGTCGACCAGTTTCTGTCAACCGCTTTTGGTCAGGTGACCAACTCCACAAATGTTAAATTAGATAGTACCTGATGATCATTCTGCAATGGATTATAATATGTCATTTGTGGGTTGTACTAGGCCTACAGTATGTGATATCTAGTTCTGTAATGGGTCATTTGGTGATAATGTGACTTATTGATTGTTCTATTTGTATCATAATTATGTATCTATGTGGTATATATGCGGGGGGGGGGGGGGGGGGGTTGTGATATCAGATTGTGTCTCGTTGCTCAGGTAATCTGTAATATCACATGAGCAGAGCCACAACGCCAAATCTAAATGCAATATAGCTTTGCAATAAATGGCTTATGGCCAATATGGAGTCTGAAGTGGAGAATGAAGTGACATCTTGAAAATAAGGTGACACAGAGAGAGTGGACATGCTAGTCCTCCACAGGCCAATCGGACGTCAACACGAGGCATGTGTGATTATTAATATTATTGGCCGATAATAGATCAACAAAGTATTTTTTCTTAACTTGTTTATTGCCATTATAGAATAATTTACAGGCAATTTCATTTCATATTTACTTTACTTTTCACTGTGGTATGGGAGGTTTTTTTAATTTAGAGTATCTATATTTTTAGTTTTTAATTTAGTGTATCTGGGCAGCGTCATTTGTAGATTCTGCGTCCAGATATTCTGCCACTAACTCCCATCTCCTTTTGAGGAGGGCTCCAAATGGACTGCTCTACAGGTCACTCTGTGTCTCAGAGGAGGGCTGTGGACAGTTCAGTCCAAACAGACTGCTCTACCGGTCACTCTGTGTCTCAGAGGAGGGCTGTGTGGACATTTCAGGAACCCGCCCACCAGTGACATCATCAATGGAATGGAATCCAAGCCAATAGAAAGTGCAGGCTTTCTATTCCTGGAAAGTTAGCATGATATAATCCAAAGCCATTTAGTTCTCGCATTATTTACAAATCCAAATAGTTGTTCGGAAGAAGACGTCTGCCGGCTATAACGATGATGTCACTGGTAGGCGGGTTTCTGAAGTGTCCACAGCAGCCCTCCTATGAGACACAGACCGAGTAGGGAAAGAATAACACACTTGTGTGAAGTGAGCGGTGCCTTTCATCACCATGACGACGTCTGATGACGTCAACAACATTCCGTGCTCACAGACAGACAGACAGACAGAAGGACAGACAGACAGACAGACAGACAGACAGACAGACAGAAGGACAGACAGACACTTTTATCATGAACACATTAGTGAGGACCAATTATATGAAAATGGGTGGAGTTTTGTGCACGCTCTCATCCCTAGTTTTTTCCTCCCTTCTCATGAAAAACAAAAAACTACAAAGATGGAGGAAAAACAACAACATTATTATAATAACAGAAAGTGTTTTTTATTTCTCATAAAAACGCAAACATGGTGAAACAGCCTATTTAATTTATACAAAAGGAGAAGAGAGAGAGCAATGTGTTTGTGGCTCAAACTTTGTCTAATATTGTTTTAGAGCAGTGGTTCTCAAACATTTCCATGCCAAGAGCAAAGGACCCCCAATATTTTTTCAATCTACAAAAATAATCCCCAAATCGCTTATAAATTAAATTAAATTACTTACTAATCGCTTATTTGGCAACACTGGCCAGAAATTACCAGTGTTGCTTCTTTTTGTCTTATTTTGTATAGACCTAGGTGGCTTGTTTCTGCCATAGAGTTATACTGGCAACACCTGGCTTCAGCTAGCTGGTGCTGCTGCTCTCTCGTCTCTGTGTGTACTGTCAGTCCCAGCTCCGTGACTGGGAGATGGGACTGTCGATAGTCTGGATAGAACTTTCTGTTACAGTTAAATCAATATAAAAGTACCACACAACTGAAAAGTATTGCGACTGTGACGGCGATCATGTTTGGACATCTATGGACAGCTATTTTTCGTGGCACATTATGTTTAATCACAACAACGTCACGTTTACTTTAGCTCCTCAATGTTTGGGTCGGGACATGTATGTGTCTACGTGCGCTCCAGTCTTAAGCATTAACATTTCAATGGCCGAGGATCGTTAAGAGTCTATTGTTCCGTGTTGTTGTTATTAGACGTGTGACAACGCAACAATAGGAAGCGATTACCACGGTCCATTCTGTTGCTGGCGCTCCGAGTAAAATGATCTGATTATAATCAGCTGTTTTATGTGCGTGCGTGCAGGCCAGGGTGTCACCCAGGAACCGATAGAGAGAACCGAAATGTAATTATTGTAATGGGTACCCGGTACTCGAGCATGTTCGGTTCGGTACCGGATTGGTCCCGAGGTTCGGGACCCACCCCTACCCCCCCCCTCTCTCTCTCTCTCTGACGTTCTCTCTCTCTCGCTCGCGCGCGTTACTCTAACACGTCTTTCTGTCTTTCTCTCTCTCTCTCTCTGTCAGAAAGCGTTGTCAGTTTACTCACAGCACCGTCACTCCTGTCAGTTATTTCGTCGTGTATTGGTAGCCTATATGAGCCCAATATTGGCGTTACGCATTTCACTTGAATAATGTTGTGTGCGCACGTGCGCACGCTGAGAAAGACAGTTATGTAATGAAACTGAAAATTATAAGTGCTGCACTGCTGTCTCGCTGGCGTATAGCCATTCCTGTGTGTGTGTGTGTGTGTGTGTGTGTGCAGGCGTGTGTAGTCGGCATTGGCTGGCAGGCGAAAATAGCAAAAGCTATACGTGTAACGTAAATATTTCGGCACAATCCAAGTAGTGACAATGAACAATGTTGATTTAACTAAGGGATTCGCTGAGTGTTTTATTTTGTAAATACAGGGATTTAGAAGTGATAAGCAAAATAGTGAGCCAATAATTTCTCCCCTTCCTTCTGTCTGTTATCCTGCGAG